>NW_024733231.1:7075361-7471754 GCF_018991925.1 Homarus americanus
TTACCTGTGTCTGTCTCTCTCTGTTTATCTGTGCTCTGTCTCTCTTGTTTACCTGTGTCTTTGTCTGTCTGTTTACCTGTGTCTGTCTGTCTGTCTGTTTGCCTGTGTCTCTCTCTCTGTTTACCTGTGTCTGTCTCTCTCTATTTACCTGTCTGTCTCTCTCTGTTTACATGCTGTCTGTCTGTTTTTTCTGTGTCTTCCTGTCTGTCTGTTTACTTCTTGTCTGTCTGTCTGTCTGTTTACCTCTGCTTCTCTCTCTCTGTTTACCTGTGTCTGTCTCTCTCTGTTTACTCTGTCTGTCTGTCTGTCTGTTTACCTGTGTCTGTCTGTCTGTCTGTTTCCTGTGTCTGTCTGTCTGTCTGTTTACCTGTGTCTGTCTCTCTGTTTACCTGTGTCTGTCTGTCTGTCTGTTTACTGTCTGTCTCTCTCCTGTGTCTGTCTGTCTGTCTGTTTACCTGTGTCTGTCTGTCTGTCTGTCTGTCTGTCTGTCTGTTTACCTGTCTGTCTGTCTGTCTGTTTACCTGTGTCTGTCTGTCTTTCTGTCTGTTTTCTCCATTCTGTCTGTCTGTTTTACCTGTGTCTCTGTCTGTTTACCTGTGTCTGTCTGTCTTCCTGTTTACCTGTGTCTGTCTGTCCTGTCTGTTTACTATCTGTCTTCTGTCTGTTTACCTGTATCTATCTGTTCTGTCTGTCTTTACCTGTGTCTGTCTGTCTGTCTGTTTACCTGTGTCTGTCTGTCTGTTTTACCTGTGTCTTATCTGTCTGTCTTCCTTTACTGCATGTCTGTCTCTCTCTCTCTGTTTTACCTGTGTCTGTCTCTCTCTCTGTTTTACTATGTGTGACTGTCTGTCTGTCTCTGTTTACCTGTGTCTGTCTGTCTGTCTGTTTAGCATCTGTCTCTCTCTGTTTACCTGTGTGTCTGTCTGTCTGTTTACCATGTCTCTCTCTGTTTACCTGTGTCTGTCTGTCTGTCTGTTTCATCTGTCCCTGTCTGTCTGTCTTGTTTATCATCTTGTCTCTGTTTACCCTGTCTGTCTGTCTGTCTGTTTACCTGCTGTCCTCTGTCGTCTTTGTTTTATATGTCTGTCTGTCTGTTTTACCTGTGTCTGTCTGTCTGTCCTGTTTTACCTGTGTCTGTCCTGTCTGTCTGTCTGTTTACCTGTCTGTCTGTCTGTCTGTTTTCACCTGTGTCTGTCTCTCTGTTTACCTGTGTTTCTCTCTCTGTTTCCTGTGTCTGCTTCCTGTTTCTTTCTGTCTGTCTGTCTGTTTACCTGTGTCTGTCTCTTCTGTCTCTCTCCCTTTTGTTGTCTGTCTGTCTGTTTCTGATTTCTTCTTCTGTCTATTTTACCTGTGTCTATCTGCCTCTGTTTACCTGTGTCTGTCTTCTGTCTGTCTGTTTACCTGCTTCTTCTCTGTCTGTCTGTTTTCTTTGTCTGTCTCTATCTTCTGTTTACCTGGCCTTATCTGTCTGTCTGTCTTTTACCTGTCTATCTTTCTGTCTTTTACCTGTGTCTGTCTCTTCTGTTTTATCTGTCTGTCTCTCTCTGTTTTACCTGTGTCTGTCTGTCTGTCTGACCTGTGTCTGTCTGTCTGTCTGTTTATGTGTCTGTCTGTCTCCTTCTGTTTTACCTGTGTCTGTCTGTCTGTTTTGCATGTCTGTCTCTCTCTCTTGTTACCTGTGCTGTCTGTCTGTCTGTTACCTGTGTCTGTTTTGTCTGTCTGTTTTACCTGTGTCTGTCTGTCTGTCTGTTTACCTGTGTCTGTCTCTCTCTGTTTCTTGTCTGTCTCTCTGCCTGTGTCTTCTGTCTGTCTGTTACTGTGTCTGTCTGTGTCTGTCTGGTTCACTGTGTCTGTCTGTCTGTCTGTTTACCTGTGTCTGTCTCTCTCTGTTTACCTTGTCTGTCTGTCTGTTTATACTCTGTCTGTCTGTCTGTTTTACCTGTATTTACCTGTATCTGTCTATCTCATCTGTCTGTTTTACCTGTCTGTCTGTCTCCCTGTTTACCTCTTGTTCTGTCTGTCTGTCTGTTTTATATCTGTCTCTCTCTGTTTACCTGATGTCTTCTGTTTACCTGTCTGTCTGTCTATTTACCTTTATATGTCTGTCTGTCTGTTCCTGTCTGTTTCTGTCTGTTTACTTCTGTCTATGTTTGCCTGTTCTGTTTCCTGTTCTGTCTTACATTTTGTCTATCTGTCTGTCTGTCTGTTTACCTGTGTCTGTCTGTCTGTCTGTTTACTGTGTCCTGTCTGTCTGTTTTACCTGTGTCTGTCTGTCTGTTTGTTTATTGTCATCTGTTTGCTGTCTGTGTTTACCTGTGTCTGTCCTGTTTGCCTGTGTCCTGTCTGTTTACCTGTGTCTGTCTGTCTGTTTACGTTTCCTGTCCTGTTTTACACCTGTCTGTCTGTCTGTCCTGTTTTCTTATCTGTCTGTCTGTCTGTTTTGTCTATGTGTCCCTCTCCTGTTTACCATGTCATCTGTCTGTTTGTTTGCCTGTGTCCATCTGTCTGTTTACCTGTATCTGTCTGTCTGTCTGTTTACCTGTGTCTCTGTCTGTCTGTTTTGTACCATCTATCTGTTTACCTGTGTCTCTCTGTCTGTCGTCTGTCTGTTTACCTGTGTCTGTTTTATATGTCTGTCTGTCTGTCTCTGTTTTACCTGTGTCTGTCTGTCTGTCTGTTTACCTGTGTCTGTCTGTCTGTCTGTTTACCTGTGTCTGTCTTCTGTCTGTTTACCTGTGTCTGTCTATCCTCTTTTACCTGTATCTGTCTCTCTCTATTTTACCTGTGTCTATCTCTTCTTTTTCTGTCTGTCTATCTGTTGTTTTGTCTGTCTGTTTTACCTGTATCTGTCTGTCTGTCTGTTTACCTGTATCTATCTGTCTGTCTGTTTTACTTCCGTCTTGTCTATCCTATTTTTATGTCTATCTTTCTGTTGTTTTACCTGTGTCTGTCTGTCTGTCTACATTTACCTGTGTCTGTCTATTTCCTGTTGTCTGTCTATTTACCTGTATCTGTCTGTTTTTCTGTGTCTTATGTCTGTCTGTTATCTTTGTCATCTGTCTGTTTACCTGTGTCCTGTCTGTCTGTCTATCTGTTTACCTGTGTCTGTCTGTCTGTCTGTTTACCTGTATCTGTCTGTCATCTGTTTTCCTGTGTCTGTCTGTCTGTCCTGTATTAGTCTGTGCTGTTTGCTGTATCTGTCTGTCTGTTTACCTGCTTGTCTGTCTCCTGTTTACCTGTATCTATCTTGTCTGTTTTCTTTATCTGTCTGTCTGTTCCTGTGTCTATCTGTCTATTTTACCTGTGTCTGTCTGTCCTATTTTATATATTTTATCTGTCTATCTGTTTATCTGCATGTCTATCTGTCTATTTACCTGTGTCTGTCTATCTGTCTATTTACCTGTTTACCTTGTCTATCTCTTCTATTTTTCCTGTGTCTCTGTTCTGTTTCTTTTCTATCTGTCTGTTTACCTGTATCTGTCTGTCTTTTATGTCTGTCTGTCTGTCTATTTTATATGTCTGTCTGTCTGTCTGTTTTACCTGTTGTCTGTCTGTCTGTTTACCTGTATCTGTCTGTCTATTTTTTGGTTTTTTCTGTCTTTTTGTCTGTCTTTTGTTTACCTGTAATACTGTCTTTGTTTACCTGTGTTTTCTGTCTTTGTTTACCTGTGTCTGTCTTGTGTCTATCTTTTGTCTTTTACCTGTTTGTCTCTGTTTCTGTGTCTGTCTGTTTTTACCTGTGTCTGTCTGTCTGTCTGTTTACCTGTGTCTGTCTATCTTTTTGCTGTCTGTCTGTCTGTCGCTTTTTTGTTCTGTCTGTCTGTTTACTGTCTGTGTCTGTCTGTTTGTTTGCCTGTGTCTGTCTGTCTGTCTGTTTACTGTGTCTGTCTGTCTGTTTCCTGTGTCTGTCTGTCTGTTTATCTTGTTTCTTGTCTTCGTCTCTTTTACCTGTGTCTGTCTGTCTGTCTGTTTTACCTGTGTCTGTCTGTCTGTTTCTGTATCTGTCTGTCTGTCTGTTTACCTGTGTCTGTCTTGTCTGTTTACCTGTGTCTTCTGTCTGTCTGTTTTACACGCTGTGTCTGTCTCTGTCCTGTTTTACCTGTGTCTTGTCTGTCTTTTTACCTGTATCTGTCTGTCTGTCTATTTTACCTGTGTCTGTCTGTTTACTGCTGTCTGTCTTCCATTTTACCTGTGTCTGTCTATCTCTGTCTGTTTACACCTGTTCTGTCTGTCTCTGTTTCTGTTTTAGCTCTTCTGTTTTACCTGTGTCTGTCTGTCTGTCTGTTTACCTGTGTCTGTCTGTTTACCTGTGTCTGTCTGTTTTACCTGTTTCTGTCTGTCCTGTTTTACCTGTGTCTGTCTGTCTTCCTGTTTACCTCTGTCTGTCTGTCTGTTTACCTGTGTCACTGTCTGTCTGTCTGTTTACCTGTGTCTGTCTCTCTCCTGTTTTACCTGTGTCTGTCTGTCTGTCTGTTTACCTGTGTCTTCTGTCTGTTTACTTGCTTTATCTGTCTGTCCTGTTTACCTGTGTCTGTCTCTCTGTTTACTGTGTGTCTGTCTGTCTGTTTACCTGTGTCTGTCTGTCTGTCTGTTTTACCTGTATCATATCTGTCTGTCTGTGTCTGTCTGTCTGTCTGTTTACCTGTATCTATCTATCTGTCTGTTTTACTGCTAATGTTGTCTGTCTGTTTACCTGTCTGTCTGTCTGTCTGTTTACTGTGTCTGTCTGTCTGTCTGTTTACCTGTGTCTGTTCTGTCTACTACCTGTGTCTGTCTGTCTTGTTTTACCTGTTCTGTCTCTCTCTGTTACCTGTGTCTGTCTGTCTGTCTGTTTGCCTTGTCTGTGTCTGTCTGTTTACCTGTGTCTGTTCTGTTTACCTGTGTATCTGTCTGTCTTGTTTTACCTGTATCTGTCTGTCTGTCTGTTTACCTGTGATCTGTCTGTCTGTTTATGTGTCTGTCTGTCTGTCTGTTTACCTGTGTCTGTCTGTCTGTCTGTTTTACCTGTATCTGTCTCTCTATGTTTTACATTGTCTGTCTCTCTCCTGTTTACCTGTGTCTGTCTCTCTCTTGTTTTTCTTGTCTGTCTGTCTGTCTGTCTGTTTCCTGTGTCTATCTGTCTGTCTGTTTACCTGTGTCTGTCTCTCTCTGTTTTTGTTTTTTGTTTACCTGTATTTTCTCTCTCTATTTTACTTGTGTCTGTCTGTCTGTCTGTCTGTTTATGTGTCTGTCTGTCTGTTTTGTGTCTTGTCTGTCTGTCTGTTTACCTGTGTCTGTCTCTCCTCTGTTTACCTGTGTTCTCTCTCTGTTTACCTGTCTGTCTCTTGCTTACCTGTCTGTCTGTCTGTTTACCTGTGTCTGTCTGTCCTGTTTCCTGTGTCTGTCTGTCTGTTTATGTGTCTGTCTGTGTTTTTTACCTGTGTCTGTCTCTCTCTCTTTTACCTGTGTCTGTCTGTCTGTTTACCTGTGTCTGTCTGTCTGTCTGTCTGTTTACCTGTGTCTGTCTGTCTATCTGTCACACTCATCCAAACTATGGTGGAGTAAGTATATGAAAGAACTCTTCCTTTTTCCACAATAAGTTAAGTTTGTATATAGATACAATGTGATGAATAAGGTCATTTTAGTGATGATGTTGGACAAGGTATAATGCATAAGGTAGCATATTATGACTGGGGGTGATCCACCCCCTACAGCCACACCTCCCTCCCCTAACACCCCTCATCACTCCTATCACCCCCCTCAACCCTCCCCTCCCTTACTTACCCCCTCAGCCACCTCCTAACACCCCTCAACCACCTCCCTAACACCCCTCTTCCTCCTCTCCAACCTCCTCAACCACCTCCCCAACACCTCAACCACCTCCTCTCCAGCACCCCTCACCCACCTCCCCAACACCCCTCAACACCTCCCCTCCTTCCCTGTACCTCCCCTTCCCCCTCCAACACCTCCCCTCTCCTTCCTCCCTCCATGCCTCTGCTTGCTCCCTCAACCACCTCCCCTTGCCCCTCAACCACCTCCCTCTCCATTGCCCCCTCAGCCACCTCCCCAACACCCCCCTCAACCTCCCCAACACCCCTCAACCCTCCCTCCCCCACCCCACCCCTCTCCCTCCCTCTCACTCCCTCCAACCCCACCTCCCCAACACCTCAACCTCCCTCTCCTTACTCCCCTCCAACCACCTCCCCAACACCCTTCAGCTACCTCCCCTCCCTACACCCCCTCAACTACCTCCTAACACCCCTCAACCACTTCCTCCTAACACCCCTCAACCTCCTCTCCAGCACTCCCTCAACCACCTCCCCTATACCTCCCTCCAACACCAGAACTGTAGATACAGGCTCCAGACCTCTTTCCTGGGAGGGGGTGCTGGTAGGACGTCACTTAACATGTGCCAGTGTTGGTCTAGTCTCTCTGGCCTTACAGGAACCCACACCAGATGCGTCATAACCACAACATTCTCAGGCGGGTTATACCAAGAGTTCACAACACAAATTTCACTCCCAAAGATAGTTAGGTTTTCTGTGGTGTTCTAACTTGAGGATACTTGATGGAGTAACACCATTTGTAGTGTTTATAAATGTAGAGAGAATTTGGTGTCAGTATCGTCACACACAAATACTACTACTACTACTACTACTACTACTACTACTACTACTACTCTCTCCTACATGTGGCTCCAGCCTCCCCAATATTTTAGCCTTACCATTTATTTACATATTAATGTCTATACAAACATCCTACTACTACTACTACTACTTTGTCAAAGCCAAACCTAAGGAGAAAGGACAGTCGACATCTCATCCAGGCTGTAACGCATAACTGGGGCTGCTGCTTCTGTTCGATCACCTCCGGAGTCTGGCGTAAAACATCTTGCACTTGGTCTCATCCCACAGGTTGTGAACACCAAGGTGAAGCTGCCTGATCAACGTTCTGAATTCTCCCCATGCCCCTATCTTGTCGTTCTCGTTCCTCCTGTGTTGCAGCATCGCTAAGTTACGGTGACATGCGGCCATGTGATCAAAAATCCTGATGTCGAAGAAGGCTCGGTGTCCCGACCAGAATCCTCGGCGCTGCGTCCACGGGCTTCGTTGGATGTGTTTGAAGTCTATGTTGGAAATTCTCACCGTCCAATGGGAGGTCGGTTCTACCCCGACATCACTGACAGAATTCCTTCAACATATTTGCTGTGAGGTCCTTACTTCGTCATGCCTCATGCATAAAGCCCCTTTCTTGCACACCAGGGCGTGATCGACGTCATAGGAAGAGCCACACGCATTGGGAGGCAAACCTTCTACTGGCCTACCGTACCTTAGAGCAATGGCACCTGTAAATTCTTGTTTATTACTACTACGACTACTACCAACTACCTATACTACTACTACTACTAATACTACATCTACTAACTACTACTACTACTACTAATAATAAAAATAATAATAATAATAATAATATTAATAATAATAATAATTATAATAATAATAATAACACAAATAACAATAATAATAACAAATAATAATAACAAATAATAATAATAATAATAATAATAATAATAACCACTCACCCCATATTATTATACCACATCACAGAACAAACAAAAGGCTGCAATATATACTAAAGGAAATTTAATCACAGAAACAATGACTGCAGTTGTTAGTTACAGGAAGACGTATACCTAATTATGGCGATGGCTTATTTCCTGTGGGAGGCTGGGTACACTACACGGTGTTTACAAAGTCCCTTCATGATGTTTATAAAGTCCCTTCATGATGTTTATAAAGTCCCTTGATGGTGTTTATAAAGTCCCTTGATGGTGTTTATAAAGTCCCTTGATGGTGTTTATAAAGTCCCTTGATGGTGTTTATAAAGTCTTGATGGTGTTTATAAAGTCCTTGATGGTGTTTATAAAGTCCCTTGATGTTTGTGTTTACAGAGTCCCTTGATGTTTGTGTTTAGAGTCCCTTGATGTTGGTGTTTACAGAGTCCCTTGATGTTTGTGTTTACAGAGTCCCTTGATGTTTGTGTTTTACAGAGTCCTTGATGCTTGTGTTTACAGAGTCCCTTGATGTTTGTGTTTACAGAGTCCCTATGTTGTGTTTACAGAGTCCCTTGATGTTTGTGTTTACAGAGTCCCTTGATGTTTGTGTTTACAGAGTCCCTTGATGCTTGTGTTTACAGAGTCCCTTGATGTTTTGTGTTTACAAGTCCCTTGATGTTGGTGTTTACAGAGTCTCTTGATGTTTGTGTTTACAGAGTCCCTTGATGTTGGTGTTTACAGAGTCCCTTGATGTTTGTGTTTACAGAGTCCCTTGATGTTTGTGTTTACAGAGTCCTTGATGTTTGTGTTTACAGAGTCCTTGATGTTTGTGTTTACAAGAGTCCTTGATGTTTGTGCTTACAGAGTCCCTTGATGTTTGTGTTTACAGAGTCCCTTGATGTTGGTGTTTACAGAGTCCCTTGATGTTTGTATTTCAGTCTCTTGATGTTTGTGTTTACAGAGTCCTTGATGTTGGTGTTTACGAGTCCTTGATGTTGGTGTTTAGAGTCCTTGATGTTTGTGTTTACAGAGTCCCTTGATGTTGTATTTACAGAGTCTCTTGATGTTTGTTTACAGAGTCCTTGATGTTGGTGTTTACAAGTCTCTTGATGTTTGTGTTTACAGAGTCCCTTGATGTTGGTGTTTAGAGGTCCTTGATGTTTGTGTTTAGAGTCCTTGATGTTGGTGTTTACAGGGTCCCTTGATGTTGGTGTTTACAGAGTCCCGATGTTTGTGTTTACAGGTCCTTGATGTTGGTGTTTACAGAGTCCTTGATGTTGGTGTTTACAGAGTCCTTGATGTTGGTGTTTTACAGAGTCCCTTGATGTTTGTGTTTACAGAGTCCCTTGATGCTTGTGTTTACAGGTCCCTCGATGTTTGTGTTTAGAGTCCCTTGATGTTTGTGTTTACAGAGTCCCTTGATGCTTGTGTTTACAGTCCTTGATGTTGGTGTTTAAAAGTCCTTGATGTTGTTATAGAGCCCTTGATGTTTAGGCTTACAGAGTCTCTGATGTTTGTGTTTACAGAGTCCCTTGATGTTTGTGTTTACAAATTCGCACAAACACTAATGGAATCTGTAAACACAACTGCCATCTCAGCAAACACAAACATGGAGGGACTCTGTCAACACAAACATCAAGAGGCGAAACACAGGCATAGAGTGACTGTACAAACTCCTTACACGGTTCAGCAACACTCGGCTCGCTGCTGGGGTCACCTTGCCAGGGGTGTGTGACGCAAGATGGAGGAAGTGGCAACGCAAAAACCCAGAGGAAAAAATCCTAGTTATTTCCTACTAGACAAAATCCCAGCTATTTCCTAATAGACAAAATCCTAGTTATTTCCTACTAGACAAAATCCTAGTTATTTCTAATAGACAAAATCCAGTTATTCCTACTAGCAATCAAATCAATCCCAGCTATTTCCTACTAGACAAAATCCCAGCTATTTTCTACTAGACAAATCCTAGTTATTTCCCATTAGACAAAATCCCAGTTATTTCACTAGACGAAATCCCAGCTATTTCTAATAGACAAAATCCTAGTTATTTCTAATAGACAAAATCCCAGTTATTTCCTACTAGACGAAATCCCAGCTATTTTCTACTAGACAAATCCTAGTTATTTCTAATAGACAAAATCCTAGTTATTTCCCACTAGACAAATCCCAGCTATTTCACTAGACAAATCCTAGTTATTTCCTAATAGACAAAATCCCAGTTATTTCCCTACTAGACAATCCCAGCTATTTTCTCACTAGACAAATCCTAGTTATTTCCTAATAGACAAAATCCCAGTTATTTCCACTAGACGAAATCCCAGCTATTTTCTACTAGACAAATCCTAGTTATTTCCTAATAGACAAAATCCTAGTTATTTCCGACCAGACAAAATCCCAGCTATTTCCCTAATAGACAAAATCCTAGTTATTCCTACTAGACAAAATCCCAGCTATTTCTACTAGACAAATCCTAGTTATTTCCTAATAGACAAAATCCCAGTTATTTCACTAGACGAAATCCCAGCTATTTTCTACTAGACAAATCCTGTTATTCTAATAGACAACCCAGTTATTTCTACTAGACAAAAATCCCAGCTATTTCTACCAGACAAATCCTAGTTATTTCCTAATAGACAAAATCCTAGTTATTCTCACTAGACAAAATCCCAGCTATTTTCTACTAGACAAATCCTAGTTATTTCCTAATAGACAAAATCCCAGTTATTTCCTACTAGACGAAATCCCAGCTATTTTCTACTAGACAAATCCTAGTTATTTCCTAATAGACAATATCCCAGCTCTTTCCCACTGGACAAAATCCCAGTTATTTCCTACTAGACAAAATCACAGCTATTTCCCACCAGACAAAATCACAGCTATTTCCCACCAGTCATAATCCCAGCTATTTCCCACCAGACAAAATCCCAGTTATTTCCTACTAGACAAAATCCCAGCTATTTCCTAGTAGACAAAATCCCAGCTATTTTCTACTAAACAATATCCCAGCTATTTCCCAGTAGACAAAAGCCCAGCTATTTCCCACCAGACAATCCCACCAAATTTGACTATGGCTCGTCTCTCATTGGTTAGTGAATCGACCAATCAGACGCGTGTCCTTCCACTAATGAATACTTGTTGCCTATATCATTGGCTACAAGGAACCACGCCATGTGCGAAGTAACCAATCAGACGCTTGTTCTCCCACTCGTTGGCTGTCATTGGCTACAAGGAACCAGTCTCTGAAGTAACCAATCAGACGCTTATTCTTCCACCTATTGTCTGTCATTGGCTACAAGGAACCAGGCTGTGCGAAGTAACCAATCAGACGCTTATTCTTCCACCTATTGTCTGTCATTGGCTACAAGGAACCAGGCCATATGCGAAGTAACCAATCAGACGCGTGTTCCTCCACTAATAAATACCTACTGCCTATGCCTACATGCAGCAGGGGACCAGTTTATTGACAGCATGAGCACACACAGATAACCTCGCTCTGTTTCCCCTACCGTTAAACCTTTAACTTGTTTTCCCTTTGATCTATCTACCAAGGACAGTGTGTACCAGTGTAAGGTAGGCCAGTTTGATGCTGTTAATATGTATAAATTTGCTTCCATAAGTAAACAGGTATTGTGGATCACCTGAAGAATATCCACCCCAGTTTATTTCACCTGAAGAATATCCACCCCAGTTTATTTCACCTGAAGAATATCCACCCCAGTTTATTTCACCTGAAGAATATCCACCCCAGTTTATTTCACCTGAAGAATATCCACCCCAGTTTATTTCACCTCATCACCTCAGTAGAATATCAGGTATCCAGTTTATGGATCACCTGAAGAATATCCACCCTCAGTTTATTTCACCCAGTTTATTTCAAGAATATCCAAGAGTTTATTTCCACCCTCAGTTTAAGAATCACCTCCAGAATCCATTTATTTCACCTCAGTAGAATTTCACCCACCCCAGTTTATTTCACCTCTAGAATATCCACCTCAGTTTATTTCACCTGAAGAATATCCACCCAGTTTATTTCACCTGTAGAATATCCACCCCAGTTTATTTCACCTGTAGAATATCCACCCCAGTTTATTTCACCTGTAGAATATCCACCTCAGTTTATTTCACCTGTAGAATATCCACCTCAGTTTATTTCACCTGTAGAATATCCACTTCAGTTTATTTCACCTGAAGAATATCCACCATTAACTAACAGTACACTATTTGGGAGGGAGGTTAAGTTAGGTTAATCTTTAGGTGAAATAAGCTGGGGTGGCTATTCTTCAGGTGATCCAGTACTGAAAGTATGTATACCTATGTAGTGCATTGTCTATATACATGCTGAACTGTACACCTGCATTGTCTATATACATGCTGAACTGTACACCTGCATTGTCTATATACATGTTGAACTGTACACCTGCATTGTCTATATACATGCTGAACTGTACACCTGCATTGTCTATATACATGCTGAACTGTACACCTGTATATTATGTATAAGAACCAAGTGGTATACATATTTATAGAAATCAGGAAGCACCTAGCATATAAAAATTATATTGATTGTTTATATAAATTATCAAACTACTGAATAGAAAGAATTAAGAATGACATTAAAGGCACCAGGAAAACTAAAGAAATATTTGAGGAAAGAAACAGACGTAAAAGAAAGTTAAGGGGTGAGAAACAAGAGAGGGTAGGAGGTAGGTAGGTGAGGAGAGGGGAGAGGAGGGAGGTCTGGGGAGAGTCGAGCTCGAACGGGTGGGGGTGGCTGTAGGAGTCAGACCCAGGAGGACGTCAGTGTGCTAGTGGCCGGTAAAGAGTTCACACGGAGTTCGTCTGACTGACTTGAGGAGAGAAAGGTAAGACGTCATACTGTCTTGTTGGCTTAATTTAACCCTCAACACACACACACCAGTTGCATCATTCAATCAACAACGTCTCCATTGCCCCATAACCGAGATGGTTCCTATAAGATCTACGTCATTATACGTCTCTGGCATCAATTATTTCTGGTTATTTTCACTCGCGCTGTCGTCAACACACAAGGTTCTTCGGGGGCGGATCCAGGAATATAAAGGAGGGGAAGGGGGGGGGGGTCCAAGAAGTTTTAGGGAAGGGAATATGGCGAGCAAAGCGAGACCACCAAGCTCGGGGTTTTGGGTGGCATTAAGACCCCTCGAGATTTTTTTTTAATCTAGTTAATAACATGGGCATTTTGAGGCCATTTTCAACCCTTGTGTACTTGATAATAGGAGATATTCTGAGGTCCGGACCCACAGGACACCCCTCCTGGATCCGCCCGAAGTAAAAATAAAACACAGGAGAAATATAAACTCGACTTGTGTATTCGGGAACATTCTGGTCAGTCTAGGTCACTGTGTCTAGACCCCAGACTTAGAGGACAGTCAGGTCAAATGAGGTGCAGAGGAGGGCGGACGAGTTGCCGGTTTTACCACAGCCACCATTTTCCAGTGTTTCTAAAATCCCTTGATGTTTTCTTGTTTACAGAGGCCCTTCACATAACTGTATTCTTCATATTTTTTTTCTTGAGACTTAATCTAGTGAAGGATATTTATGACGTGTATTACATAATTCTATCTGTAAGTTGTATATTGTAATGTACACGGTGAATGATATAATTTTGTTAAAGGGAATGCAAACAAAAACATCAAGGGACTTTGTAAACACCTCATGAATCAGGCTAGTGAGGTGATGGACACGTGTTGGCAGCTTGTAGCTCAAATCTCAATTCTTTCTCTTATTTATATCGTCATGTATTGTGCCAGCGAAAAGTTGCTACATAGAGCGACCTTTTTTTCTCTCTACCCAAACCCGTTGATAAATCCCATTAAGAGAGAAATATAACAATAAAATGACTCATACTTGACCATCTCAGATTCCAATATTCTCCTCTCGCATTGTGTATAACAGACAGTCGGGGTATTGGGTTAGGTTAACATTAGATGCGGTTAGGTTCGCATTAGATAAGGTTAAGTTAGTATTAGATAAGGTTAAGTTAGCATTAGGTTAGCATTAGATAAGGTTAGGTTAGCATTCGATAAGGTAAGTTAACGTTAGGTTAGCATTAGATAAGGTTAAGTTAGTATTAGATAAGGTTAAGTTAGCGTTAGGTTGGCATTAGATAAGGTTAGGTTAGCATTCGATAAGGTAAGTTAGCGTTAGGTTAGCATTAGATAAGGTTAAGTTAGTATTAGATAAGGTTAAGTTAGCGTTAGGTTAGCATTAGATAAGGTTAGGTTAGCATTCGATAAGGTAAGTTAACGTTAGGTTAGCATTAGATAAGGTTAAGTTAGCATTAGATAAGGTTAAGTTAGCGTTAGGTTAGCATTAGATAAGGTTAGGTTAGCATTCGATAAGGTAAGTTAACGTTAGGTTAGCATTAGATAAGGTTAAGTTAGCGTTAGGTTTAGGGTGATTAATTAAAAGGTAAAATAAACTAGAGGGGCTAATCTGTGTGTGTATAAATGTAGGACAGTGTTGGGTGAGAAGTGTGTCGCAGCAGAGGTCATTACCAGGTCCTTGTGTTACTCTCTAGTGGTACAAGTTTATACCAGTGTTTTATTCAGTGTTTTATGGATATCCTTCATCAGATTGCCTTACTGTTTACCACTGTTTGTATACCATCACTCTAGGTACATTTATTGTATACCTGCACTGTCTAGGTACTGTACTTCGTAAACCTGTACTGTGTATATGCATGTTGAACTGTATACCTGCATTGTGTATATGCATGTTGAACTGTATACCTGCATTGTCTATATACATGTTGAACTGTACACCTGCATTGTCCATATACTCCTACATGATGAATTGATTGTAAACATCTGACGATTTTACTAAATACATATTCCAACCTATGTATCTACCCATCAAGAGCCAGAGAGGGTCACTGAACAAACCCACATTACCTACCCATCTCCGCCCTTCACCTTCATCTAGCTAGTCGACTTTCACACCTTTCACCTGACAGCGTATAACTTTCACCAATCTAAGTCGCACTACACACACACACTGCCAACCCTCCCTGGTGCCTGGAGGGTGTGAGAGCTACCGGTCACTGTTTTAGGTCAGCCTTTTTCTCAGCCATGACTTGGATATATAATGTACTGTGTATCTTCGCAGGGGACCTTACAGTACAGTACAACATGCGTATAGATAATGCAGGTATACGTTTAATTATACATATAGACAACGCAGGTATACAGTTCAACATACTGTACAGTGTCACGCAGGTATGTAGATTGTATCGTGACAGTGCTGGTATACAAACAATGTGTCTAAACAGTGCAGGTATAGAAACAATGGTAAATATATGTCCTGCATTTCACACTGTGGTTGCAAGAGGTGTATGTTAAACATGTTTGCTTCCTTGTTCAACCAGAGATGAAGCAACGATACCTTCTGTTCCGCTTATGGACTGAACATGGCGTCATTCCAAGTCTCTCGTACGCGTCGTCAGAAGGTTGAGTATCACGTAATTCCTTGTGGATTTTCACTCTTTGATGGCGTCCTTTATTATAGCGAAAATATATTGAAGATAAAAATCCTGCTTGTGTTAGCGCTCTACAGAAAGTAATCGTATGTCCGCTAGAAGACTCTGGCTAATAGGAAGATGAGGGAGTGACAAAAGCGATTCTTTGTTGACAACGGTGAGCGACGAGAGCAATGACCGCGGGAAATCTATTTGAAAGACCTATTCTTACTGGTTCACATCCGCTGTAGCACCAATCATAATCCTCTTTTCATATGGACACAGCCGGTCAAGTGATGGAGACTCGTAATATTTTCATGAGAATTTTATTGAATATATTGAGTTAATTTTAATAATCGAGTTATGAAAGGATTTTGAAACTATTCCTAAGGAACTGTGTGCTAAACTGTATACCTGCATTGTCTATATACATGCTGAACCAATTGTAAACTTGTATGACAATTTTACTTAATATATAGCATAAGATTCCATATACTGTATTCTAGCTTTAGATTCCCTATATTAATGTTGAAATTCCCTGTATTAAGCGTGAGTGTGATAATGGAGGGAAAAACAAGATCGTTAAGACATGCGTGAGACTTGTCAAGTATAACATTTACTGTACTGTGGCCTCGATTTCTTCACCCACACTTTCCACGTATCACTAAATAGCTAGGACTATATTCCGTTGTCTTAGTACAGTACCTACGGGTATGGATTTGTTATTAATTCACTCACTCATTCCCTGACGGAGAAGAGTTAAAGCTCCTCTTACGTACTTAAAATTTTAGTTTTTTTGACAATGGTAGACAAGATTATGGGTGGTGGCTGTAGGGGGCGCTGGAGGAGCCTTGGAATGACTACCAGAGAGAGAGAGATAATGATTCTATGCGTGGTGTATCTACTGTACGTGTATGTAGTGTTAGGAGTTCTGCAGAGAGTCAGTGGTTGGATTCCCCCGCTAAGGTGAAGCGGCGACATGTACAGTATACACAGCCAGCGGGCGTTGTGGTGTGTGTGTGTTACAATGAAAAACTGTCTGACCTGCGGCGAGAGAACCCGTTATCCAGACTGCGATTGACAGTAAGTAGTCTCTCTCCTTGAAGCAAGAGTTCACGAGCTAATCATATCTAACCTAACATAATAAATGTTTTACCTAACTTAACCTCAACAAATCAAATCAATTCTCACCTGACCAAATTTAACCTAATCAAACCCAACCTAACATCGCCTTACTATATCTAATCAGATGTAAATTCACTTAACCTAACATAACAGTTGCATAACCTGTGGAACGGAGGTAACACATATATCCTATACTGTGTCCTGGGTTCAGTCTCGGGCCCGAACCACATACGGGAAAGGAGTTAGTTGTCCAGGTTGACATTACCAAACATAGTAGGTTTCCGCCAGGTAGCCTACTCCAGCTTCCTCCTGTACTAACACTGGACAATAGTGATAACAAAGTAACACAGAACAGACCAACCTCCCGATAAGTGGTGTAATGATATTGTTCTTGTGTTGCAGAGGACGACTTACTGTATAATGCATTTGTTTTTCTCATGTTGCAGATGTTCATGCGCGTGGCACTTGCGGCGGCGGTGGTGATGGTAGTGGTGGCGGCGCCCAGCAACAAAGAGGGGCGTGAGTCCAGCCAACTACCCGCCGAGCACCGTAAGGGGACTCCTTCCTCCACACCACATCCTATGGAGGACATTGTTGATGCGTAAGTATCTGTCTGTCACTGACTGTCATATCCCAAAATACACACAATAATTGTGCTTATTAGAGCCTCATGCACACGCACACCTAAAATTCTGTTCATCAGAGGCTCCATACCACACACACCTGAAATATGCTAACCAGTGCCCCTCATGCCCACGCACATTAATTCCTCCAAGCAGCACGCGAACATTAGCGAAGCCTCTGCCAATCAGCGTGTGTATCCTGCCAGTCAAGAAGGTACGGAAATTCTCTTGGGACTGGTTTTGTTCGCTTCAAGGTGACCTCTGGAAGACTTGGCATTCTTAAAGATCCTTACATTCATCCCCCCATTCTTAAAGATCCTTACATTCATCCCCCCATTCTTAAAGATCCTTACATTCATCCCCCCATTCTTAAAGATCCTTACATTCATCCCCCCATTCTTAAAGATCCTTACATTCATCCCCCCATTCTTAAAGATCCTTACATTCATCCCCCACAAATAATGTGAGTGCGTTTTATACGTTTTTATAAGTTACGACACAAAAGATGGATTCTTATAGGTCTTTATGTGAAAATGTTCTACAATTGATGATGATAGAAAGCATCTAATAAACTCATTAAAGTTAAGACAAAAGGTGGATTGTTGAAAGTCCTTATGTTAAACTATTCCTTAAGCTGGAGATGTAAAAACTCATCCAACTGGTTCATTTGAGTTGCAACACGTATATACGAGTTATAAGATTACGAACACACTGATTCTTAAAGCATAGTATGTTCTACAAAGTGTGAACGATGCTTCTGTGTTATGGGAAAAATAAGCGTCCAGTTCGGATTCCAATCCAGAGACTTCACATGCTTCGGCAGAGATGATATTGACCAACCTAACTGGCTATTTAGAACGAGTTGGCGCGCGCAGTGATGCCAGGTCTCCTTGGCAAATTGTCCTTACTTGCTAATAAGCAACAAGTGGCGCGCGCAGTGATGCCAGGTCTCCTTGGCCAAATTGCCTTGATGCACCCTCAAAATTTCCTTTTTGTCACAAAATTTCCCTATTTATATATAATTGTGATAATATGGTGGTAGTTATTTGCATTTCTAATCATATTCAATATGACAGCATCTGCATGTTAATATGATGCTATTACCTGCGTGGCTGAAAATAAATATATAATTTACTGAGTGTCTATTGGGATGAATGTTCAATGCCACTACTTTTTTCTTAAATTATTGAAAACAGCCTATCAAAGGGCGGGGAAGAGTAGGGAGGAGGAGAACCTGTAGGTGGGAATAGCTGAGGTGACCAAAGGAGTGGGGGAATGTAAACCAAATTAATATAGTGCCAAGGAAGACACACAGAACAAAGTAATTTGGTTAGTTTAGCAACTTATTAACAATATTGCAAGAACATAATACAGTACCTTGTGGGTGGAGAGGGTGAGGTGTATGGGATCCGACTGACAAACTTAGTCGTCGAAATAGTTTGGTCCTCTTTCAAAATGCCCCTTTTCCATTGCCATTTTCCCCTAAATTTTGACCAATTTTCATTTTCTTCCCTTTCCCTAAATAAGAAATTTTTTCCACACCTGGCAACACTGGCCTGCGCGTCATAATAAACCAGTCTCACGTAGTGGATGTTTTTATTAATTTATATATGTATGCTTAAACAACTATGGTGTTTAAGCACGTAATTTGTAGACTAATACAATAAAAAACATTTTATATACTAATTCAAGGAGGAAATTTATGCTATTTATGTATATTGACTTTATTGAGAGCGTATATAAAGCAAATACATCAAGCCAAAGAACCAACTAAAATAGAAAAAGCAATCTTGTTTTTTATGTAAGATCTTTCCTAATGTTGCAGCTGAGCCTCGTGTGTGTGTGTGTGTCCCGCCTGGATACAACAGCACCTTGGCTATTGGGTTTCAAGAGGAGGTACAGATAGGAGACTGGCTGGCTTATCCTTGTCAGCTGACGTCAGGGAAGTTGAATTTAAGGGAAAGCTGGCATGAAGGGAGCAAACATAACACATTCTAGCAGATTAAAAATACTGTACTGTCCTCAAACACCTTTACACATTACAATCCGTATATGTTAATAATAAGTTTGAGGCGTTTCAGCTTATTGATCACGTGAAGATTAGGCACCCTAGCTTATTTCACCTTACACTTACCGGTAGCCACCCTATTCTAACCCTAACCCATCCCAGGTTGCATTAGGGTATTTAATCAAGTGAAATAAGGTGGTGTGTCTATTTTCATGTGATCCCAGCTTTTAACTATGGCAATCTTGCAGTTAGTTATCCATTTGCCTTGAAACTTAAGATTTTAACTGTTTCAACCTGAATAGATTCGATATTATTAAACAAACAAGGTCGGTCATCACAACCCATTTAGCTACCAGCAATCATTAATTTTCCTACAAATTAAGAATTATATAAAAATGATATGTGGATGATATCCGTATGAAGTTAAAATGATTCATGGATGATGAGAATAAAATAAAAAATTAAAATGATAAATGGATATTAGAATGATATTACCTGTAAAAGGATATGTGGATGGTATAACTATATAGATAATACAAGGCCTGGCAAATTGCTTCCTTGTAAAGCGTAACATAGTTGGTGTCAAGTGAATTGCGTATCACCTGATCTGGGTGCGTATAGTTGAAAGTCCCAACACTTATTATCTCCAGGGTTAAGACTGTTGTAATGCCTCCTGTGGTAAGATTGGATGTACAGGTATTGATATATTCAGTGTAAAGACTGAATCTACTAATACCTCTCATGAAAAGCCTGACCCTTGTGTATGTGTTGTTAAGTCAATTCTAAGATGATGGTGGCAGCAACAAGACCAACATTGTGGATGAAATTACGTGTTACAGGGTGTTGACGTCTGAAACAATGGCAGCTGTGGACGAGGCAGCAGCTCGCGTCACAACAGCCATCGGAGGGGTCATTGATGACTTGGGCAACTTCGTAGTGAATTCGGTAAAAGAGTTACCAGATGCCATTCGCGAGGTGTCGGAAAAGGTCAATCAAGCGATTGCTGAAGGCGGCGAGCAGGTGAGTAGGATTTGAATTTCATTTTGTGGGAGATAATTCTGATTTTAAATAATTTTTACCAACTTTGGATAAATCTTTGGTGATGGAAATTTTATCTACTTACCTCCTTCTCTTACAACAAATAGAAATTGCGATACACCTGTATAATCAACTATTTGTTTAAAGTTATTCTTTCGTCAATGCTAACTAAAACTACACTGTAATTCTCTGCTATATATACCTGATTCACATTGTCATCATTTAATGTGTACTGAACATGGTTGGTGTTGTGTGTAGGTAGTGATTATAGTGAAGGGGGTGAAGACCAAAGTCACCAACGGTACAGCCACAAGAACTGTCACCAACACCGTCGACAGGGTCTTCCAGGTCGCCAACTCTTCTCAAACTGCTTCCAGTTTCAAGGACCTTCGTAAGTTTGATCTACCTATGTAAATTACTCTTTCTGAACAACTGTTTATGAATTTTTATCATTAGGAGAATGTATACTTGGGTTAAATGAGTTTTGAAATAAGACTATGCAATGATTAAACGAATTGCCGACATTTCCAGTATGCCATCTTACATTTGCTTCACACTGGAAAATAAATGTTGCAATATACGATGCATTACCTATTATTTCACTCCCTTATATGTATTCATGCCTGAGAATATTCATTTGATCTTCAGTGAGTGATGACATTTTTTTTAATAAAAATATATCACTGATTCACTATACGATTTATAAGTATTTTGTCTGACTTCCTGGTGTTCAATATCAAGAGATGACTTGTTATTATTTAGTGCTGTGCTGTATTGGGTCCGTTCAAAAGAAGTTTCTTAAGATCATTTTGCTTGACCATGGGTCACCATTGCTTACCTCAAGACCGAAAATGTATACCTGCATTATACTGGCACATGCTGAACTATACTGTATACAGTACTGTACCTGCATTGTCTGTATACAGGTTGAACCAATTATAAACTTGTATGATGATTTTACTGCATAAATATCTATCTACTTTTTGAAGTAAAACAAAATTTTCTCACAGAGGAGCGCATTGCAGTGACTGTGAGCCGCATATTCTCCTCTTTCATGTTCAACTTGGACAAGATTGACAGTGCTGTAGCTGATGGGATCAGGTGAGAGCATCTGCCTTCATCTGGTGTTATATTACCAATCATACTAGTCAGATCACCTGAAGATTAGGCACCCCAGCTTATTTTACCTGATGATTAAAACACCCTTATATTAATCTAAACTACCCTAAGATAACCTGTCCTAACTTAATCCAACATATCCTAACCATACTACCATCAGGTGAAGGGCTGACTGTTCTTTCTAATTGTACATCAGTGTTATAATGAAATCCCTTATTTTTCTTAAACATGCTCAACTCTTGTGAACCCTTTCAGTGTAGGTTATTTAGCAACTTTCTTCCTTTCCTTGAAGCTATTAGAACATTGAAAACCTGCTTTAACTGATGTTAGTGTTTTATTATATAGCACTGTACTAATAAATGATAATGTACAGTACATTATGTTTTGGATGTCTTCCTCATTTATGCTAAAATTTATCAATTCACAAAAAGATCATGAAAGAATTGCCGAGGAAACCATTTGAATTCTCCTGCACTTATGAGTTCAACCATAAAATTAACACTAAAACTGCACTATATTTAACAACTTTGACTTAAGATTAATTTAGATGTACAGTACACTATGTCACCTTCATTTCATGAGTCATTCTTTCGTGATAAATCTTGTCTCTATAATAGTGACTTTCTTTTATAATTTTTGGAGCAGAATAAATACTGTACTGCATATATCTCATGTAATTGCTAGTAAGTTTTTCATGTTTTTTATAGTGATTCTTAATATTCTTCCAATACAGGAGAGTGGCTTTCAACAGCACTGACAGTAAACCCACGACCCAAGTACTTAATCGTCCTTCACAGGAAAATGAAATTCGAGCACTGTCTTAAGTGTGGCACTGAAGAAAACAACACCAAGACCCAAAATATCCAGTAAAATAAGTTTAATGTAGCTTTTAATTTACACTTACCTGTACTGTAACATTTGTAAACCAATATTTATCTATCTCTGTGAACTGTATATTATGTGTGTTGTTTCATGCATTCAAACATTGTATGTTAAATATTCCCAGGATATATTCTCTTTGGTGAGTAACAGGGTGACCCCAGACTGTGTCACCTCGGAACCACCACCACACATAATGTTAACCACATCTAATGAACTTGTTGAAGAATATTAATACCTGTACTGTATTATGAAATGTTACATATATGACATCAGTATCAAATGCAACATACTGTATACCATTTTAAGTCTTATTTTTAATAACTTGTGACCTGTAGATCACCATAAAAGTACTCTCAAGGTGAATTATTGTACTGGGAGTTAAAAATAAGTCACTATTTTGTGCACATTTATAATCGCCTGCTGGAGGAAAGTAATTCACAACCCAGAGAGAAAGATTTGGTAAGAAGGCCAGCAGAGTGGTCAGACAGCATTTCGTAGCCAGTGGTTTACCTTCATCCTTCTGGCAGGGTGTTCAGTGGTTTACCTCCATCCTTCTGGCAGGGTGTCCGGTGGTTTACCTTCATCCTTCTGGCAAGGTGTCCAGTGGTTTACCTCCATCCTCCTAGCAGGGTGTTCAGTGGTTCACCTTCACCATTCTGGCAGATGTCTGTCTATTCAAGGGTTGTACTACCATCAGCAAAGCACCCTCCACTGTGTTCATTTTATTGCCAAGTGAGCAAGGGTGATATTCAGTACAGCACAATAGGGATGTTACTTTACTCTGGCCAGACCTTTCCTGCAATGGAACAAGGAGGCCAAAAATAAGTACTGTACTAACACTAAGCCTCCATCATTCATTCTCATTTAATTTGTTTTCCTACCTTACCAGATGTGTTCTGATATATAAACACATCCATATTTATATACTAACAGTTAAGATTAAGATTATAACATATAAGGCTATAGAAACAAGTTACCCATATATCCATTATCATATAAGAATTGCCTCTCAATATATCTGGGCTGAGTTAAGAGGAGTGTTGAGTGTGTGCATGTGGTGGTATATTTTGTGTTTTTAGCCCAGGTAATGTAACACATTGACAGGGCATACGTATTGAAACTACTTAGAAACCTACACTTGTAACATCCCTGTAGTGAAGTGAAGGGGCCGTCATTTTTGGAATCATGTTAATTTAATTCTCTAGAACTTATGTTTGAATATAAATTATATCAAAACATAAATTCTATCGAAGTAACTTATGATTTTAAAAGCATTTAAACAATATTTATGAAAGACAATTACACAAACTCTGCAACTGTAAATAAAAAATAAATCTTGAATTATAATAACGAACATTTATATAAGTTCTTTCAATCAATCATAAAATATTCTTACAAATGTCTATAAATGATATACCCCACTAGCCAGAACTTACCACAACACATATAGCATACAACATCCCTCTGTGGTAATTCAACTGTTTAAAATGATCTTATTAGGCAGCCAAAGTATAATTATTAACTACCAACTGTGAACCTGAGATTTGTACTATAGTCATCAGGAGCCAGTGAGAAATCTTATGGGAGTTACCTGGTACATTTGCTTCATTATTCTCAATCATAGTGACTCACAACTTTCCCCAATAAGGTGAAGAGGGGTGGGATCTGGGTCACTTACAGGTTTCCTCTTTTTAAGCATGCAAAAGGCTTAATCTGTTATAACTTTTAGGTGCTAATGGGTTAGTGTAATTACTGACCTTGGTATGCACTTAAAAAGGGCCTACCCTCATTGTTGAGGTGCAGTAATAATATAAAAAAACCACCAAGTAAGTACAAATACAGTACTGTACACATTACAAAGGATAAAGTAAAACCAGAGTTGCAGTGAGTGAAAATTCTATTAAACATTGTCTGCAGCAGAGGATCGTTAGCCACCTCACTCACCAAATTAATGGTGCCCTCTAGTTACAGAAACTTTATAGTACCACTATTAAACAGTGACAAGGAATATTTCTGAAGGTTAATCCAAAAATTACAGGAGAATAAATAGATGTTAGAATTAAAGTTTCATAAACATTTGAGAATCAGAATCAACATCAATTTTGAGAATAATTTCAAATGTTAGACCTTGGGCAACATGCTTACAAGTCTCTTGAGATGCCACCTACTGCAGATTATGTCTGGGATATTGGAAGCCCGTATAGGCTATGTTTACATACACTATTTTGAAATGGCAATAAGTAGTTCTTAAAAAAAAAAAGTCAACTCATTCCTTGCAATACACAAGTGTAAATCAGGAAGAAAACAAGACTCACTCCTCTGATCAACCAGTCTTTTTCTAAGTACAGTGTAAACCCTTTCACCCCACAACAGTACACAGCCCTTGCATCCAATTAGTGCAAATTCCTTTTATTCTGTTAAGATTTAATTCCAACATACTTCCTAAGGACACAATATAGTGAATGTCAGATCTACATCAACACAAACATGGGATGCTCTGTAATTTCATGAGCACCATATATTCGTATACACTTCACTATAATATTCTTAAAAAATATGGCCCAATTTAGTAAACAATAATGACACAAAATTCACAGCAAGCCATCATGTAGCTGAACAGTCATGTCTTTAATAAACACCATAAAATTCTCATGTTTGAGGGTTTAATTTCAACAAAAAACAATTAAAATAAATAAATTCAATTACAAGTACAGTACAGAGAACATTATAATGAGTGGGTGGACACTATGAAATAAGGAACACAAAACAGTCACTGATGATGGCTACTGTTTAAGGCTTAACAATGGTAAACCCAGTATAAGGAAACAGTTCAAGAAGTGTTCAAACTCTAGCAACATTCCTCACAGTATAGTTAATTCATGCTTTGTGATTCTAAACAACATACTGTTCTTTAAAATACACTTTTTAATATTCAACGGGTAAATGTGACAGTAAAAGCAAATAAATTTTGGTCATATATGAATTAAGTTGAAGGCCACAGTAACCACACCCCAGCAGGTCTTGGAGGAAGGTCACAATGGTATGACTAAGTTTTAGTACAGTACTGTATCTTGTGAAATTAGTTGATTAATTACAGGAGTGCCAACCTGCTACACAGAATTCTTGGGTAGTTATCTTGAACACAGTTGCTGGGTCTTTGACATGAATGGAGAATATCAGTGAATGGGGTGCTTAAGGAAGAATCTATTTGTACTACTCAGTTTTAAATACAGTTGTAATAAAACAAAACAAGTCCAAACAGGTATGTCTACTGTACATACAGTATATATCTATTTATACTTTATAAACAATAATGGAACTTGGGCTAAGGTCCACGTTATACCCTGACTAGACATACAGTAAAATCTCTCAAAGCCACAATGTCTCTTGAGCTGCATTTGGTGTGCAGCACAGCTTTAAGAAAGGAACAAAACCAGTCTGGCAACTGTGAGAGGCTTTGCAGCTCAACATGGGTAAATATCCTACCCACACCTCACTCATAACACTTACAGTAGTATATCAATAAATGTTCTCAGTTCTTGTGATAATTGTGCCCAAAGATAAACTTTTCTTAATACGTACTATTGTAGGATCATTATAAAGTTGCAATTGAAATTATACATTATGTAAATTAACTACTGTACAATCTATTAGAGCAGCCATATTGTGTCTGATTACAGTACAGTATTGTAGAAGCTGTAACTTCAGCATTCTGAATGTTCTGTAATAAAACTAACAAAAAGCTGAACTGTAGTTGTTACAGTAATGAGTGCACTTATTCCCCATGCCAAAACATATTCACTGTCTTTTAAGCATAAAGGCCAAAAGACTCGCTTTACTTTGCATGACAGAGAGAGGAAGTTCATGTACCATGTTATAACTAGTGCTGCCTGATTCACCTGAACTCCCTACAGCAGAAATACTCAACAATAGTTTACCGGCATGCTGCTTTTGACAGGTGTTTGAGATAGCAATTAGCTACTCAGTAATACCTGCAAAAGCTAACTTGGCCTCAATACTGTGCACACCAAGTGTTATACCATGGAAAGGTTTTGCTGTACTGTACTTTGATTAGCAGGAGAGTTTAAATACCTGTGTAACTAACTTTGACATTGGTTCCTGAGTATATAATCATTTCAATAATTCACTTTTGTCTCAGAATATTTACCTAAAAACCTACAAAAACAAATGAAGATCTCTTATCTATGCATATATACTGTACAATATATATATATATATATATATATATATATATATATATATATATATATATATATATATATATATATATATATATATATATATATATATATATATATATATATATATATATATATATTGTGAGGTCTACATCCACAATAATAAATTAAAATTACGTAGGTATAAAATATAAAGTTGGAAATTACATCAGCAGACTTATTAAGCTACTACAAGCATTCACTGATTTACATCAAGCCAAACAGTGTCATTCTGATATAAAATTGTCTAATAATTGGGGAACAATATTTGAATAAGTTACTGAAGTCTGATATAGCACCATTAATCTTGCGCACACCAGTGTAACGACCGCCTTGCCCATTCATTTCCAGCCCACCAAAATTCGGTTTCACACACTCTGCCTTGGTGACAACTGGTGCTGCTCCGTGGATTATTTTTTAGCTCCCTCCCCAAAATTACCATGCCTGGAAAATATCCTACTGGTACTGTACCCAAGAAATCCCATCTCTCCATTAGTTTAGGCGTGAAAATCCAGAAAATACAGAGTCTGGAGAGAGACAGTGCCTGGGAAGGCAGAGGAGAGATAGGCTGGGGAAGAGAATGACCTTGACAGTGACATAACAGAGGAAAGTGATGTACCTTTAGATATACTTGGTTAGTTTAAGTCTTTTTTATTTAATTATTCAAGTGATGGCGATCGGGCAGCCCCTCGTGAGTAACGTCACAGCTTCAATCAGCTGGCAGGACCTCCGCCACTACTCGGGATGTCCACCGTTTAGTGATATACAGTACTACATACACTGGTCCCTCTGTTAACGAACACAATTCGTTTCACAGTCGTTCGTTAACCGAATCTATTATTTCAATGGGATCTTGAGTAATTGGTTCCAACTCACAGAAAAAGTATACATACAAAGTACTGTATACCAGTAATAGAATTAACAAAACATTAAATATAAACTAAATACAGTACTGTACTATACAGTACAATGATAAATAAAAAACAATAGAATACTATATTTTAACTTACTTTGAGGTGTGTATGTCGTATTCCCGGCAGCTTTGTTTACATATCAAACAGCCGATTGTAGAGGCAGTCGATGATGACATGCCATATTCGTTACAGAGTGCATTGGTTCTAATGCCTTCTTCAAGTTTCATAATAATTTCAGCACTGTATATTATCAATACTGTATGTTAACTAAATTTCAGAATGACCAATAATTTTAATGTAAAAAATGCAGAAATATTCAAGAGACCAACTTCCTTGATATTTACTCCACTGGAAACAAATGTAAACATAAAACTGATTACTGTATTAGCGGACTGGCCGATCAGATGATGCGCACAACAAAACATGTTTGTCGTAATGATTTCGTTGATTGAAGTTTTGTTCGTTAATAGAACTGAAAATCCTTATGGGAGCTAATTCGTTTACCGAAATTTCGTTAATCGAACCGTTCGTGAACCGAGGGACCACTGTACTGTACATATATTTTTCTTATTTGTTTAATAAATGTTTATTCTCATGTCATTTATTTTTAACCTGTACAGAACTTTAGTATGCTATTATAACACAAGGTTTGTACAAGAGTTTGCTCTGGTTTGTGCACAACAAGAGGCTCTACTGTATGAAGTCAAGTGAAAAGTTAGGTTTAGGATGACTGAAAATGTCATTATTTAAAACCTGGACAGTACAGTACTTTAATAATTATGTCATATACCCCTTTAACATGCCAGATAACTCTTTAACTTAGTACTGTAGTTTGCTCTGGTTTGTGCTAATGAAAGGCTCCACTGTATGAAGTTCACTGAAAAGGTTAGAGTTAGGGTGGCTGAAAATGTGTCCTGAGAATACAGCGTCTGAATAACATTCCACTTTTTGGGAATGCTTCCATGACATAACTCGGCAACTAGCCGTATGATGGACACCGTCCCTAAAGCTAATTTCCACTAATGATGGCTGCTGTCCTTATAGCTAACTTCCACTGATGATAGCTGCCATTATAGAGTTACTAAACTAAATATTCAAACTATGAGAACAAAATGAGCTAAAAAGAAAAGAAAAATGGTGTAACATAAATACAGAATATGATTAGGGTGAAACAAATGGCCACAGAATATTCTTAAGTGTACAACTCAATGACTGACAGCAAACAAATACAAGTAAACTTGATAAACAAAGTAAATTATTTATACAAGACTTCCTTTGCTTATTTATTACACAACAACACTTAATTATAAAACCATCACGCTTATGTTGTTCTTGAGGCTCTAACAACCACAAAGTAAAAGACTACAGTATTTAGTATCAATAACTTGTTCTATCAACTGAGGCACACCTTAATATCATATATCTCAAATATCTGTTTTGTATCTAGAATTTCTTTTTTATCTAAGCCATTACATGTATACATTCTCCAAACAGTATCCTTCCTTAAGATTTTGTGTCAAACAATATGACAACTGACAAAGGATTCTGACAACCCTATAGAGAAAACTGACAAAGGATTCTGACAACCCTATAGAGACAACTGACAAAGGATTCTGACAACCCTATAGAGACAACTGACAAAGGATTCTGACAACCCTATAGAGACAACTGACAAAGGATTCTGACAACCCTATAGAGACAACTGACAAAGGATTCTGACAACCCTATAGAGAAAACTGACAAAGGATTCTGACAACCCTATAGAGACAACTGACAAAGGATTCTGACAACCCTATAGAGACAACTGACAAAGGATTCTGACAACCCTATAGAGACAACTGACAAAGGATTCTGACAACCCTATAGAGACAACACAAGTTGCTGTCTTCATTGTAAAATTCACCGGACCTCTTTGTAAAGATACTTTTTTGGAGTGTGTATACATTTCTATGACCATACATTATGATATTGTAAATCCTTGGCAGTATCTGAGAGAAAACAAAGATTCAGACGATTCTTACAATTTCACTCCTTTGTCTAATTCATCAATTATTTTTTTACAGTAGGATTCCTTATTTTTTTTACAGTAAAGCATATTGTCTTCAAACTTTCAACTCATCTAAGCATTTATAGTTCCAATTTAATGAATGTTAAATGTTAATAACATTTTTGGAGTTACAATATAGTACATATTACCATCACTCAATTTATGAAGGATTGATTTACGATAGTTCACCCTTTTGTAAATCCAAGATGCCTGTAAATTCCAATATGACATCCACAAAGACACCATGAAGTTGTACAATACAGGCATCAATGGAGGATCAATTTACAAGTGGTTTTCTGGAACAGAGGTCTTACCTAACCCAAATACTGTACTGACACTGGCTAGAATATGTCCTTTACTTTATATCTTCCTTCTCCAAGAAATTCCATCTCCATAAATAAGACTCTTCCCTAAGCACTTGGTTCACTTGCCCTCAAATCGTTAAGCTCAAGACCCATTCCAGTATAATCAATAGACAATATTTTTATAAGAGAATCTTACAACCTACTGTACTACATTACCAGACCTTACACCATAGCATGACAACCCTGTAATATACATACAATATAGTACAGTATATATGCAGTACAGTATCTAGTCAATTATTTAATTTTTTTTTGCTGTACAGGATTAAAGGGGTTTTACACCTCAATGTTCTTCATACTGTCCACAAATGCTGAATTTTGAAAACATTACCTCAGTTTATTTTTGGCATGCAAGAAATGATAATCGAGTAATAATAACAATACAAATAAAATAATATCAATAAAGGTAAGGATAATATAAATATAATAATGATAACAAAGAAAGTGAAACAAATTTTCAGGATAATCTACCAAAAGAATGGAAACTAAATATATTTCCTATGAATAGTTTTATAACATAATAAATAACAACATCCATTAGACTAAAAAATTATTTATGTTACATTAAAACTTTCACCAGGAGATTATGGCAAAACAAACTACTGTACTATATATCTTCTTTGCAAAGTTAATAATAAAAGAAAAATTATAATGCAAAGTGATTGAGAATTATTTTATATTATAATCTTGGTCATTGAATGGAAGTGGTCACCTCACCTGATGCACTTTACTACAACCAATTAAAAGAATGGACTAAAAACTGAAATGTCAGCTTTAGTTCCGTCATCAGATATTACCACATACCGTATAGTTACCGATGAATACTGCTACACAAACACTGAGTGAGATTTGCAAGTATTCTTCAAGGTATAAGTTTCCCTTCCCAATACAGTAAAAGTCCAAAAAACCGGATGCCAGGAATCCGGACCACCCGAGAATCCGGACTTTTCAAAAACTCAAACTTTTTAAATTTAGAGGGCTTTTGTGGGTTGTGTGAATGAATGGAGTTGCTTTAAAAAATTAATTTACATAATTCTAATAATAAAAGTAATTGTAAATTATAGGTAGCTAATTTTGTTAGTTTTGTAATTAGCTTGAACTGAAATGTAAAATTTGAGGCACTATAAATCTTTTGTGTGTATGCCACAGCTGCACATCGACAACAAACGACCACGCGATCGCCACTTTAAAACAAGCAATCAAACTGTGACAACGTATGTAATTTTGAGTCCTACTCTTTCCATGTACAGAGTACAAGCCCATAATAATGGTCCCTAAAGTAGATAAACTTCGTTGTGTGAAGAGAAAGAAGAACACATTGAAATTGAGTCACAAACTTGAAATAATTAAGAAACTAGATTGTAATGTGAGCAATGCTGTTCTAATGGAAACATACAACATTGGAAAGTCTACAATTTATGATATAAAAAAGGCAAAGAATAAAATTCTAGAATTCACAGCTTCTTCTGAGCCTTACATTAAAATTGCTGAAAGAAAAAGTTTACATTGGCCCAAATTAGAAAATCTTGAGTGTTGCACGAATGGTTTTTGTTAAAACGATCAGAAGGTATGGCAATTTCTGGGCCGATGCTTATTGCCAAAGCAAAGTCTTTTAAGGAACAAATGAACATTGAATCAGAGTGCGCATTTAGTGATGGATGGCTTAGGAATTTCAAGACTCGTCATGGTATTAGACAGTTTGTTTACATTTTTGTCTAGTGTTGACTTTATTTTTCTTTAAAACTGCTCGTTTTGACAAATGAAGCATGCTTTATTTGCTAATGAATAAACTATCAAAATGTACCTGTTCATCTCTTCTTTATTCCTCCTTAAATTTTAATTTTAAAAGTACTGCCTGAGAATCCGGAAAATCCGAAAATCCGGACCGACCCAATCCCCAAGCAGTCCGGATTTTTGGACTTCTGCTGTAACATGATATAACTGAGGAATATAATCCATTGTAAATATATGATAATGTGGCAATACACAACAGTTTTTAAAGAAATGAATAACAAAATATTACAGGCATTGATGACTGATTTACAAGTACTGAAATGTAATTGTGTATCTGCTTCACCAAAGGGGACTACAGTATTTAGTAAAAAAATTATTGTGTGGTTTTACCCTTTGTAGTAATGCCATTGTTCTTTAAGTACTGTACACAAGTGTCCTGGAAAAATGTATACACATTGCCATACAGGTTTTGGCGGAGATTGTGCGAATGGTTGTATTGTATCATAACATCAGTATTGTCTTCACTTATTGACGTGTGAGGTCTCCCACAAATGATGAAAATGTTACCATTGTAGTACTGTATAAAGCATTCACGTGCTCTCCAGGAAAACCTGTAAGACATTTTTTTGAGACATCCTGTATATTCTCAACCTGTGAAGTACTGCACCTGAATATTAGACCCACTCTTGACCTCACATCACACATGATGCTCCTAATGTAAAAAAAAAAAAAAAAAAAGTTTGTACAGAGTAGTTTTAATAAAAAAAATAAAAGAACCAAGAAAAATCCAAATTCTCCTTCTGTCCTACACAAGTCAACAAATCTTTCTGAATATCATAAATTCAGACCCACCAAACTTGGCACAAAGAGGGAACACTGTACAGTAATATGATAAATAAAACCCCCTTCCTACCTTTACTTGACACTCCTATAAAGGACCAGACAGCTAACAACTGCCTCTAAAAGCTTACTGCATATCCTCATCAATATATTTGTCAATGAACGTTTGATAACCCACTTAGAATATCCCAGGATCTGCCCCTACAAAGGTTTCCCCTTATTCCCCAATGAAACAATAATTGCAAAAACAGTTGAAAATGAATAACTCTCCACCTGAGGATGTATAGAGTATATGGGGAAGAATACCAAGATACGCACATTATTCACCCTTTCCCAGGATATGGATTTTAAATGCCTGTAATAAACAAACATAAACATCACTATTACAAGTACAAAAATAACCTTCCACAGTTTTTAGCACACACAACTCCCCCACAAATTTGCCGATAGAAATAAAATCTGCATACACTGTGCAGGGGGGCACACGAGTCGCTGTACCGAGACACATTTCCTCGGTAAAACAGATCATGCACCATCCTGTATATCTTTGTAAATTATGTGGTATAATTCTAAACATACCGGTATCAAGAACATTTTAAGTAGAATTATAAAACAGTAACTGAAGGCTTAAGGTGGATTGAGCAAATATCCACTTTACAACTCGGTAATCCCCAGTTCTCACTCTTACCTCCAGAAAGGGTTTTTTTCTGGTCCATAATCATCAACATGCTAATTTTCAAAATACAGTAATGGGTAACTATTTTGGTGAGCCAATAATCAAGACAGTTTCCATCTTTAATGTTCTTTAATATTAACGTGGATTGAGATGTTCCAATAAATTTTGAGAACTAAATTTCAATAGAAGGCATTTTCTTGTGTTATTGTACACAAACACACACACTCAGAAATACAAACATAAAAAAACGGAAAAATCTTGAATATGCAATTTTGTGCATAACAAAAATTTCAAAAAAAGTAGAAAGCCTTCCACTGCCAAGAGGAACAAAATCTAACAATAAATCTTCACATCAAACTAAATTTTTCCAGTGTTATGAGAGTGTAAGTGGAACTTCTCAAAACCTTCATTATATTCACACCTTCTATCTCCTCCATGACTGCTTTTAAAGCAGTACTACTAAATAAAAGAGGTTGATATTTTCATTTGTATATAAGTAAATTTGTAAATATTGCAGCGTTCTTGATGATCACTACTAAAATTGTGTACAGTACCATGAAGCACTTGAGGATGACTATTGGTGGCAGTTTAACTTCTTCCTTTATAATGTACAAACAATGCTGGTGATCTACATTAAACTATTAAATATTAGACATAATGAAATGACATACAGTATATGAACTGATGGAAAATTCATAACCAGAGATGTATATATGACACTTGACAATGATCAACACACATAACCGGTGACTCTGGCCCGAGGCACGGTCTTGTGCAAAATAACCATGGGTCGATGCTTGCCTCTTGAGACAACTTATGACTGTTAAACAAAATTAGTAATTGATTCTGCAAACCTATTTTATAACTGAAGATGGAGAGAAAATTTTGTGAATATGCCAAAAAAATTTTCAGGCTTTGGAATCCAGGAAAGCCCACTACAGCCCTAGCCTTTAGTTTAGAAAGTGTCAGAGGTTGATACTGTCAATCACAGCTGCACAGTGCACGAGATGCTTGTTCTATCCTCGGCAGGCTCAATCATAAGGCTGGAGGCAGAACCAACTTCAACCTTCTTACCAATACTGAACACCAAAGGGAAGAGGCGGGGAACTACATCGTTCTTCCCAGACTTGATTATAATATGGGAATTATAATCAATACCTCATACATATTCTAATGACTGTCAAAAGTGGCCTGTAAGTGCAGAAACCAGCTACAGAGAGCGGGGAGGTGGAAAGTACTTTATGATGGGCACCTTGGAGGGGACAACTTTCCGTGAGTAACAAACTGTAAAATAGTTACCTAACCTTCACTGTGTTGTCTAAGTCACTCGCTCAGCTCCACAAAGTTGCCAGATACTGCTATTTGAATGAATCATACTGAAACCATGACATCCCTTCTGAGGCTGATTGTACTTATTCACAGTTTGGTTGACCTGGGATGCCCCCTTGCACAAACCAGTAACCCTTGTGAAAGGAAACAGATTTGGTACAGTACTTAGCTTCTGAAATATGGCAGCCAAGAGTAGGACGATTGTGATGCTGGTTCTGTCTCTCGCTGTATGATCAAGTCCGACAAAAAGAAAAGGCAGCACCTACTATTTCACAGAGTGTTAGTTCCAAGCCCCAACAGAAATATTTATTTACTCAGACCCCTTTGTATGGGCAAAGACTACTCAGGGGAGCCGGGCTGATTGCCCAATTAGCAACAGCCACTTATATTATGGCTTCCCTGGATTCCAAAGCTTGGAAGCTTAGTGGGTATATTCATGACTTGTTTTTGAAAGGCATTAGGTTATAAAATGAGGTATTGATTCTCAAATCCCAGTTTACAGATGTATCTGGACTGGGCAATTCATGTATCATTAGCCAATGTTTATAGGTTCAAAATCAAGGTTTTTCAACAATGTTGGCTAAAACTAACTGAAATATTACCATTGTTGAAACCTTTCTGTTGTTAACATAGCTCTTAAGATAGTGGTCTTAGAGGCATCAGCTGCTGTTTAAGGTAAAAAGATTGAGTCCTCTCATTACACTAGCAATATGCTTTGTCACTCATTTGTGTAAGTCACAAACTGTCATTTCATAAGATCAACCCTCACTTCCAGTCCATCTCCGTGTCAGACAATGAGAGGAAGGCATAAGTGAGCCACCAGGTAAAAGCTTGGGCACTGAATAACGTGGGACAGCCAATATCTGGGTCTCTACAGGAAAGTCGCTAGAGACAATGCCCCCTGGATTAGGTGTTCAAGGAAAGCAGCCCAGTTGAGTGAGTTTAACGACTTAAACAAACACATAAGATGAGCTCTGGTTGCTTATTAAGAGATATGTAATGCTTGGACAGAATGGTGAAAACATTTCCAATTCCCTGACCACAGAAACTAACCTTGTTAGTTACAGCCACCATTGTTGAGAGAACTTAATTTTTTACCCACAGACTTTGGCTTGTACTGTACTGTAACATGTGAATTGCCCCAGCCAGGTATTAGGTTATGAAAATACTGTAAGCTCAAATTTCTTCATGTTTATGCAACTTACTATGCTGGAAAAGCTCTAATCATTCCACAACACAGCTTTATATTGGGTTCAAATATACACCTGTCTTATCACTAAGAATATATCCTGTATGATCAATATCTTTATATACTGTACTGATATACAGTATAATAAATCTACAGCATGAACTACCATACACAACACAGTTTAAGTGCATCATAAAAGCCTACTGCAAGGCTCATGTATGCTTTTATCATTACTTAGTAAAGCTATCCATATTCATATAATAGAATATTGCACCTTATTGAACTTAGGAGTCGTCGAAGTACATACGACCGGGTCCGTTAGCCTTCATGTAACGACGATATGACTTGTACCGACCAGACTGGGCCATCTTCACCTTCATCTCTGCATCACGATCAGCCTTCCATTCATTATATTTATCTTTATTCCATAATTCTCGTTTCAAGTAATCTGCTTTTATATTTTCTTCTAAGTTCTAGGGAGAGAGAGATGATGGCGATAATGATAAATTGCAAAGAAGTTCTTGTTTAAACACATTAATTCTATGTTTATTTTTTTCATTACTGGATTCACTAAAATTATAGTTGCCCATCCCAACAACTTTGACAAAATATTTCATGATACTTCATCTGATAATGGGTGGAGGAGTAAACTGAAAATGACGAAGAGTAAAATAACTTCGCCTCTTAACACATCCAACAATTCCAATAATAATAACACTAACATTAACTAATATTTTTGAGTAAAATTATCAGATAAATTACAACTGGTTTGACAAATACAATATATAGACAATGCAGGTATACAATTTCCAATGTACAGTCGAAGAAATAAGTCGTGTTACACTCCCCAGCGTAATGTTCTGCAGCCCATTATGAAGAATTTGGGTCGTGACAGCGAAGCATCGAGGTTTGACTCTGAACAGGGAACTTTACCATAATTCTTTGCCGTGGGTTTCAGAACATGAGACACGGTAAGTGTAACGTGACTTTTCTTTGACTGTACAAATAAAAAGGACATTTGAATAAGGATAGCCAACAAAGCCATCAGATGTTTATATCCAGTAGGTTCCTTACACAATACTATATACTGTACAGAATCTGAAGAAAATTATGGAAAGGAAGCTAAAATTATCCAAAACAGACAGTGTTACATTGTTATATGCCCTCACACTTTCAGAAGGTGGTATAAAGAACTGAAATCAATGTAATAAAAGAACTTACTTCAAATTGTCCATGACTGAGGCCCATGAACTTGCGAATTATATACATCTTCTCCTCCTCACCGTACTCCTCCTTCAGGATCCAGAACTTCCACACCCAGCGTAAGTACCAGGATATGTACTTCACGATCCAGTACGGGAGGAACACGAGTTGTATCCACAGAATATCCCTAGAGGAAACAAAATAAGAAATGAAAAATAGAGAGAGAAATAGGAAATGAAAAACAGAGAGAGAAATAGCATATGAGAGAGAGAGAAATAAGAAATGAGAGAGAGAGAGAGAGAGAGAGAGAAATAAGAAATGAAAAACAGAGAAAAATAAATGACATACTATAAGACATTAATCAGGATAAGAAAATGGTGGGTGTGTGTGTGAACTTCTGTGGCAGTTCATCAAGCAAACAAGAATTCTCAAGTGGCAAAGGAACTACTGTACTAAATAAGACTAAATACACTTATGTTTAACTGCCATATTTATGCCCAGTGATTAAAACAAGGCCAAGCAGAATAGGCATTGCACCTCAACTCACCTGATGATTAAACACCTTCAAGCTATCTGGGTGTCTAATCATCAGGTGAAATCATCAAGGGTGCCTAATCTTCAAGTGATCCACCTAATTACTCTACCACATGCTGAAAACTCACTAATTAACGTACTTGTAAGTGGGCTTAGCGTACACCCCACGAATATCCATCTTTCGCTCGATGACCTGACGAATTATTTTTTCCTCCCGTTCTTTAATTTGCTCTTTCGACATTCCTTTTAACTTCTTCTTGTCAGTTATAAGCAAACCCTCCTGCTTGGCTAACTCTACCGCCTGTAGACGGTATTTTGGTACTACAGCAAAATACTTGATGGCTTCTTGATATCTGGAAATAATGTTTACCGTGAAGTATCAACACAAGCTGTAAACATTCTTCACATCATTCACAAAAAGGATTATTAATTCATGTACACCAGGAGGTTCTGTGTGTTTTATATGTAAAAAGTTTTAAGTCATACGTACACAAAAAACACAAACAGGATGAGAACATCGATGCCAAGTTATTTTTCAAGCCATCAAAAAGCATATTACTGTAACACTGTCTCACATGAACAATAAAATAACTATATATACACTTACTTCATCCAACCATTATAATACTGTACTAATGATATAAGGGATATGGTCGCCGCCAAAACGATTCTGACGTCAACGTGGGGGGCCATGCGTCTGCGCCACGCTCGGTATACATTCTGGTAGAACTGTTCTGGATGGTCCAACATATAATCGTAATCTTCTCGGGCTTCATCGTCTCGTAGAATGTCATACCTGCCCAACGGAGATCAAGAAACACAGATAACAGGACAACATAACACAAAATTTCTCCTATATTATATGGAGAGGTTTGATATCTTCCCCTGGTGAAAGATCAAAGATGTGACATATCAAAGTACAGTTGGTTCAGTCTATCACACAGCAGACAATATCTCGCACTAACACTAAGATCAAACCATCATTTCCATTCAAGAGTTATGGCAGGGACATAGATGAAGAGGTGAATACTGTATACAAGTTTAGACCCTTGTAAAAACAAAACAAAAAAACAATAATAAATAATGGAAGACCTTTTGTGTAATAAAGCCAATATATATATATAATAGATGGTGTTTACTTTCACAAGGGCAGGAAATGGCTAACATCAGACCTCAGAGGAGACAAAATACTGTACTCACGCTGTAGACAATATCCGGAATCGCTCTTCTGCAATTTTCTTTTCCTCGGGATCTTGGAACTTGTCAGGGTGGGTTTTAGAGGCAACCGCCCGGAAGGCTCGCTTAACTTCTTGTTTCGTCGCATCGCGGGTTATCTCAAGGACTGGAATAATAATAATAATATTTATTCAGTAAAATTGTTATACAGATTTACAATTGGATAGGCATGTTTATAAATTATGCTGTTGTACAGTTCAGCATGAATACAGAAGTTGTAGGTACACAGTGCAGGTATGCTGTGGGAGTATACAGTTTCCTGTGTGCCTAGACAGTGTAGGTAAACAACAATGGTAAATAGGAAGGCAACTTGATGGAAAGTACCGTACTTATATGTAATGGGAAGTTCTGAATTTGTAAAATACTACAGTAGTTATTTATATAAAAAATATCTATCAAGTACTGTACAGTACTGTACAATAATAAGGAGGTGTATTATGCACAAACTTGATCTGTGCATAGAGAACAGTGTGTGTGTGTATACTAGTTCAGACCAGCTGTTCAGTTTTGAGCAGTAGCATCAACATCATGCACCAATGATCAATTATTAGGGAGTTAACTGAGACCTACCAAACAATGAGAGAACACTTTAATATTTTAAAATTAAAAATAAAGTCACATTTCATTTAAACAGTCCAATTTTTCTTTGATTAGCCACCTTTTGTCTTTAATCCCCATTATTATGTACAGTATCTATGATATTGTATTCATTAATATAGTACTGTACTACATATTACTGTAATAGTACAATATGTTATTACAACCAACAGTGGACACTGGCAACAATTAGAGAGCAGCTTCCTCTGTGGTAAACATCATCTGCTGAAATCTGATAGTGAACTGAGCTACAGTATTGTATTTGTGTTGACAAGTCTGAGGAAAAGTTGAAAAATACCACCATTAATCTGTAGGATATATATTAACTGGAAACTGCCACACTTTGTCCTTCCTGCTGTTGGGAAAAAATCTACTCAATAAAGCAAGACATAAAGAACACAGCCATAAGAGTTTCAACACAATGGCTTTATTTTCTGTGATAATTACATTCGCCCCTTAACAAAAATTTCACTTTGGTCGGTGAAGCCAGCCAGCAGCCCCGCGAGTCTCCCTACAGTATCGCTCAATACACTAAAGCCACAGTACTGGTAATTACAGTATAATCTGGATTTTGTAATTACAGAAGTACTGTACTTGCTGTATCTCAAAATATGGTTGGTATGTATAGTATATCAAACGAGGCACTCCCCATTGATAGTTTGTGTGTAATCATTTAAAACCTGATAATTGTACAGTAACTCATTAGGTGTATTTTACCTCACAATTAACGTACAAGAAATGTTGTTTTGAACTTTGGGTTTTATAGACTGATGAAAATAATTGAAATCTTTTAAAATATGCAAAAAACACACACATTATAAGCTCTCTGTTAGGTTAGGGTTGTCTGATTTCTTCACTTGACTTGTTTTAGAAATGTGTGACACTGCAACCACCACGATGATAAAAGACTGAACTACCATACTGATCTTAAGAACTGATGATAAAATGTAAGCAAGTCAGCCAAGTTTCAGACAAAGCCAAACCCACATGAATACTGTAACCAATATTCCTGGTAATACTGTACAAGGTAGAGCTCCTGAACCACCAACTGGATTATTAGTTCATAAAGTGTACCAAACCTAACCTAACATAATACAGTTATTGTCTTCTGTTAACATCTGTAAAAATAAAATTAATGTCCACTTATTAACCTCATCAATTCCTTTACCCATCTGCCCATTGCTGGAAGTAAAATAAATAATAATAATCCTTAATCATTCAAATTTTATTGTGGATATTTTGCCGTGACCGGTTATGTTCCTACTAACGCTATTTTACCGTGAGTGAGCTAATTGGCTAAGTATACTTTGTTTCATATGAAGGAGTGTTCGCCCCCCTGGCTAGGAAGTTAGGTAAGGTTAGGTAGGTTAGGTAAGGTTAGGTAGGTTAGGTTAGGTAGGTTAGGTAAGGTTAGGTAGGTTAGGTAAGGTAGGTTAGGTAAGGTTAGGTAAGGTAGGTTAGGTAGGTTAGGTTAGGTAGGTTAGGTAAGGTTAGGTAGGTTAGGTAAGGTTAGGTAGGTTAGGTAAGGTTAGGTAGGTTTCATTGGTTGGTTAGATCTGGTTCTTGTAAATATGTCGCCTCTTTTATACTGATAAGAACATGAGATATTAAGAGTTTATCCTAGGTGTGGCGAGGGTAGGTGACGTGGGTGTACCAGATGTAGTGAAGTAACACCAGCTGGTACTATAGGAGAGGTCAACAACCACCAGATGTAGTGAAGTAACACCAGCTGGTACTATAGGAGAGGTCAACAACCACCAGATGACATAAGGTAACCATGTAACTCCGGGAAGCTGTGAGGGAGGGGGGGTTAGAGATCCCGTTAGTCACACATGATTCCTTCTACTTACGATCATAACAGTTATTTTCGCCGCAGTAGTAGTCCTCGACGTAGCCATTTGTGGGCTGGAACACGATACAGAGGGAATATAAGAGAAGGAAGCGCCACATCATCACTGAGGGCTGGGAGGGTAGGAGCCTCACTCACCTCTCGCCGCTGCCACACACACACTGCCATCAACACATGCGATTCTAGAAGACATCAACATTTTACATCAACATAGATTAAATTAAGTTTCAAGAATTCACATTAATCACATCTAAATATTTTTGTGAGATAAAGGATAGCATATGTGATAAGTTTGGATATTATGATACACGTAAAACAAAAAATTATTTTGAAACGCATGTTTTACTTTATACCTAAACTAGTAGAAAACAAGTCTTATCCTGACATAGGAAAGCTTTGTATTTTATAAACCTGTAATAAATAATTAAGAATAACTTTATCAACAATATTTTGTCTCCATTATATCTAGAGTTAAATGTATCATCACGAACACCTTCTAACTTTGGCTGTGGCTTCGTCGTATCTTATTTGTCAATTAATTACAAATACAATTATAAAACATCGATTAAACGTAATAAAATGAATTCTTAATTATAGTAAAATTTATTTTAAATACGACAGTGTTTATAAAGTTTCAGTGACTCATTACCGTACAGTATATGAAGTTTTCTGTAAATAATGATCGAACAGAATTGCTGCCATGTTGGAAAGTTGAGTTTCCAAGACACGCGTGGCGTGGCGGGCGGCGTGTCTCTCTTAATGAAATTTCAAGGTTTGTGGAGAAAGTTCCTCCTACGTAAATTGGTTAGGGTCCAATTTCACAAGTGACTTTCATGAGTATACTGTATATAAAGTTACTATTTTCCAGACTTCGAGTGGCCATTTAAATGGCCCTCAGTGTACACTTTGTGTAATGAGTTGACCACTTACCTGTGTTACCATGGTGGCCGCCTTTCAGGTCACCACACTACCCTCGTCATTGAGTGATAGTGTGACTAAACCAAAGGAAATCGGCCATTGGAAGATTTGTTAAGGGGAGTAATTTTAACTTGTGGTTGTTGGAGCTGACGTGTGTGAGTTGTTTTGTTGGGGAATTATTAATAGCGGTTCATGAACGCACATAATAAACATTTAATGACAATAACGTAGAAATTATTGTAGACCCATCCCCTCTAGGTAGCATCAGTGTGTTAAATCGGCAATTGAAGTAATCTGGGGTGTCTAATCTGCATCTGAGCCATTTACACTTAAAAATGTACTCGTATATAGTACAGTAATATGGTATTATTGCTTTTAATTGACCCATACCTTTATTATATTTATATATTTATTTGGTTAGGTGAGGGTAGATTAGATCAGGTTGAGTCAGGCAATTAGAAGCAAATTTACCATAATTATTGACGACTGACCCGCAGTTGACTATACCTTTCTTTTTTTAGGTAAAATTGTCGTTTTGGTCATCCATCTATTTGAAATAAAGGTCAGAATCATTCAAAAACTCAAAAACCATCAGAAAAACATAATTTTCACCTAACCCAACCAAAATCTAACCTAATCAAACTAACCTAACTAACCTAACCTAACCAAACTAACCTAGTGTAGCAGGATGTAAGCGTGTGATGACCGTGGCAGCTGTCCTTGGTCTAATTTCGGTTAATATTGACGACACACCCGTCACACCGTAAGTTTTGATGGATAATTTTCTTACAGTATATTTTCATCGCTGAGTTCGGATGTAAAATTTAATTTCTTTGGCAAATGCTTCGTTTGGTAGATAATTAGGCCCCAAGGCTCGTACTAGCGGAACTACTTTGTCTGTCGCGGCAGTAAAATGATATGGTGGCCTGATCCATGCTTGATGTTGTCTTCAGATAATTTCCACACATGGGAAGCAAAAGTTAGTAAGTAAAAAGCTATGATAACATAAATATCGTAAAGAGAAAAGAAAAATATTAAAAGTTTTCAGTGACATCACTCGGCAAGGCGGGGTTTACATGGCTGAAATTGTGCATCATATTTGTGATTTTTTTTTTATGATATTTATGTTACCAGAGCATTTAATACTATTTTAATGTGTAAGAAGTCAATTTAATGTATAACTAGTGAATTAAACATATAAACAGGTTTGTTGGTGGCCCTTAAAGTCTTGGTGAAAGGTTTGAAAGTAAAGGAGCAACTGTGTGTTTGTGTTATAGGTTGCTGGTCCCCACCCCCCCCTACCCCCCGCCCCTACCCCTACCCCCCCGCCCCCTACCCCCTTTACCCCTACCCCCCTACCCCCTACCCCCCGCCCCTACCCCCACCCCTACCCTACCCTCCTTCCCTACCCTCCACCCCCACCCCCTACCCTACCTCCGCCCCCCACCCATACCCCCCCCGCCCCATATACCCCCGCCCCCCACCCTTACCCCCCACCCCACCCTTACCCCCCGCCCCCACCCTACCCCCCCCACCCCCACCCCGCCCCCACCCCTACCCCCCTCACTGTGGTGGTGTTGCCTGTGAGGTGAGTAACTTCACATATGTGGACAACCTGTACACCTGCATAGTCTATACGGAACTGTACTGTATACATGCCAAACCAATCGTAAACTATGATTTTATTTAATTCTGGTTACGTATATAGTATATTATTATTGTTACAGTACAGTATAGTTACAGTATTTGACTTCTTTGTTTATTTGGTAATACTGTGTTGTAGTTTACTATTCTTATACATTACACTTAAACTAAGGACATTGCAGGTACAGTATAAAGCTGTTATAGATACTGTACCAGTATTTTGTTTAAAAGGCAAGTGGTCTCATAACTCAAGAACATCTCATATTCAACCCCAAAATTGTAATGGATGTATTCTGTTATGTTTTCTCCCTTCAGGAATTTTAAGTGGTAAAATGAACCAATAAACCTAATATAACCTAACTTAAATAAAAAGTATTTAAAGATTGTTTGATAAGGTTGGGGTTATTTGGTTATTGTCATCTTTAATAAATGGCTGCTTAAACATATACGGTACAGCTTAGCCAATGTTTTTTTTTTTTTGTTCAAGTATAAGTACAAAATAATGAGAAAACAAAATATTAGCATTAACAAATGTTAGTCTCAGGGATACACCAAGAATTGCAAATTTATTTATAAAGTCAAAAGTGTGGTCATTAAATTGTTACTGGCACCTGTACTCGGATGCCTCATTTACCAAGTGAGATTAGAAAGTCTTCAATTACCATTAGTTCAAAGAAAGGCAGGGGATATAAATTTAGAAGTACCTCAGAGGGTATTACTCCAGTTTATATCCGAAGTAAGTGGGAGGCTGCACTTCTCGAGGTCACAAGTTAAAGAAACTATCAGTACAGAAAACTCAAGAGTTAACTTCTTTGGAGTAGGAGCACATGTTCAGGTTCATTCAAGTGCCTGCTAACAATGAAAACTCACTGTCTCACTGGCTAGGAAGCTGGCAAGAGGTAAAATTGATAGATGTAAAATGTAATTGACTACTGAACTGTACTGTATATTTAAATAAGGGGTGTGGTGATGCAGTAGACAGAGCTCTCACCACCTGGCCCAAGTGTTTGATCTCTAGCTGTGTACGGTTCACTCTGCAGTATACATGTATCTACAGTAACTGTACTAGTTGAGGCAATTAAGTGCAGTGCTGTGCCATCTGTGCTGCCTCCATGCCTACTGAAGGCTTAGTTTATAGTATGCTATGTCCAAACTGTTCCTGATGGGCAGTTATGACAATGGGACTCAACCTCACACACTTAAATAATAGTTATTACCCGGTAAGTATTGAGAAGTATGGTCACAACACATTGAACCATTTTATTGTCCACCACTCAAGAAACTGACAATCATTTCCATTTACAGATGGCTGAAATGCCTCTAAGTAAATTCCATGGAACTGCTGAAGACTACCTCAACTGGTTTAATGGTGTTGAGTTTGAGAAGGTAAGTACTGTACTATACCACACAGCACCTGTCTCTCTGGTATGTGTTTTAGTACAGTGTCCCACCTCCTGTTATAATACCCTTAAGCTTTTTATGGTGCTTGAATTATTTACACAGGTTGAAAGATTGTTATTGTTATAAATGATGGTCTTGGTGTTAGAAGGAAGTCATTGTGATTTGTTTGAAGCCTTAGTGTAATTATTAGGTCAGATAAGCTACCAAGTACTGTACTAGCAAATAAACGGGGGCTCAGACACAGTCCAAGTCACTGGTCCTGGAAGGGGGGAGGGGGTATTTTGTTATGTTGTAGTTGATCCCGTCACTGTAACACCAATGGAGGAGTGAAAAGATGTTTTTTCTATGTTCTTTATTATGCATTCCTCATTTTTGTATAAATTATTTCTTTATGTATGTAAGTTTTATTTTCTTTCATTTTCTGTGTGTAGTTTAGTGTTTTTTAAGTTTATCTTATTTAACTTGATTTATTTATTATTATTTTTTGTTTTATATATATACAGGTACCCGGCAACTCGGGTTTTACATGCGTTTGATGTAAGTGTTTTTTGGAATAACGTGATTAATCAATTAATACTAAAAGCTAATTTACAAGCACCTATTTTTTAAATAACGCGCTCAAGACAGTTTAAATTTGCCGCGCGTATTCGCCTGGCAGTGGAGTCTCGTGTGATGCCTGGTGAGGTGGTTGTAAGTTATTACTATAAAGTCGCAGTCATATCAACATCAAGGATTTAAATATTATTGTTAATAATAATTATTATTATAATAATGTAATAATAAAGATTATTTCTGCTAATGATGAAGATAATGATGATAATGAAGTGCAACAACTGTGATGACGTCCAGCAAGCTTCCCGTATATCACTTTCTCAGGTCACACCAGCACTACTTTTTCTCTGTGCTCTCATTTGCACTGTGTATTTATCACTTACCTTTTTAGTGTTAAACTCTGTTTTCCCCCATTGAGCATGTCTGGAAAGTGTCCGTCTACCTCCTTTGGGGCGCCTAAAGCTAAAAAGGCATGATAAACAATCGCAGTGGACGTGAAATTAAATGTGATCACCCGCCTTCAGAGAGGAGATCGTGTGTCGGAGGTTGGCCGCGTGCTTGGTTTAAGTGAGAGCACTGTTCATTCCCTGTGCGGTGTGTGATGGTTCCCCTAACCTGTACCATTTACATGTATTCTTATGGGAAAATTTTGTTTAATTTACGCATCTTTTAATTAAGCGGCGATTTTCAAGAACGTGACCCCCGCGTAAAATGAGAGGTGGGTGTACAGTATATTCTTTTATAGCAATAGAGTAGTGGATGAGTGGAACAAGTTACCAAACATCATTATTAACTCGAATTTACTGGATAGCTTCAAACATAGGTTGGATGGATATATGAGCAATGCGGGTTGGGTGTAAATGGGACTGCCCAGTATGGGCCAATAGCCCCACTGCGGTTTCTTCCATTCTTATGTTCTTAAATTACAGTACAGTGGTCCCTCGGTTAACGAATGCCTCGGTTAACGAAATTTCGGTTAACGAACTGCCTCCCATAAGATTCTTAAATTCGGTTAACGAACAAAAATTCGGGTAACGAATTTCTTACGAACCGACCTCAACATGTTTTCGCTTGCACTGGCCGGTCAACCAGCTTTAGTATTAGTCCGCTAATACATTAATCGGTTCTAGGGCTTAAATTCCTTACTATTTTAGTAAATATCAAGAAGTTCATACTATTCAATAATTTTAAAAGTTTAATATTCAATTTTTTAGTCATTTTAACAATTATTGAACATAATTGAAGGTAAAGTGACTAGTTTAATGCGCGGCATCCAGCCTCTTAACACAGCAAACAGGCGTTAGTCTCTCTCTGTTTTCACTGGAGGTAACATCTTGCTTGAGACTCTCTTCAACTAAATGCTTTTTTTCTGTGTTTCCAAGCAAATTATTGGTCATTTTGAAATATATTATACATATTGACAATATATAATGCAGTGCAGTGTTGATTTAACGAAAATAATCTTGAAATACACCAAGAGAACTAATATTTTATGGGTGAAATGGTGCCATGGGGTGACTTCTCTTCCACCCCAATGCCTTCTCTTCTTCCTTCTCCTCCACCCCCATTCTAATTCCCATCATCATCATCACCATCATCCAGGAGCCTTCTACATACACACCTCAAAGTAAGTGAACTTTTCTACCAATTTTGTTGAATTTAGGCAATTTTCGGTGAGCTGGAACCAATTACCCAAAAACCCATTGAAACAATGGTTTCGGTTAACGAACAACCTGCTGGAACGGATTGTGTTCGTTAACTGAGGGACCACTGTATTAGGGAGAATAAAAAGTAGATACGGCAGTGGTAATAATAGCACTAAAGGCATTATGATTATTTGTTAAAAATGTTGGCAAGTACTGGGCATGCACTGGCTCCTGATTGTACCTGAACCCGCTGCAGTGTTGATCAAGTTTGGTTTTGAAAGAGCTCACACTCGGTATACTGTATTTCTTTCAGTGTCTCTTATGACTTCAGTGGTGAGTAGGTATCTCGTAGCTTCTCACAGGGCAGAGAAAAGATTCTCACCTCTATTGCAAACTCGAACACTCAACTTACTTAACAATTTTACTAAAAGTAAATATGGTTGAAGCTTTCAGCAATCATTTATAATTTAAAATATACAAACATAAACATGAGATTTCTTAACTTTCTTAAACAGACGTCTCAATGGGGGACTTGAGAAATAAGTTATGGCTACATGTTTTATGGGCTATTGAGCATAATATGAATCATGTGATTTTTTGTTGCACAGACATCCTGCCTGCAGCTGGTTAAAATACAAATGTCACACAATACATCTTGTGCAAGGAAATGAATGGAGCATGACCACTTAACACATGATAAGACTAGGGTGGCCAGACGTCCGGCTTTTGAGCACTCTGTCCTCTGTCCGGCGCTACCTCGAGCTGGACGTTAATTCGTCCTCCTTTTTGTTGTTTAACTAAAAAGAATTATATAGATTACCTTAGGTATACTTAAAACAGCGGGAACTGAAGGCCGTAATAACCTTTAACATATTTTTATTATATGTAGTTGTCGTTGTCAACACTGTTGATGAGCCTCAGTGTACGACAGTAAGAGTCAAGTTGTCGACAGTAAACACGTCTTATGGTCCGAGATAGTCAGTCTACCCAAGGCCGCAGTGGAGAGTGGTTGACTTTTTTGTTCTTGCTTCAATTTGGTTAGCATATGCTGTTTCAGCAGGAGTAAAAATTTTAACTCATTTCTTTCAGTTCTTTATTTATACTGTATAAATGCATGTATGTGATATATAGAGTGCGTTTAAAAAATAAATAAATTTTAGAAATATTACCACAAAATAGCATTCATCACATTGTAGTGATATTTGACAAATCAACAATTCTTCAAAGTATATTTTGTATATTTTATACAACCATTTATATATTTTCAACTCATCATTAAACATGCTTAATTTAGGTCAAAAAATAGGTGTCGCCAAAAAAAAAAAGAAGAAAAAAGTCCTCCTTTTTGAAAATTTGGAAATGGCCACCATAGATAAGACGGTGAGTTATGTTACAGGATTACTGTACTTGTATACTCAAAGTAAGCACAACTAAGTCAGATTCACTTAATATGATGGTCACAAGTAACATACCTGGTACATGAAGGAGATCACAGTCAGTCATGGTACTTCTGGCTGTCTCACATTATATACACCAAGGACTACGCAGTCAGGCTTTTTATGGAAATATTATCAGTCCCAGATATTGTACACATTGTTCTATGAAAATTAGTGCTGTGGCTCTACATTACTTTTTGTAAGGTTAACGTTTATAATGTAATCAGTGTTTGAGGGAGTCGGCCAAAAGTAACAGAGGCTTATTCACAGGGACTCAGAGATTTTGTTGGTTGAAAGGTTTGAACTAAAAAATTATTGAGTTTCTTTATTACAAAAATGACAATTTCAATATAGTCATCAGATTCTCCAGTGACTGTAAATCAAGGAACTATAACTTCTGTTTTGGATTGATGTCTTGTATGTTCACGAGAGGCAAAACAAGGATTGTAGGTAACTGAAACATATCGTCTTAGTATAACTTTCACTACACTTAAATACAGTTGAAGCCTTTAACATACTCATAATCAATCTTGAATGTTTCAGCTTTTGGTAGGCATATATCACATCTGGGCGGAACTTTAGATTTATGGACGACGGCATAATATGAATGAGTGTGGGTATTAATCTACTAGATGCGCAACTGTGACTGTTACAGTCCTGCATTGTGAGGGAATGACTACTGGACTGGAAGTGGACATGCGAGTGTCAACACTCACGCATCCAATATAGATTTATACATACGTATGCAAAAAAAAAAATACATAATTACTGAACAGTATTACTTAAATGTTTGTACTGTATTATCATATTTTTATGATTTATGGTAATTATGATATTTTGATCTGGAAATGTTTGATTTTACTGTCAAGCTGTATGTGTGGTAAAACATTTCCCATGATGAATGGAGGTGCTGGAGCGGCACTCTGGTGCACTGATCCTCTGTCAGGAGATACGAGTTGTGTTAGAGGTGCTGTAATACAGTATAGAGCTATTCACTCTGGCTATACTTTACTGGACTGTATCTAGGGGTGGACTAAGCCCCTGTAAGGCAAGGCTGCCAATACACTATACAGAACTGTGGGTGACATCAGTTTAGGGTTTCCATTGTTGGCTGTTTTGAGAAGCTTGTGAATGTAATGTTCTTGGTTGTACCCATAACAGGTGGTACTTCCAAAGAGCCAGACTGATGGTAAGGGGCTCCAAGTGCCTGAAACTGAACAGGATTCCTGTTCTTTCATTGACACGTCTGCCTACATGGATCGTAAACACGGTCAGGATTATGCTGCCAAGTACAAGAAAGAGTTTGAGGTTAGTTACAACTTTTAAATTATGAGCTTCTTGTTGAGATTATATTTACTTTTACTGCGTAAGTGTATGTTCATACTCTTAAGACATCATGTGATGTAACCCTTTAGAGGGCAGGAGTTTATCTCAGTTGAATAAAATTGTCTGGTGTCAGACAGAATAACATACCTAAGGGCGGTGTGGACCTCAGAAGAGTTAAATTGGGATGTTGTAACTTCCAGTGCTCAAAATTTCAGTTAGCCCAGTTGTGGCCATCAAAATTAGTGTTAGTATACTCCCAGTTGTCAGTTAGGGACATGGAAGGATAACCAAGCCCCCACACCTGGCTAGTGCAGGAACAGTAGCTGCCTTATTACAATTTACCAGTACCCAGAAAATAAGATATCAGGATGAATTCTCCATTTATGTGGCAGCCAATGTTTTGTAGGTCTTTAAAACTGAAGGACAATGAATTCCAAAGAGGTGCATATATAATATCTTTATCGATAAATTAGTGAGGATCATCAAAAATATATCCTGCTATACTTGGTGATACAGTACTAAGGACCTACAGTACAAGGCAGGTGTAGGGTAAAGTTCTCCGGGTATACGAGAAATAAATTTATATAAGTTGCACTAAATGATTCAAAAGTTATACTGTATTGTGATCAGTCATTTATAATGCTTACATTATTACCATATAATAATGTCTTATATTCCTGTTATTTTCCTCAGGCACTGCCATTAGTTGATACTAAACAACATTCCAAGGTGTGGTCAGTGGAAGAAGATACAATGACAGAATCACTCTTGAATGAGGACGGGGTGAATGCTGCCCAAGTTTATTTGCATTATAACTTCTGTGTATACAATCAAGACTCAACACTGCCCGTATTTGATGACCAGAAATTGGTGAGTAAATATAACCACTGTGGGAAATATATAACTTCAGTGAGAAAAGAATTCTCTCTTTAACAGTCCTGGTGAAAGAGGAAATGTTAAACCATGGCATGTACTGTACAGGAAAGTTGCTTGACGGAGAGCTTGTTGCAGTGTTTCTCTAGACTGTGAAGGTATAAGTTTTAGAAGTACAGGTAAGAAGAAAGTGAAAACAACAGTTTTAAAGAACAAAAAGAATGTATTAATTAAGATAATCACTTGAGTAAAGAATAAAAATGTGTAAAAGATTTGAGGGAGAAGGTGTTCAAAGTGTATGTCTGAGATTGGATTTATTAAATGAGTCAACACACATCACTCATTTTGGTGTACTACAGTGCTGCTGGCCATCAATTTATGACTTCAGTAGTGCTTTGTATTTGGAAGGAGAGGAGGAGATAAACGTTAAACAGCTTCAACACCTTTATTACTTTTCTATACCTAAAAGACAGAGGGGGTTGAATTGATGGTTGGACTGACAGGGATTTAGTTAACAGGAGGATGAGTTGATAGAGGGTTGGGTCAACGGGTTGGATTGACCGACTACCATATACTGTACTCTGTGTCTGTAGCTGTTCCGGAAATGCTCAAGATAAATTGGGGACGCTCATGCTATGGTAGGTCTGTCCCAGGTCAGTCAAGCAGAACTGCAGCTCTGACATGACCGGCATCTTTCATGTATCTCAATTTTTTTTTTATAATAGTCTTTCTGTTCTTATAACCTCTATTTATGGACTGTATTGGAAAGTATTATATCGAGGGTCCATTAGATATGAAACCTCCATCCAATGAACAAGTACAGTATACTTTATAGAGATGAAAGTCCGCTGTATTGAGAGTCCGTTAGATGAGAACACCCTCCACCCTATCTCACGGATTATATGGAGTGAAGTCTTTTTTATGGAGGTTTCACCGTACGTATCTCCAAAACTGTAATATTATGTAATATTATCCTCGTGTGGACCTCGGGGACCCCTCTAACAGGATGATGTCTCTGGCAATGGTACGTGAAGTTAAGATTAAAATTAATGAATGGCTAGATCTGTGCCTCCAAGTTAATAGCCACTGATCTACTTACTTTGTTGTCTTACTGATTACCATTGCTGTATACCCACACTGTCTAGATACATTGATAATTGTATATCTGTATGGTCTGCTGTATGTACACATTATATCTACCTCTTCTATATACAACCCGAACTGTACAGTACAGTATACGTATATGGTCTGTACACCCCAGACCATTAGTAAATTTGTTTGGTGATTTTACTAATTATAATTTTGTGTGAATGTTTTCTTTCATATCTTTTATTTATTTTTTTTAGATCCTTAAGGAAATTTCTAACTATCAAGTTGTGGTAATTCAAGGAGAAACAGGATGTGGAAAATCAACACAAATTCCTCAGTTCATCCTAGATGATGCAGCAGAGAAAAACGTCCATTGCAATATTGTGGTCACACAGCCTCGTAAGATTGCTGCTATTTCTCTGGCTCGTCGAGTTTGTACAGAACGTAATTGGGTACTGGGAAAATTAGTTGGTTATCAGGTAAGATTTTGTCATATGAATTTTTGTACATTACTGAAGCTTTTATAACCTAATGTTAATAACCTACTGTTTATAACCTATTGTTTATAACCTACTGTTTACCTTCATCCTTCTGTTGGTCCCATCTGTCTGTCTTGTTCCATCCATCCATTTCAGTCGTAGGTACAAGATTGATGAGTGGATAATGACCAAATTTACTGCACATGGAATTAAATATATAAAAAAAGTGGATTTAAATTTAACTAGGATGAGGTGAGAAAAATTATACCAAACAGTACTTGGTAATTTATTAGATTTATCACTATTCAGGTTATTAGCTGTTAGACAGTCACTTACCTCCTGGCTGACCACTTCTCATTACATTTGCTTATTTTATCCTCTTCACCACTGATCGGCTCGTTCGTCACTTGGGCGATCGGTCACGTCTCTGTTACACACTGTTGGCAAGTACTGGGCATGCACCGGCTCCTGAATGTACCTGAACCCACTCCAGTGTTGGTCAAGTCTTGTCTTGAGAGCTCACACTCGGTGCCGTCACAACACTTGCTGGTAGATTGTTGCAACAGTTCACAAATCTCACTCCGAAAAAATTTGCCCTCACAGTTTTCTGGACTTGCGGCTTCTTCAATCTTGAGCTGTGACCCCTTGTGGGGCGAGCGTCTGCCAGCTCCAAGTAAGGACACTCAACTGAGTAGTGCCCCTTGAGATGTTTTTACACCTCATTGTCACCAGGCACTGGGCTGCACAGAGTCTTGAATGGTCCCAAGCATGTAACCGTACTAGTATAGTTTGGACGACACGAAACTCTTTATACTTAAGGCACTCACGACATTAGTTAATTAATTATTCAGTGAATTATTAATCTGTTCACATCAAATGTTCTAGGCCACAAAATTAGTTCACATGGTCTCACTGATAAGACAATGTTAATTCCCAAAGTCGGAAACCTCCATAATTTGGACGAGCTCTAGCTTTGGGGGGGGTTCAGTTCGCACATTGTTGTTGTGACCACCGCTCCACTCCTGTTTTTTTTTTCATCTGCATTTAGTGGTTCCCAAGTGTATTATTATGGCCTGTAAAGCAAGTAAAGGCAAAGCAACACCACCGAGGACCATAACATCAGCCAGATTTACCATAAGTGCATATTAGATAATGTATAAATGTTACTAAATATAAGTGTGAGTATACGTACAGTACCGTAAGTCCTACACTGGACCTTAAGAGTCATTTGCTACAAAAAAGTAATTGCAGTCTAAATGTATATTGGCAATTTTAATTTTGTTTTTGGAAGGAATTTTTCAGCAAACTGGTGGTTGAAAGCATCCAGGGAGGGAGGGAGGTTACACTTAAGTCAGAATTCTAGATAAGTCGGATAGCCTCAAGCCCCAAATACTCTGACTCAGGAAGGTCTCACAGCTAAAATAACTAGGAGGGATTGATCTGTCTGCAATTTGTATAATAAATCAATTGGATACAATATATAGTAATGTTTGTTTCACAGTTGATATAAGTTGTGGAAGTGAACTATATTAATATTTTTTTAATTGGGGCCAGATCAGAGCTTGGCAGTTGAGTGGGTGCAGCATTTGCCTCCTGTTATGGGGGTCAGTGGTTCGATTCCTGCCTCCTGTGTACCGAAGGCTTCGTATACTATATGCTGTATCCACACTGTCCCTAATGGGCAGTCATGCTTTTGTGATTCACTTGCAATTGGGCCAAAAGTTCATTTAAATTTAGATGAAATATGGATTTGTAAATTGTCTAATTTTGATTGAAAGTAGCTAATATTTTTATTCTTTCAGGTAGGTCTGGACAAACGCACCGACATTGACACAAGACTCGTGTACGTCACGGCAGAAGTATTGGTTCAGACACTAATTAACCAACGCAGTCTTGACAAGTTCACACACATTATCTTGGATGAGGTTCATGAACGAAGCGCTGAGACAGACTTTGCCATCCTTCTTGTGAAAAAGCTGCTTCGTTCTGTTTCTCCTCGGGTTAAGGTAAGGTGAAGGCGTGTGTAAAGTGGCCAAAGGATTGAACACCTTGTACAGTGTGCTACTTGGTATGTACAGTACTCTAGATATTATGGACAAAGACTGTATACCTGCAGGTTCTCCGGAGGTGATCATTTGCTGCTAAATGAAATTCACTGCCATACTAATTGATCTGTTTACTGTAGTCTCAACTCAACTCATGCTATGTAAAGTAAGAAAAATCAGCAACTCCACATTGTTTATATGACACACCAGCTGTGCTAAATGTAAACTACAGGGTAGAACAATTGCAGAATAAAGAGTTAAAAATGTTCATTACTTGAAAGACTTGAACATCTTCTGAAAGTAAGTTCACTTAAGTAACTTAATCAAATTCTTGTTGAATTTACAATTTTGGATACATTAATTAGACGATTCTAAGACATAGATTTGGATAAGAAGTCATAATCTTATATTTTATCTTCTTATAAAGATTTTCTGTACTTACAGATCATTCTGATGTCGGCCACCATTGATACCTTCAAATTTTCTGAATATTTTGCCACTCCGGTCACGGACCAGTTAGTACCTGCACCCGTTATTTCCATAGGGAAGAGGACACGCCACAAAATCATGACCTTTTACTTGGAAGATCTTCGTGTGATCTGCAGAGACAGACCAGTGAGTATTTCATCAAGCAGTTTTATACTTTAAGCTTAAGTGCATTCATAGCAGTTAGCCTTTCATTATTCTGAGGTCAGCAGAAGTTGATGAAATACAGTAAACTCTTGCCATTTGTGATTTTATGGTTTCCAGTTTAGACTTTGTGGCTCATTCCCTTAAAAAAAATGTTTAGAAACACAAAAAGGTAGTTGTATATTACATAACAATTCCTTCCTTCTCATAACCATTCTCCAGGTAACACCATTGTACAGTACCAATAAAAGCAACAAATAAATAAAGAACATAGATACAGGCTTGCTGACTGTTGTACACAAACTCATTAACTCATCTGGGGTTGAGTGTGGGATTATTTTATGATAATATTTCATTAACTTGGCACCAAATGAACCTAAATAATATGGGAATTATGGTGAAATTGCATACTTACTGTGGTTAGAAAGGGGTGGGAAATTTCCGTTGGGTCCAGCCCTGCTACCTGCCCTACTCCGTCTCACAATTCCACTCTAGTTTTTCTTATTTTATACCTACTGTACAGTATGTTTTATAATTTAATTGTTTTATTAATGCTTTTCACCATACATTTAGACTATGCAGTGTGCATACAGTAGACTATGCAGGTATACAATATACACTCGCCAACAAAAGCCCTGTTGGAAAGGGGTGGCTTGAATATATTATGAAATAGATTAAGATGAATGAATTATAGGAATAGAAAACGAATTATATTAAGACACTACACAATACTGTGTATGGATACATAGCCCAGGACTCAGGGGAGGAGGAGGGAGGAAGGACAACTCACCACCTCCCATGCACGTCAGCCCACAATCCCTTTATAACTACAGTATACAATTTCACAATAGTATAGATGACTGTGTCAACTAGTTCCTGTAAAAGTTGTTCTTAGGTTAGGTATTCTTTCAGACTATAATACCCAAGTTACCAAGGATCAACCCAGGAAACCCGAGTATAGATGACGACATGTACAAATTTGTTGTCGAGATGATATCGTGTTTTGACATCTTGGAGGAGAACACCGAGAAGATGGTGACAACAAGGTACACAAGCTGTTTTACTCTCTTTTGGTATTGGTTGATTAACACCTACCTGAAGTGTATGTCTGTAGCCGAGTGAGTGAGGGTGTAGTTATTAAAGTGTTGGTAAGTGCGAAAATGACTATAAGGAAGTGTTGCCATGACTGATAAAGATGTGGGTGTAAAGTGTTGATCAGGAAGTGGGTTTTTTTAAGTGTTAAGTGACTAAGGAAGTGTTGCAATTACTCATGTAGATACTATTATTTATGTGTGAAAAAGTGGATACTGTTTTATGGATGTGGGTGGGAATAGCCTGTTCTGACTGCTCTTACCTTGTTAAAAATATGTTTCTTCTGATTGCAGTTAATTTGCTTTATTTATTTATTTATTTTTTCTTCAGAGGAGCAGTTTTGGTGTTCCTGCCCGGTTTGTTTCAAATTGAATGCTTGATTGACCACCTAGGTGAGAGAGCCGAAAGATACAAGTGAGTTTAAACTTATCTCCAAATTTTACAGTTGGATTTTCTCTCATGTACTGTATAGACTGTAGCAAGTGTTGTAAGTGTTGAATTCTAGATTTATTAAGCGTCTTTGATATAGTAACTGCCTGTGAATTTAAAATTTTTACAAAATATTGCAAAGAAACGTGACATAGGAAACATGGTGGGCTTGTCCTGTGCCTAAGTGATGTATGATCCCAATATGCATTCCTGAAAACCTGTATGATAGCCTGACCAAGTACAGTCTTATCAATGCATCACAACATGAGTACATGGAGAGCAAATCCTGTCTGGCAAACTTATTCACTTTCCTTGAAATGGGAACAGACTACAGGTACATGGACCAAGGCTTACCAGTGGATCTGTTGTACATGAATTTCTCTAAGGCATTTGACAAAGTGCCTCTTTAAGATCCAGGCACATGGCATCACAGGAGATATTGAAGTGAATTAACAAATGGCTCAAAGACAGGCAGCAAAAAGTGGTCATAAATAGAATACATTCAGAATGGAAAAAGTTTCTTAGTGGAGTACCACAGAAACTATCATTGTGATCTACATAAATGAAATGAAGGAAAATATAGCAAGCCACAAAGTCAAGTTTGTGCTTGAGACTGCGAATTGTTTTTTCGCATTACAAAATGTAAGACTGTATGTCATGTAGATTACAACAACCCCAATCACAACTATTTTGTTTATAACATTTCCTGTTATTGTTCATAAGTAAAAAGATCTAAGTATTGTGACATCAGTCACTGAAGGCAGTGCAACAGTGGAAAAAGCCAACTAAGATTTAGGAATAACTTAGATACAAAGATAAGAAAATGTTCCTTCAACTTTATAAGTATCTCTTACATCCCAGTCTGGAATAGTACTTTATACAGGTATGGAACCTCTATCCCCCACAAAAATTTAGCATTCCTTGAAAATGTGCAACATAGAATAACTAAGATGATTCTGGAACTAGCATGTATCACCTTGATTATCCAGGAAGACCGAGGGCCTTGGGACTAACAACTCTTCAAACAAGACTTAATAGGGCAGATCTCATACATTCAAAATCTTGAGAGGGATGGAAAATGTTAACCCGGTCCTTATCTTCATAACTCCAAGGTATCATGAAGAACGAACATAAGCAAATAATTCTTTTCAATGAGAGTGATAGATGTATGGAGCAACTTAATAGCTCAAGTTGTGGAATAGAGACTAGTACTACTGTACACTGGGCTTCAAAATAGCCCAAGACAAGATCATCAAGAACAATGGAGGGATTCTACACAGACCACTGGCATGGGCACCTCTAGTTTGGGTGGCCTTCAGATACAATAGAACCTCATTATTTGAACTAAAGGGGAAATGGGAGTTCAAAATACCAGATACTTCGATATAGGAGTGATTTTATTACTTAAACAAGCCTCACCCGTTAACTATGTTTATTTGCATAACAAAATCAAAACAAAGTAATTTGGTGCTTTTCATAATTACAGTTCGTGTATACACACTACATTCATAATGACACCCATTAACATTTCAGATGGCAGTTGTTTCCACTTCACTCCTCCATCACACATGAGGAACAACAGCTTGCATTCTCAACCCAACCAAAAGGCTTCAGGAAAATTATATTGTCAACAAATATTGCCGAGAGCTCTGTTACTATAACAGATATCAAATATGGTTGGTACCTTTTTATTTAAAGCATAAAAATACTTGCTGAAGGTATAAAAATAGATGAATCATACAGATAATTTTTGTTGATGAGTTTTTAACCTAACCTTATGTAACTAAAGTTAGTATATTTGACTTTACTTAATATAGCCTTACATAACCTTGTATAATCTTAAATAAGCCAACTGCTGTAGAGTATTGTTAACCAAATACAGTCGACCCTTGTTAATTCGGACTAATAGGGGAAGGGTGTCCGTTTTAGCAGATTGTCCGAATTAACCGATTTAGGGGTTAATATTGCATTATATTTCAAAATCATTGTTTTCGTCACGATTTTATCCCACTTTCCACTGTAATACGTACGTAATTTCAGCAAAAATATTACATTTCCGTGAATGTATTATATCAAGCACAGTATGAATAGAATATCATTGTAATATAACAGTATTTAAACCGAAAACTAGTAAAAAAACGAATAACATCTCTCGAACATCGGAAGCTTGGGTAAAGTCTTTTGTTTTCGTCATGTATTTTATCCTATTTTACACTGAAATACATCACGTTTCAGCAAAACTACTATTTATTTTCGAGAATATATTCATTCAGGCACAGTTTAGGTAAAATTTACGTGTGATGTAACAGTTTTTTAACTGAAAATGATTCGAAAAACACATACCCTCTAGCCCTGTTCCAGGAGAGGACTGGGAGAAGCTGTTTGGTGCTGCAGACGATGACAAGGAAAATGATTTGGATGGATTTTAATGAAAATATTCAGAAATATGGTATCATAGTATTTATTCAAGTCAATTAGGATAGAATATTATTGTAATACAACAGTTTTTTAACTGAAAACCAATCGAAAAGCGATTACGGTAACATCTTTTGAACGAAAGAAAGCGAAAGTCTTTGTTTTCGTCACGATTTTATCCCACTTTCCACTGTAATACTGACGTCATTTCAGCAAAAATATTACATTTCCGTGAATGCATTATATCAAGCACAGTATGAATAGAATTCCATTGTAATATAACAGTATTTTAACCAAAAACTATTAAAAAAAACGAGTAATTTCTCTTGAACATCGGAAGGTTAGGTAAAGTCTTTTGTTTTCGTCATGTATTTTATCCTATTTTACATTAAAATACATCACGTTTCAGCAAAACTCCTATTTATTTCTGAGAATATATTGATTCAGGCACAGTTAAGGTAAAATATACATGTGATGTAACAGTTTTTTAACTGAAAACGATTCGAAAAACACGTGTACCGTCTAGCTGATACTCAACAGATGGTGGTGGTGCGTCGTGATCGTTGTAAACAATATGAGGTTGAGGTGGATTACTGGGTACTATATCAAGTGTGAAATATCAAAAACGTTTTTATTACCGGTACTTTTTGTAGATCAATGGGTACTGTGATGCCGTATATGATAAGTTAGCCTGTGCTAAGAACTTCAACATAGACTACTGAAATCACGTTGTAAGGTAATTTAGCCTATTGTAAGTTAGTGAGCTTCATTTGCTGAAGGAACTGCACAACTTTTCATTACTAATTGGTACATATTTTACATTTCCATTGTTTACTGGCAGTAAATAGTAAATATTTTTCATGTCTGAAGCTAAAAGTTGCATCCCCCCCCACACTAGTGGTGATGTTACATTTAACCAAAAAGAAGCTGGTGTTTTATCCAAGCAGTGGGTGGACCAGCATTTTAGCTTAAGGTCCGCGTAGGTAATATTCCTACAAATATAAAAAAAAAAAGTTCGTTCAGATTTTGTCCGAATTACCCGAAATCCGGATTAAAGGGGTCCGAATTAACGAGGGTCGACTGTAGGATGCTTTGGTGTGATAAATCTTTGTGAAACTCAGATACTAAATACTTTTCAGTGATCGACTTCTGCCTGACAAAGGTGCTGACATATGATAGTGCAACTAACTATACTTCACTGAAGATGGACTGGTCATCGCAGGCTTCTTGCCAACAGAAAGCAGGAAGGTGTGGACGGGTCTCGTCGGGAAGAGTTTACCGTCTTATACCACAGTCATTTTTTAGGGTTGGTAAAGAAACACTGCTCCATTTGTTAATATGTATTCCCTGTACAGGGGGTCCCTGACTTACGAATGCCCGCCGATAGAAAAAGGAGTTAAACTTGAAATTTACAGTATTTTATTTACCCGATGATTTATTTTTTGCTTTCATTTACTCTATTTTTTCATTCTATTTCTTCTTTTCTCTTAAATTAAGTGATTTTACATGTATGTAGGGACTTAGGCTATGATATAGTGGGATTTCAAAAATTGTTTTGTAAGTACGGTATGCACATAGCATGTGTTCTGACTTACATACAAATCCAACTTAACCCTCTCAGCCTTGCACATCTCCATAGTGACGTCGAACATAAAAGACAAAAAACCTGTGCTCAGCCTCGCGACGCCAACGTGGCGTCCAATGGACCGTACTTTCAAATAACTCAAAAACTATTCATTGAAACTGACTGAACTTTGGATGCCATTTGACAGACGTCGTTTTCTTTGTGTGGGCCTTATCACCTTCTCCGAGACGGTCTTGGTCGCCGTGTGAGTGGCGTTTGGTGTTGCTCTGGCCATTAGAGCGAGAGGAGGGTGCGCTGCCCGGCCATTAAAGTATTCCACGAGTTTTTGTGTTATGTTATTTTTCCTTATACGACGATATTCTGCATGCTTTGTTCTATATTTTAGTATATAGTACATATCAATGAACATCATAATAAAAGCAAAATAGTTTCAGACAATTTTACACTAGAAGAGGCCCCATTACAATTAATAAAATTCCATGGCAGTGAAATGACCCCTTAAAAAAAAAAGTCAGCAAAAACCTCTGAGGCTGAGCGTAGGTTTTCATGCACTTATGTGTCGCAGGCTCCGAGGTTGAGAGGGATAAGAACGTCCTCAGGAACGGAACCTGTTCATAACCTGGGGAACCCCTGTAATGTGTTTAGATTATATATTAATCTACTGGTTGTCTTGGTTTCCATTTGAATAATTATTGGGTACTGTACTGTAGGTATTTTTCAACGAATAATATTTTTTGAGTTTGAGAGATGCCCAAATTTACTGTGTTTTTGGAGATAGTGGAAAGGAAGAGTGATAAAGGATGAGTGGAAACTAGGTGGTTATGTCATATCCTTTACCCAAAGCACCCAGAGGTCTAACCACTACGTATATATAAATGGTATTATGCTGTATCATATTAGTTGTTGTGGTTAATAGTGTTTTGGTGAATAGGGATGAAGAGATGGTGTAAAAAGAAGAGACAAAAGAAGCCTGTTTTAGTACATTGTGTTTCAGACTCTGCCTTTATATTCAACTCCTGAACTGTGCCGCATACCCCTCAGCCATTTAGTGTTGAAGACCAAGGTGCTTAATATGGGGGAACCTCAGTCCCTCCTGGCTCTGGCTCTTGATCCACCAAACTTGGTTGACATACATCGAACTATCCTCACATTGAAGCAGGCAAGTAAATTGCATACATGATACTTTTGTTATTAATGTTGAACTTTAAGTTTGAGGCTAACAAATGTCTCTTGTTAGGTAGAAATATTGTCTTTACTGCATGAGTGTTTTGATAAAGGAAATAATCAGTTTGATCAAAAAAATTCACGTTTGCAGCTCAAGCTGGCCACATCCTCTGCTGTGCTAGAGTAAAGGTCCAAGAAGCTATAAGGATGGATATTAATGCCTGAGACTACTGATTAACTTAGTGGTCTGAAGTCATGTTAACGTATACAGTATTTACGAAGCAACTTTATTTATATCCATTGCAATGTTTAGCTCACTTTCACAAAGTGCAGAAGAGGTAGCTTTACTTCCCTTGTTGTGTTGTAATTATCAACATAAACAGATGTTGAACTTTTGCTGGTACATGTACTGTAAGGTCGTATATCACTTGTAAAACACTGCACCACCACCATATTCAGTGGGTAGAATTATCAGATGATAACAGTCACCTTTCTCATATGTATGTGCCGTAGCTGTAACATTTTGAGGGAAATGTAGGTCACATTAATTATTAATTCCAACTTTGGTTCTACACAGATACTCTACAATATGTTACCTCACTGAGCATCTTGGTCCTGATCATTTATAACAAAGAATTGCTCTTTTAGAAAAATGGTCACTTGTCCACCTTTTGGAAGATTTTGACCTGTGGCTACAACGATCACTCTTAATGGGTGTGATTATCTAATGGTATCTCTTAAAGTAATGCAGGTGGTAATCATTCCACTAAATCAAATACAGTTATACATCTGGCAATGAAGTGGGTCCCCAGTGATTGGAAAGTGGCTTAAGTGAATCCTATCTTCAAGAAGGGCGATCGTCACTTCACGAACAACAATAGACCGGCGAGCCTGACCAGCATAATATGTAAAGTACTTGAGAGTCTTGTCAGAGATGACGCGGTGGAACATCTACTACGAAACAACCTTGTAAAGGATTGCCAACACGGTTTTATGCCAGGGCGCAGCCTGCACACAGCTGTGCCCGCTGCATGATGTTCTTTAACATACTTACCGATTTTTACTTAAGTTTATTTATCTAAATATAAATTCATATAGGTTGGCTCATTGCTCTATCTATTTTAAAATCAAATTAACAGTATATACTTGCAGAAAGGCATAATATAATGCGAAACAACAAAGCCCAACCATTAATTAAGCAACGGGGAACTAAGTAACCAATCACCGATCACTTTTACATTCATTCATAATTTTTACTACGTAGTATAGTAAACAAACGGCCTTGAGTTGCCAGCTGTCTCCAGCAGTATTCGAAGAATCTTGAACGTGACTGTACATCCTGCTATGGTTGTACAGTAACACAATGTGCTGCAGCCACTAGATATATGCATGATGACACCTGGTCTCCTGTCTAAAAGAATGTGATGAAACAAAGTGTTTCAATATCTTATGACAACTCTTGTTTTGGTCATGTTACATCAAGCACAAGTCTTCCCCCTCACAACATTTCACCCTGTGCTGTATATATGTATTTATTTGTGTATTTATTTAATTGTATTAATTTTTTTTCTTTTGGAACAGATGGGTGCTCTTGCTGTCAAATCCAACAATGAGATATCTTCCCTAGATGGTAATTTAACATTCTTAGGAGAGGTGATTGTCGCTCTTCCACTTGATCCCCGTCTTGCCAAGCTGATTGTGATGGGCTATCTGTTAGGTTGTCTCAGGGAATGTATAATTATTGGTGAGTAAAGATTTCATTCTCATTTAAGATCTTCCATTTTTTCTCTGTTTTCTGCCTCTTTGTCCTACAGGACCCACATGGATTAATTAGGTGGCCATGGTAGAATGGATGCTTCACTTGTAACACTACTTTGACTTAATGGATCATACTGTTTACTGTCAAGCATTGTATGCCTTTTGGTTTTGTCTCAGGTCATTTATGGGGTCCTTTAGGCTGTCATAAAATTATTGTTCGGGATGGGGAAGACAACATATGGTGGGAAGATAGTTTTATAATTTATGAGAGGTGTGTGAGTGCATAGGGTGTCTGGCAAAACTGTCTACATACTGCTTTATAGATTTTATTATCGTGTGAATGCTTCTATTATAACAGCAACATTATTTGCACTTGTGTAAGGCAGTGTATACATTTTTTTATACTCTGTATATTATATGTTACTCCTGTGGAGTAAACATGTGAATCCCTTAGGGCAGGGGTTCTCAACCAGGGGGGAATTTCCCCCCTCAGGTTTTCAGGGGGGGGGGGGTAAAACTGATACTAATATGGAAAAAATAAAAGATTTCCAGTATTATATGCATATTATTTGGAATGCACTTTTTGAGGCAGACAATCTTGGAAAGGAGGGGGAAATGACATTCTGACATATGGTGAAAGGGGTGCATGGGGCAAACAAGGTTGAGAACCACTGCCTTAGGGGGTTACATTTCCAAAGAAAACCACCAATGAGGTTAAATCTGGGAAGTGAAGGAAGAAAAATTTACATTACTTAAGCCCCTTCACCACTGATTGGCCTGTAATCCACTTGGACTGTCAGTCATAACTCAGTTACACATTGTTGGCACATACTGGGTATACACTGGCTCCAGAGTGTATCTGTGCCAGCATTGGTCAAGTCAGGTCTTGAATGATCTAACTCTTGGTTCTGTCACAACACTGGCATATTATTCCAAGTCTTCTGACAGTGATGGCCAATAACAGGCACATTTTAACATTACACAATATTAAATGCAATATACCAGTCTATTTTTTTCCACAAGACATAGTTTTCAATTATCCTTTAGTTTGGTTAGGTGTGTGAAGTATGATTTATCACACTATAATCTTTGTATATTTAATGATGCCTTTACTTTTATTCTATTTATTTTTTATTAACATCAAACACATTTGTTGAATTAGACCCAACTTATCAAATGCTACCTCTCTGTAAGTAGACTTGTAAATTTTATCTGTTAATGGTTATTTGTTTTCTCTACTGTTATTTCTTTTCAGCTGCTGGCTTGTCATTGAGAGGCATCCATGCCCATCCATTCCGAGATGAACTAAATGCCTATCTTTCCAAGGTCTCCTGGTCTTATGGCTCCTTCTCTGATTGCATTGCTGTTCTCAACGCCTATGATGTAAGGACACACACACATTCCTTTTTTATTATTATTATTTATTATCATCATTATTTTGTCTTTTTAACTCATTCATAGTACAATCAGTCCTTGACTTACGACGGGGTTAGGGACCAACGACCGGGTCGTAAGTCGAAAATGCGAAAATAATACATAGAAAATCTAAAATGGGTGTCTCTTTTTCTTCTCGGCACCACGAGAACTTTCACTTTTACGCTTGCCAGCCAATTTAAAGGGAATTACAAACAAAATTTTTTTCAGTACACAGCGCGATCACTAACGTCAGGACTCGAAAATACATAATTTGAAAAATATTTTATACGACTGCGGCTGTCGTATATCCGGCTGGTCGTAAGTCGAGGAGTGGCTGTATTTTGATAGGAAAATAGATGCCTAGACAGGATTGTGTCAGGTGCTGCGTGACCCCACCAGGATTAGTGACCTATTTCAGTTGTGGGTAATTCATCTTTACATTAAGTTTCAAATCAATTAGTGTCAAGTTGTCAACATTTTAGAAGAAACACCAATCTCAGAGGCTGTAAATGTGATGTGACAGGAGTTATGACCTGGCAATAAATTATTCAACCAATTAAATCTCGGAAGTCACATGCCTGAGGTAAGTAAATGTTGCACATAATCTGCACAGCCTGTGCTAAAATAGTTTGGTATGACGTTTGGTTTAAATGCTCGGAACAGATACTTTTCGGGTAACATACCCTAAATTGAATAAGGAGTCAATGATTATATTGCGCTTTTTACCTGTGAATATTGGAAATTTTAATGTTTATTTACATTACCCGATACCCGTAGCTGTGGCAGAGTTTGCAGCTCAGAGGAAAGTTCATTCATCGAGGCGGCCAAACTGAGAAACACTGGGCCAGGCACAGCTATGTAGACCTCGTTGCCCTACGGGAAGTGCAAACGTTAGTGAATGAATTGACAAGTCGTTTGCAACGTTTCAAGATCGAACCTCAAGTGCATAATCCAATCAATCAGAGTCACTGCCTTATTCTAAAGGTATGGTAATGTTTAATATTAACATTTGATTAGGATAAATGTTTGTCTTTTATATTAATTTTTTGAATTAGAGTTAATTCTTTCATCATGGTGTGCCAGTATGCCCACAGGTGTTCATTGGTTCTTGAAACTAATCCAACTGGGTAAAGAGGATTACATGTAAAAAAAAAATCTTTATCTGGTCTTATCCACCAGGATAGTGTAATCTGCTTTGAAATTATATGTCTTCTCTGAAGGGTACATAGAGGGTATTCATTGCTGGTGCTTGTTGTCTTGCAAAATTCTTATCTGAAGTTTTTTCCATGATCAGAAATTGTTAATTCCACATTAGGGAAACAGTGGGACGGGTACTGTATTCAGATGCAATGTGAAGTGAGTGGAGGGATTTCTTCATTCCTCCTATTCCAACACAGTTACAGAAAGGAAGGAACTGTTAGTTTTGTTTAAGATGATCAGAAACCTCTCAGCCACTGTAATGACAGGAAATTGTCAAAAATGGGTTACATCTGTGGATGGCAGTTGGTCCCTGTATTAGTCTCAAGGGATACTGATAAGAAACCTCTTAATCAAACAGAAGGCAGGAAATAAGCCAAAATAATCAGACATTGTACGAATCCAAAGTAGGCTTCATGAAGCATGGAGTGAGTTTAAACTTGCAATATGAAGGGAATCAGGCTGTTAGATCTGATGAGAATGAATGAAAACTCTTGTGTTAATGAATGAAAGGACAGACAGAGGGACAGCCTGACAACACATTAAATATATACATCCCATCTGAAGACTGAGTAAAAACTATCATCCCCACAGATATGCATAGCAAGTGCCTTCTTCCCACACTACTTCAAACGTTACATCCCAGATAACCACGAGGAAGAGATATGTCGGGAACTGAATGGACACGATCCATTTAAGACGGTGGTTGTGGGAGGTCTGCCCCCAGATACTAACATTGTGTATGACCAGCAAATTAGGCAGCTATTTCAGGAGTGTTCACAAAACCTTCGCATTTCCTATGAAGGAAGCAGGTAAGTGGAGATGATTTTCTCATGGTTTGGTAATTATCTCTGGAACAAAAGGAAAAGATCTCTGCTTAAAAATTTAGTTATTCACTTGTAGGTATACAGGGTTTTGCTGCCATCCATAAGTTAGTGCAGAAGGATCAAGGCAAACTACACCAGAGTGGTTAATATGGGTTATTTCACTTTTTCTGGGTTATGCCCTTCAACAGGCTACAGCTTGTAACAAGTACTCTACTGGTTGCCAGTTTGGGAGTTCAGTAGCCTTTGCCAACTTGTGATCCCTCAGCCCAGGGTGCTATATTAACCCAGAGGGTACACCAGTTATTACCAGCTTCCTGCCACACCATTGGCACAAAATGGGTGATTTTTATGCATATATTGTCTTCCAGAGACAGGTCTACGTTTACTTTACTTTTTACTTCTATCCTCATTGCCACCGGTACACTCGTTAGCCGCTTGGGTGGTTGACCTCGTCTCTCTTATGCACTGTTGGCAAGTACTGGGCTCCTGAATATACAGTGGGGTATGCTATAACGAATGTAATTGGTTCCAGAACCTCGTTCGTTATAGGATTAATCCGTTCCAGGCCCTCAAATACAACCACTTAACACTGAAAAAATTCTGTGGAAAATGTAAAAAATACGGTACTTTGTCTTACCTTAGTGTTGTTCAGCATGCAGGACAGGAGGCAGAGGGGGAGGGGGGAGGAGAGAATTATGGAGAAGAGGTGGAAGGAGAGGAGTCATCCTTCCTAGCCCTCTTTGGTGGCTGTCTCACAGGCACTTTGTCTGTAGGTTCTTCAGTTACCTTTGTAAAGAAGGAATCCAGGGTTGGCTGCTTCAACCTTGATTTCTGGACCTTCCAAAAGTAGTTCATAACATTGTCATTAAACACACTGATGGCCTTTTGCACAGAACCAACATCAGGATGATAATCCTTAGCAAGTTTGGACAGTTTGCTCCAGCAAAAGAACCTATCCTTGAGATCTTTGGCTGGAATGATGCGGCTTTCCTCCTTGTCCTCCTCCTCCCCTGACTCCTCAGAAGTTAAGCTCCGCTTCAGTGTCTCATTTTCCTCTTTGTGAAGCTCAAGCAGCTCCTCAGTGGACAATTCCTTAGTGTGCTCGTCCACCAACTCCTCAACATCATCATCATCCACTTCCAGGCCCATGGAATTGCCCAGAGACACAATTTCATGAACAACAGCCTCTTCTTCTAACTCTTCGAAGCCTTCAAAGTCTCTTTGAAGGACACATTCAGGCCACAATGGCCTCCAAGCAGCACAAAGACACCTAACAGTAACTTCTTTCCAGGCTGAGGTAATTAAAAATACAGCATCTGCTATATTGAAGTGACTCTTCCAAAATTCCTTCAAGCTAACATCACTGGAAGAAGTGGACGCAAAACATTTTCTAAACAGTGCCTTTGTGTACAGCTTCTTAAAGTTAGAAATTACCTGTTGATCCATGGGCTGGATGAGAGGTGTTGTGTTGGGTGGCAAGAAGTGCACAGTGATGAAGTTGAACTCCTCTGGCAATTCAACCATCAAATTAGGAGGGTGGGCTGGTGCATTGTCCATCACCAACAAAGCTTTCAGTGGAAGATTATTCTCCCTGAGGTATTCCCGAACACTGGGTCCAAACACCTCAATCACCCACTCAGAGAATAAATTCCTGGTCACCCAAGCCTTTGGGTTTGACCGCCACATAACACCAAGGCGGGTCTTCCTAATTTTTTTGAAAGCTCTGGGGTTTTCTGCATGGTACACAAGGAGTGGCTTTATTTTGCAGTCACCAGAAGCATTAGCACAAAGAAGGAGGGTAAGCCTGTCTTTCATTGGCTTATGGCCAGGGACAGAAGTTTCCTCCTTGGTAATGTATGTACGGCGAGGCATTTTTTTCCAAAAAAGTCCAGTTTCATCTCAGTTGAATACCTGCTGAGAAACAAAGCCTCCCTCTTTAATAATATTCAAAAAAATGTCATGGTGTTCCTTAGCTGCTTCCTTATCTGCACTAGCAGCATCACCATGTCTCACAACACTATGTATTTTATTTCTCCTTCTGAAACCAGTAAACCACCCCTTGGTACCCATAAACAATGGCACATCACTATCACTTGCACTGGGAGTCTTGGCTTTAAGGTCCTCAAACAATTGTCTGGCCTTCTCACAAATTATAGCTTCACTAATGCTATCACCTGCCATTTCTTTCTCTTTTATCCACACTAAGAGTAAGTTTTCCATCTCCTCAATCACATTACACCTTGCTTTGCTAAGTCTAGAGATTCCCTTAGCCACTTGCACTGTTTTCAACTCCTCTTTATTCTTTAAAATTGTACATATAGTCGATTTAGCCATCCCATACTCATCACTAAGTTTCGCAATGCTTGTTCCATCCTCATGTTTCTTTATGATTTCTTTCTTAGTTTCAAGAGTTATGAGCTTTCTCACTCGCTTTGGACGATTCATTGTCACAATTATACACTTGTATAATAAAATATTTATACAAATAACTTTATTTCCATATCAAAAGATGAAATTTCAACAATAACAGTGGTGCACTGGCTACACAATGAGACAAAGATGGCGCCTGACGCTCTTGTTGTGGGTCGCGGTACAACAATATTCATGCGCCAGGTGAAATAAGTCCCGTATTCATCCGCGTTCGTTGTAGGAGTTGCGTTCGTTATAGCATTCTCAATTTTATAGGTAAAACCGTTCGTTATAGGAATATTCGTAGTAGGATCCGTTCATTATAGCATACCCCACTGTATTGGAACCTGCTCCAGTGTTGGTCAAGTCTGGCCCTGAAAGAGCTCACACTCAGTGCTGTCACAACACTGGCAGGTTGTTCCAAGAGTTCATAATTCTCAACAGGTCTTATAGTGGATGTGTTACTCATAAAACATTATGTATTAGTACAGTAACGTGATTATTTTCATAATGCTTCTATGTACAGTAATAATTTCTAGTTAGAATTTACATTTTTCACAGTTCAGCAAATTTAAGTCATATATCAAGATCAATAAGTACTTTTGAGCAACTTTCACTTGATTATTATACCCCAGAAAATTTTAGTAGAAGTTGCAAATAATAAAAAAAAATTTAGGTTCATGTTATTCTGATGATGCTGATGGTGGTTGTTTTGGACCTGTTAGTACACATTTTATTGCTTCATTGGAGTGAAATAATTGGAAGTGGTTGTTTGCTGCTGTTGTATAGTACAGAGTTGGGGATTTTGTTTCTACCAAGTGGAAGTTTCAGAATGAATTGGTCCTGTAAAACCAGATTCAGAGATAAGACAGCCCTGTTAAGAGAGTCATAAATTTCTAGCATTGGAAGCAAAATTACATTGAATCAATGAAGATTCCCCCCCATCTTATTTACCCTGACGATTTGACACCTTAATTCAATCCATATGGAGGGGGGGGGGCCTGATTAGCATTAGGGTGGTTAATCTTAGGGTAAAATAAGCTGGGGCTAATCTTCAGGTGATCGAAGACAACTGTTTATGTATTTACTTTGAAAGATGATGAATTGGCAAGATGTTTCACAGATGTGATGGAGTAGCCATTCCTTTCATCATTGAGCTTTAGGGTTCTTGGTCCCCTTGTTTGAGTAGAACTGAGTGTTTTCCTCTGATTTCTCCATTATGTGGGAAATATGCTTCAGGGAAGGAATACCTGGTATGTAATCTACTGGTATACAAAATTATTCATACCATTCATTTTCATTTCGCAAGATTAATCTTCCACAAAACAGCTCCAACTTCCCTTTCTTTGGTTCATCATCCACAACTTAAAGATTTACTGTTAATATACTGTACATATGGTTACCTTAGTAGGATTTTAATAAAATTTCTCCCCTTTAGGGCATTTATTCAATTTCCAAGACTTAGCGGGTCTTCAGAAAAGGAGAATCACTTCAAGGCTATTCCAGGAGACTGCCCAACAACAATGCATATGGCTCTCAAAATGCACCAAATAACGAGAATTCAGAAGGGCTTTTTTATAACTTGTTATAGGTAAGATATACAGTATTACTTTACCTTTACTTCATCCTATTAGCCAGATATAAATAAACTAACTTGTTTAGCACCTGTCTTAGATAAGTAACAAGAGAAATTGTGGTGTGAATCTAAAGGTACATTTAACTTTAACCTTTAAATGGTGGCCATCATCAGTGGAAGTTTGCTGTAGGGACATTGAACAAGGCCTCATTAAGGAAGGGGGCAGTGTACATGGGGCCCCTGTACATCAATTTATTTGGTTTCAAAGATGACAAGTGCAGTCCAGGAAACAGTTGTTTACTTTTACTTTTATCGTGTTTGGACTCGAGGAGAGTTAAAATTTGTTGGTGTGTTTTGAAATGATGGATTTAGTTTTGAATAGAGAAAAGGTGTTTTAAGAATTGTTTACTATATTCTTTTGCTCATTGCAAGATAATCTTTATTTTCACTTTGTTTTGGTCAAATTCTTTCACTGTCAGCTCTAATGTCATAATGCTATCAAAGGTATCTGTAGTATGATAACTCTATAATGCATCGGACGGGCTAAAAACCGATGTTGTTAGAACCCTGGATACTAAAATAATAGCAATACAGTAGAAGTCCAAAAATCCGGACTGCTTGGGGATTGGGTCGGTCTGGATTTTCGGATTTTCCGGATTCTCAGGCAGTACTTTTAAAATTAAAATTTAAGGAGGAATAAAGAAGAGATGAACAGGTACATTTTGATAGTTTATTCATTAGCAAATATAGCATTCTTCATTTATCAAAACGAGCAGTTTTAATGAAAAAGCTGTGAATTCTAGAATTTTATTCTTTGCCTTTTTTATATCATAAATTGTAGACTTTCCAATGTCGTATGTTTCCATTAGAACAGTATTGCTCACACCACGTTCTAGTTTCTTAATTATTTCAAGTTTGTCACTCAATTTCAACGTGTTCTTCTTTCTCTTCACACAACGAAGTTTATCTACTTCAGGAGCCATTATTATGGGCTTGTACAGTACTCTGTAAATGGAAAGAGTAGGACTCAAAATACTGTTATATTACAATGGTATTCTATTCATACTGTGCTTGATATAATGCATTCACGGAAATGTAATATTTTTGCTGAAGTGACGTACGTATTACAATGGAAAGTGGGATGAAATCGTGACGGAAACAATGACTTTCGCTTTCTTTCGTTCAAAAGATGTTACCGTAATCGCTTTTCGAATGGTTTTCAGTTAAAAAACTGTTGTATTACAATAATATTCTATCCTAATTGACTTGAATAAATACTACGATACTATATTTCTAAATATTTTCATTAAAATCCATCAAAATCATATTCCATGTCATCGTCTGCAGCACCAAACAGCTTCTCCCAGTCCTCTCCTTGAACAGGGCTAGAGGGTACGTGTTTTTCGAATCGTTTTCAGTTAAAAAACTATTACATCACACGTATATTTTACCTAAATTGCGCCTGAATGAATATATTCTCGGAAATAAATAGTAGTTTTGCTGAAACGTGATGTATTTCAATGTATAATAGGATAAAATGCATGACGAAAATAAAAGACTTTAACTAAGCTTCCGAAATTCTTGAGATGTTACTCGTTTTTTTAATAGTTTTCGGTTAAAATTCTGTTATATTACAATGGTATTCTATTCATACTGTGCTTGATATAATACATTCACGGAAATGTAATATTTTTGCTGAAATTACGTACGTATTACAGTGGAAAGTGGGATAAAATCGTGACGAAAACAATGACTTTCGCTTTCTTTTGTTCAAAAGATGTTACCGTAATCGCTTTTCGAATGGTTTAGTTAAAAAACTGTTGTATTACAATAATATTTCCTCCTAATTGACTTGAATAAATATTTGAATGGAAATATACAATATTTTTGTTGAAACTACCCGCGTTGTCAGTGTAAAGTGTCCTAATAATAAATGGTAAACAATTTGCCTTCGGCACTCGTGTTTCAGGCACGGCAAGCCTCAGTTTATAGGACGTAGAGCGTTTTTACTGAAGGTTTTGTTGTTCCATTACCCTCAAAAACTTGGGTCAAACTATAAACGCGGAATATCATAAATTAACGATTTCTTGGTAAAAAAATCAGGGTCGACCTATAAACGAGGGGGGGTTATAGACGAGTATATATGGTATGTTGTCACAGTTTGATTGCTCGTTTTAAAGTGGCGACCACGTGGTCGCTTGTTGTCGCTGTGCAGCTGTGGCACTCACGCATGTGCACATACACACAAAAGCCCGCTAAAAAAAAATGTTTTCGAAAAGTCCGGATTCTCGGGTGGTCCGGATTTTTGGACTTTTACTGTATAATAATTAGGTTGTGGAAGGACTTATTCTACTGCACTTTGTTTCCTTGGTAATTTTAACATGTTATAGTTTTTCATAACATTTTACAGTCCAGAGGAATCTGAAAGAAAATTGAAGGAGGCCCTGGGCTATAACGTCCAGTCTAATTCTTCACTCAAATTAAGGAAGGATCCTCAACAATCAACTCTATTCACTGCTGTTAGGGTCACCCAACCCTCAGTTTGCAGACTGAAGCCTCCTATATTACCAACACAAGTAGATCATGCCTGGAAGGTGTATGTTTCTCATGTATGTACTGTAGGTGTTTCCTTTACTTTAACTTTATCTTCTTCACCACTGATTGGCTTGTTAGCCACTTGGGCAATCAGTCCCGTCTCTGTTACGCACTGTTGGAAAGTACTGGGCATGCACTTTTGTGTTTTCCTCATTGTAAAACTGAAGATACTGTACACTATTGTTTCATCACATATAACGTACACTATAATGAAAGTTACTAACTTTCAGATGAGTATTTTGTGTATAATTAATACTTACTTGTACACACAATCATAAACATATCTGCACATTGTGTCCAATGTTTTCCTAAATGACACCAGTGCTGCAATGTAACCACCAACATGAACCACGCTACACATTGTTTGGAAGATTAATCTGTTTTCTTCTGAATGTTCATATAATAACAGTACCTGTACTTCCTGTGGATAAAACAAGAAATATCGCGAGCCAGCAATATATGGCATTTTACAATATCCATTGTCTGTGGTGTCAGATAGTTGTGCGTGAAATGTGCAGTTACTCTTTTGATAGTGTGTACCGTACCTATATACCCAAGATGCCATAATGATTCGGAACTGTCTTTTGACATCCGTTCTCCGGCTTTCAATGGTATAAACTTTAGTTTGTACCTTCTAGCCAGAACTGCTGGATCAATATTAATGATGAATTTTTTTAAGAGTTTCAGTTAATAATAAAGTTATTGCCCTTTAGATTGATTCATGAATACTGTATAAGTTGCTGCTCCTCAGCAACAAGCTCTCCTCATTTATGACTATACATTATTATAAATGGACCGTCTCTTTTCTTTCAGGTAGAGACGGCAGGACATTTCTGGGTGGTTTCTAATGAAATGGGTGAAACTTTCAAGATAAAGGATGAAACACGTGACCTGACTAATATTCAGTCCTGTATTAACTCGGCCATATCAAATGATGAAGCACCTCCTCTGTCACTAGAGGGCATTACCCCGGGACATGTGTGTCTTGCCAAATATAAAGACATTGATGGTTTACAGTCTTATTACAGAGCACGTATTGAGGAGGTCCATTGTGACTCAAATGTTTTGGTAGGTTTTGAATTATTGCTCATTAAATATATTACTTTTATTCTGGCACCCATGAAAAGTAATAATAATTATACTTATATTATTCACTGATTTATTTGAAATTCATTGTATTTATATTATATCTGTTTCAGGTGTACTTTGTGGACTATGGAAATACTGAATTTGTCGATGGAGAGGACTTGAGAGCTCTACCTGTTGGGTAAACAGTATTAAGTTTTGATTGAACGAATAAGTATATTGTAGTTTTATTAGTTTGATAGAAAAAAATATGAATAGGACTAGGTTAACACACACACACACACACACACACGTCAAAAGAGAGAGAGAGAGAGAGAGGAATGATTAACTTTGTGATACACTTACTGCTGTTATGTGTAATTTCCTTTGAAAATGTCACACTCAGTATTGATTATTCTTTACCAAATATAATAATAACTTGCCAAATGCAGGAGGAATAAATCTACAAAATTATGTCTCAGGAATTGTTTATTTTTATGTGTGTGGTTATTACATTATTGCAACAAGTGGTGTTGATGTTGGTTATTGTGAAGGTCTACTACACTGCCCTTTATTGTGGTCACTTAATACTGGGTTTTACTTAATTTTAGGTCGCTACCACCAGACTGCAGGACAGCAATTGGTCGGTTCGTTAGCCGCTTGGGCGATCGGTCACTTCTCTGTTACACACTGTTGGCAAGTACTGGGCATGCACCGACTTCTGAATGTCCCTGAACCTGCCCCAGTGTTGGTCAAGTCTGGTCTTGACAGAGCTCACACTCGGTGCCGTCACAACACTTTGTGGTAGATTGTTCCAAGAGTTCACAACTCTCACTCCGAAAAAGTTTGCCTTCACTGTTTTCTGGACTTGCGGCTTCTTCAATCTTGAGCTATGACCCCTTGTGGGGCGTGTGTCCGCCGGCTCCAAGTAAGGACACTCAACTGAGTAGTGCCCCTGAGATGCTTATACACCACAATTAGGTCACCCCTTGCCCGTCTGTTATATAAGCTAGGCAAATTCAGGCGCTCCAATCTCTCGGGGTAGCTGAGGTGCCGAAGGGCAGGCACCAGTCTGGTGGCCCTCCTTTGAACATTTTCAACCAACTGACAGTCCCTAGCATATCTCGGGACCAGACGGGGTGACAGTACTGCAGATGGGGAAGCACTTCACTCTTGAAGATCGTTCCGAAGGACGGACCGTCTAGGTATCTGAACGACCTTCTCATAAGACCCAATAATTTATTTGCCTGGTTTACCTTCTTTTCGCAATGGCCCGAGAACTTCAGCTCATTGACAACATACACACCTAGGTCCTTCTCACATTCAGTCTCAAATAGTGCAGTTTCTTCATCCCGTTGGACATATGATACGCCTCCTTACCATTGGTACGCTCCAGGTGCATCCTCTTAGACTTCGTGACATTGAATCTCAGCAGCCATTTCTTCGACCATTCTTGGAGCTCTCAGAGATCCTTCTGCAGCTCTTCACAGTCCGCTTGGTTCTTTATTTCCCGAAATAACTTGGTGTCATCAGCAAACATTTGTATGGAGGAGTGTACAACTTCAGGCACGTCATTTATGAAACAAACAAACAAACAACGGCAGGCCCAATACACTGCCCTGTGGTACCCCGCTTGTGACAGGTACGGTTGATGATTTTGTGCCATTAATCCACGCGAGGACATTTCCCCGAATTCCGTACCCTTCCAGTTTGATTTTCAGCCTTTCGTTGGGTACATTGTCAAAAGCTTTGGTAAAATCTAGGTATATAATTGTCGATATTACCACCCCATTCCAGAATATAGGTCCAAATATCCAATACCTTGAGCAAGTGTGCGAAGCAGGAGGCCCCGGCATAAAACCGTGTTGGCAATCCTTTACGAGGTTGTTTGGTAGTAGATGTTCCATCGCGGCATCTCTGATAATACTCTCAAGTACTTTACATATTATGCTGGTCAGGCTCACCGGTCTGTAGTTGTTCGTGGAGTGACGATCGCCCTTCTTGAAGATAGGACTCACATGATCCATTTTCCATTTACTGGGGACCTTTTGTTCATTCAGGCATTTACATAACAGGATCTTCAGGGGCTTGGCAAGCTCGTTGCACAACTCTCTTAGCACTCTAGGATGCACCATGTCAGGGCTGGACTCTTATGGACCTTTAGCTTTGACAGTTTATTTCTAATACCCTCTTCTGTGAACACAATGTGGATCAGTGCTGTGTCGAACAGTCTGTCCTGAAACGCAGGAAGGTTAATCGCATCCTCTCTTGTGAACACCGAGGAAAAGAAGCTGTTCAATGCCTCGACTTTATCCTGGTCAGACTCTGCGTAACTACCATCTTCAAGCCTCAGGTCTGATACTCCTACTCGCGTTTTTAAATTCGACTTTGCTTAGCGGTAAAACTCCTTTGGGTTTGACTTGACCTCGCTTGCAACCAGCCTCTGGAACTCCTTTTCAGCCTTTCTACACTCTATCTTTGCTTGGTTTCTGGCAGTATACTGCTCATCGTTTGACCCAACCCACGTCTTGAATTTCTTCTCAACTTTGGCGACCGCCGCATGGTTCATGTGTAGGAATCCCCTCGTATTCCTAGAGGCACTGGATTTGGTCTTGGGTATATATTTATCGATCAAATGGGTCACTTTACTAGTTATGATATTCAGCATAGTGTCTGCGTTCTTGTGCCTTAATGAATCAGGCCAGTGGATACCACTCATCTCTTTCCTCATCTCGTTGTAATTTCCCCTGTAATATTTGCATCTTGGCCTGGTCTTATCTTGAACTAAGTAACAGTTAAATCTGAATGACAACACTGTAGGTATACGGTGACTGGTGCCAACTGGGGCAAGGTGTTCCAGTTTGGCCACCATACCCTCCTCGATGTTATGATGAGGTCTAGTGGCTTGGGTGTTTGCTCCCCTCTGTAATGTGTCGGGTCTCTAACATGTTGGAACAGAAAATTATCTCTCAGAGTTTCTACAAAAAGAGATTTAGGGATCCTCCCATCGCACGTTGCAATCGTTGAACACATAATATTCTCTGATCATTGCACTGTTCTTGGTTATTCGTCACATGGGGTAACGAGGTGTATTAAGCTCACACCGAGGTATACAAGATATTCTCTTTGAAGTATAGTTTGTGGATCACTTCCAACACTTCACACAGGTCTGTTACATTTATCCTTTTTCCAGATCATTGTTCTCATATATTTTCATCTAATTAAATAGAAACATTTTACTGTACCATCTTATGAGGTATAATTAGTACAGAATTTACTCTCTGCCTCCTTTGTGTATCCTAGAGCTTAAAAAATGTGTATATACATACAGTACATTGCATTTGTATCAATAGATTTTTGTATTAGTTTTTTTTTTTAAACCCACAGCTTAACGGATGTGAACATGAAGGCAATGGAATGTATGCTGGCAGAACTAAAGCCGGCCCCGAAATATGGTGAAGCTTGGGGAGAAGAAGTGACTAATTGGGTTCAGATCCAAATTGAAAATCAGTACTGTCTTTTAGAGGTTTGTGTTGGCTTTTACTTTTTCTTTACTTTCCATCAGTTGTGGAGTAATAAGATATTTTGAAGAAGCTTATTTTGTCTGCTAGATGTAGTTCTGTGAGGATGTGTGTGTCCCTCCATAACTCAAGAAATTGTAAACATAAAATCTCTAATAGCAGGATTTGGGATATCACCAAATAAGGTCTCAGATACTCCTCCTTGTCTCTATGGCTATAATGTGAGACATACTGATGGCTGTCATGCGAGACATATTGTATTTTAGTGAGCCTGCAAACTTTAGGGTTTTTTTTTTACACCAATACTAACCCTTTATAATAGTAGCCATAGAATCTGATTAACCCTTAAGCCCTGGGTTAGGGTGCTGCTGGCAGTACCCTCCATGCTGGGTTAAATCGAAAAAAAAAAATCATTTCCAAAATATATATACTGATGTGAATTACTTAGGAACTTCGTGTTTTCTTCTTCCTGTAGTTATCTATATATATATATATATATATATATATATATATATATATATATATATATATATATATATATATATATATATATATATATATATATATATATATATATATATATATATATATATATATATATATATATATATATATATATCATAAATCCACAATGAAAACGTGGATAAGATAAATCTTGATAAAATCACACGGGAAAATAGGCAGAAGTTCTGGAACATTACCTGGGGTCTAAGGGTTAAAAGCTCAGGTACACCTTCCACCAGGTCTTGACTTGTAAAAACTTAACAAGTGCAAAGCTTGAATTTGAATCATTTGATATCCAAATTGTGAACAGTAGTTCCATGACAAAAATAGCTTGTGTTTGTATTGGTACTTCACAGAAGGATTTTATTTAATTATTTATTGTATTTTTTTATTTATTTTTTTAAGTTATATGATGCCTTATCATGATAACCATATTACTCCCATACTGTGCTGCGAGTCACAGGCTTAAGAACATATAAAATGCTTAAAACATATTGTTGGCATTCCTCTTAGCTTATCACTATGTAGGTACTGTAACGATATGTAAGAATTATTTATTTTTTTTATACATTTGTTTTAAATTACATGGTAAGTGTAACAAAACTAAAAGGTTTGCCCCCTTGAAACATCATGGTAAATTAAGGTCTGTAGTAGCATATAGCTGTCACTGCCTCAGCCAAGTCATCGTACAGTACTGCACTCTGCCGTCCATGCAATGCTGACAAAATAGTTTTTATATTTTCTAATGTTTTCTGTGTGTGATTTTTCTGCCATACTGTACTTTTTTACAAGTCTTGTTTTAATTGTTTAAACAACATTAACGTATAGTGTCAATATTTCCAAGGGGAGCTTGAGGTTTAAAATGGTATTATAGAATAACACTCGCCAAAGCCAACTCCTGGTTCACATGTTGAAAGAGATAATTAAATAATTTTAGTTTAGTATTTATATTTATTTCATGGCAACTATTAGAGTCCCCTTGTGCCTTGTGGTGACATCATCATTGAACATATTTATGTAGACTGCACAAAATTACCTAATTTTAAAGACTTGAAAATTGGAGAAGTAATGTCAACCAGAATTTATTCACCTAAATATTTAGCAACAAGAATGATTTGATTAAAAGCATTAACAATTGGTGCAGCTTACCTGTTTGTTCTGGTTCACCTCAAACCCTGCCTTCCAATCATAACCACGGTTTCTTGAAAAGGATACCTTAAAATGGATTGTTGGTATTGAATGCTGAATGTTGTTGAATTACTATGTGAGTACTGTAGTGTATAGCTCTCCAGTCACATATTTGGTTACCTCAGTAACTATAGAGGTTTATATGGTGTGTTATAGAAAGAAAGGTATTGAATTCTGTGGTTGATTAGGTTGGGTTAGACTGGGTTATTTGGTTCTGTAGGGTTAGTTGTGTGGGGTTAAACTAATGAGGTATCATGACACTGTCATGGATTGTTGATAAGTAAGATAATATATGCCAAAAATATAATAATAGTTTTTCATTAATTTCTTTCTCTTGAATGCTGTATATGAAGCACCATTCAAGATGACATTTACAGTATACTTAAAAGAATTTATTGATATGTTTTGCAGATTTACAGTATTGTGCACGGGGTCTTGAGGGTGAAGGTGCTGAAGAAGCACGAGGGAAAGGAGATATCCCTCAGTGATGAACTGATTTCAAAGGGTTATGCAGTCTGTGCTGATGAATCCTACCTGTCAAAGGTCGGCATAAGCAGTACAGTATATATTTTAACCCTGTCTGGCCTTTTCCTTTCTTAATACTTTGATACACTGTGGCTGGAATCAAGAGAAAATGTCCACACACACACATATAATTACACAGGGGAAAGGGAAACAATGGAGAACCTTAGCTTTCTTCTTTATTCAAGACATCTTCAGAGACAACTGAATTACAAAGATTGAGAGAGAGCTTATGTACACAGGGTGACCTTACAAAACATGAGGTCAGGTAAAAAAATATGACATCCACTCAACCACACACCAACCACATAGCAAAATAAAAAGAGATTATATGAACGGGTGACATAACTATTCATGTCATGTCAGGTAAAAAAATGAGACCCACTAATCATCTATCATACATCTACCTTACATGCATTCAAAGCATTTTTAACCGTGGGCCACTGACAAATAAATTTGTGTAACATCAGTTTTGTACTGACCATCACTAAGGTTTAAAGAATACATTTCTCTAATCAAACTTGCTTGAACTAGAAGTCTTTCTGTGACACATGATTTCTATTTCTTTAATTTTATCCTCTTCAACACTGATCGGCTCGTTAGCCGCTTGGGCGATCGGTCACATCTCTGTCACGCACTGTTGGCAAGTACTGGGCATGCACCGGCTCCTGAATGTACCTGAACCTGCTCCAGTGTTGGTCAAGTCTTGTCTTGAGAGCTCACACTCGGTGCTGTCACAACACTTTCTGGTAGATTGTTCCAAGAGTTCACAACTCTCACTCCGAAAAAGTTTGTCTTCACAGTTTTCTGGACTTGCGGCTTCTTCAATCTTGAGCTGTGACCCCTTGTGGGGCAAGCGTCCGCCAGCTCCAAGAAAGGACACTCGACTGAGTAGTGCCCCCTGAGATGCTTATACACCTCAATTAGATCACCTATACACTTCTAAACTGTTTTCCCATTCCATGGGATGATTGTTGTTCCTTATATGAACGAACAGTGCACTGCTTTCAGATGCCATTCTAATATTGTACTTTGTGCTGTTTAATTCTGAGTTGCAATGCTTTCCCAGTCTGACCTACATAATTTCCATTACAATTGCTACATAGAATACAGTAAACACTTACATTTACATTCAAGGTTGGGCTGTTTTTAATTAATATATTAGTAATAGTTGAGTCATACTTAAAAACAACATTAATGTTCAATAATTTAAGGGACTGAACTGACGGGACAAATTCATTGCAATAAGGTAGTCAAAATATTCTTAATTGTAGGAACTTGCCTAATTTGAGTAGAATAAAAGGATTGTTTAGCTTTTTTAAAATCAACGATCAACAAACAATGAAGGGTTCCCAAGTTTTTGTGTAATGGACTGAATGTGTTGCAATTCTTCTTCGATAAATTCAGGGTCACAAGCAAGTACTTGCAACAGTGCATAACAGAGACGTGACCGATCACCCAAGCAGCTAACGAGCCGATCAGTAGTGTTGTGGATAAAAGTATAAAAAAAAAAGTAGTAACACTAGTACAGTATCTCATTTTTGTGTCCTGGGTTCAATCTCTGGACAGGACATATGTGAGAAGGTGTTATCCAGTGTGACATTTCCAATTGTGACGGGTTTTCTCCGGGTACTCCGGTTTCCTGCTGATCAATGAAGGTCACAACAAAGTAAGAAAGAATAGACCAATTGTGCTAACATTTAGTTAACCGACCAAGTAAAAAATAGCAGTGGAAAAATTTGATTCACTTTTCTGAAAAGGAGTTAAGGATTTTCTGCAATAAAATAATTTTAATTCCCTTAAAAATAATAAGTCATCTTTTTCAGCAAAATCGTGGGTTACGAGCAATATATAGCAGCCATTTACAGGACATTTCTACAAGCAATGCATGCACTCTTACATCGGCTGTCTCATCGCTCTCCCTCAACTGTGATAGTAAATCTTCAGTCTTTGAAGGGAAGGAAGAAAAGGTAAGCTTACTGCTGCTTTTGTTCATAAGTGAGATCCATTCCCTCAAGTATACTAATACCATTTCTTACAACCTCTCTTTTTTATTCTTGACCTGCCCCTGGCTCTCCTACCCTCCACATTCCCAAACCATCTTGACCTGCCTCTTCACCGGACTTCGCCAATACTCTCAGTATCGAGCTGCCCTCATAACTCTGAAAAGGGCCTTCTGTCTTTTGCTGTCACTTTGCACAACCACTTCACCATTTTCATATCACCCCACTCAAGTCTACTTATGTCATCCTCTTTAACTGCCCGTGTTTCATTGCCACACAACATCACACTTCTCACACCAGCCATATACATTTTTCCTTTGACTTGGATGGAAGGTCCTCGTGCATCAATCAAGGCAGCAACTCCATATATATCCTTCGGCCAAGTCTGACTCTTGCAACTGAGCAGATTTCAGGACCCCACTGGCACTGTTCATGTCACCCAGGTAATAAAACTCATCCACACAGTCCAAGGTCATATCCCCAATGTAAAGTTTCTCCACACTTAAAGAACTCTTAAAGTCAGCAACATCCTGGGGGCGGATCCAGGAAGTTGTGGGTGGGGGAACATGGCGAGCACAACAGGCCCATCGATTTTTATTTTTATTTATTTATTTATTTATTTTTGTGTGTGTGTGTGTGTGTGGGTGGGGGGGCTATTAGCACACACACACCCTGAAATTGTATTGAAATCTGACCAATATCATGGGCATTTTGAGGCGATATTCTCTGGTCAATAGTAATTATTTTTTTACTACCTGTGCTATACAAAAATGCCAGAGTAGAATACTGCACTGAAGAAAATGTATTGGAATTTTCTGATGAAAGGGGAAAGGGTGGGGGTGTTGGACCACCAGGATCTCCCCCTGGACCCTCCCTTGACATCCCATAGTCTGCCATCTACTCCACTGCACCTGTTGTTTGCTCACCTTCCACGCTCATTGCTCATTATTGAGTTGCTGTCTACACCTTTCTTGCAGACAACACATGGCCATTTTCCACTATCCATTTTGGGTCCCTCACCCACACCACTAATCAATACTTTTGTTTTTACCACATTCACTCTCAGGCCCTTTGCCTCTATTCCATTTTAAATTGCCCACAGCTTCTTCAATACTATCTGCTATCAGCATTAAGTAATCAACATAGAGCAACTCTCAAGGCAGACCAATCCTATGTAGTCCTGTGATGTATTTACCTTATTTTATCCCATGGCTACAGACTAGAGGTGGCCATGCTGAGGGAAGGAGGCCTGTGTAGGATCCCTTCATTGTTCATGATAATTTTGTCAAGGGCTATATTGAAACCCAATACTGTTCTTGATTCCACAGCTTCGGCTGGTAGACTGTTCGTTCTGCATGATAACTCTGCAAGCTTTATATATATTTATATTATATATATATATATATATATATATATATATATTTTTATAATAATATTTATATATATATATATATATATATATATATATATATATATATATATATATATATATATATATATATATATATATATATATATATATATATATATATATATATATATATATATATATATATATATATATATATATATATATATATATATATATATATATATATATATATATATATATATATATATATATATATATATATATATTTATGTATTTATATTTATATACATGTGTCTCTACTTACAAACGAGTTACGTTTCTGAGGCTTGTTTGTAAGTCCAACTACTCTTGTAGATACCAAACATATTGTAAAAATGAAAAGATTATGGATATTTAGTACAGCTATACCCTTTAATACAGCCTTAAAACCTGGCTCACTCTTCTCCTCTTAGGTAATGTTTGTTCTATCTGGAATTTTCTTCAAAATAATCCAGTCTCATCCACATTAAACACCTGTTCTGGCAGGTAACCCCCCTCAGTGATGATGTTTGTATCTCTGAAAGTTTGTAAGTTGAACGTTCTATTTTATATTTGAAGATTTTCTTGAGGCCATATTCACCCCTTCTTCTGAAGTTTATGCCATTAACTCGCCCGTTGAACTACTCGAGTGTCCATGTTGAAATGTCATCTGTCAATTCAACAGCCTTGGACCTGGAGCCTCAAAGTCCACGTAGCAGGTGAGAAAGTGTGCTCAAGGAAAAACTGATTAGTATTGATAAAACAGTGATTAACCCTTAACAGTAGAAGTTAGCTGCAGGTACGGTGGCAATCATCAGTGGAAGTTAACTGTAGGGACAGTGGCCATCATCAGTAGAAGTTCATTGTAGGGATGGTGGCCATCATCAGTAGAAGTTAGCTGTAGGTACGGTGGCCATCATCAGTAGAAGTTAGCTGTAGGTACGGTGGCCATCATCAGTAGAAGTTAACTGTAGGACGGTGGTCATCATCAGTAGAAGTTAACTGTAGACGCGTGGTCATCATCAGTAGAAGTTAACTGTAGATGAAATATCAGTAGTAGTTAACTGTAGGACAGTGGTCATCAGCAGAAGTTAACTGTAGGACGGTGGTCATCATCAGTAGAAGTTAACTGTAGGGATGGTGGTCATCATCAGTAGAAGTTAACTGTAGTGGACGGTGGTCATCATCAGTAGAAGTTAACTGTAGGGACGGTGGTCATCATCAGTAGAAGTTAACTGTAGGGATGGTGGCCATCATCAGTAGAAGTTAACTGTAGGACGGTGGTCATCATCAGTAGAAGTTAACTGGGACGGTGGTCATCAGTAGAAGTTAACTGTAGATGGTGTATTGCTATCATCAGAAGTTAACTGTAGGACGGTGGTCAATATCAGTAGAAGCTAACTGTAGGATGGTGGTCATCATCAGTGGTGCTAACTGTAGGACAGTGGCCATCATCAGCAGAAGTTAACTGTAGGACAGTGGTCATCATCAGCAGAAGTTAGCTGTAGGACAGTGGTCATCATCAGTAGAAGTTAACTGTAGACAGTGGGCCATCATCAGTAGAAGTTAACTGTAGGACGGTGGTCAATATCAGTAGAAGTTAGCTGTAGGACAGTGGTCATCATCAGTAGAAGGTTAACTGTAGGACAGTGGCCATCATCAGTAGAAGTTAACTGTAGGATGGTGGCCATCATCAGTAGAAGTTAGCTGTAGGACAGTGGTCATCATCAGTAGAAGTTAACTGTAGACAGTGGCCATCATCAGTAGGTTAACTGTAGGACAGTGGTCATCATCAGTAGAAGTTAGCTGTAGGACAGTGGTCATCATCAGTAGAAGTTAACTGTAGGACAGGCCATCATCAGTAGAAGTTAACTGTAGGACGGTGGTCATCATCAGTAGAAGTTAACTGTAGGGACGGTGGTCAATATCAGTCAGTAGAAGTTAGCTGTAGGGACAGTGGTCATCATCAGTAGAAGTTAACTGTAGGACAGTGGCCATCATCAGCAGAAGTTAACCGTGGGGACGGTGGTCATCATCAGTAGAAGCAACTGTAGGGACGGTGGTCATCATCAGTAGAAGTTAAAGGTAGACTCGTGGTCATCATCAGTAGAAGTTAACTGTGTATCTGGTGGTCATCATCAGTAGAAGCTAGCTGTAGGACGGTGGCCATCATCAGTAGAAGCAGTAGGACGGAAACATCATCAGTAGAAGTTAACTGTAGGACGGTGGTCATCATCAGTAGAAGTTAGCTGTAGGGACGGTGGCCATCATCAGTAGAAGTTAGCAGTAGGATGGTGTCATCATCAGTAGAAGTTAGCTGTAGACAGTGTCATCATCAGTAGAAGTTGGACCGTAGACAGTGGTCATCATCAGTAGAAGTTAGCCAGGACGGTGATCATCATCAGTAGAAGTTAACTGTAGGACAGTGGTCATCATCAGTAGAAGTTAACTGTAGGACGGTGGTCATCATCAGTAGAAGTTAGCTGTAGGGACGCGGTCATCATCAGTAGAAGTTAGCTGTGGACAGGCCATCATCAGTAGAAGTTAACTGTAGGATGGTGGCCATCATCAGTAGAAGCTAGCTGTAGGCTGCGGTCAACATCAGTGGAAGTTAACTGTGGACAGTACATCATCAGCAGAAGTTAACTGTAGGATGGTATCAGTAGAAGCTAGCTGTAGGGACAGTGGTATCATCAGTGGAAGTTAACCGTAGGACAGTAATATCATCAGTAGAAGTTAACTGTAGGACAGTGGTCATCAGTAGAAGCAACTGTAGGGACAGTGGTCATCATCAGTAGAAGTTAGCCAGGACAGTGGTCATCATCAGTAGAAGCTAATCCGTAGGACAGTGGCCATCATCAGTAGAAGCTAACTGTAGGACGCGTGGTCATCATCAGTTGAAGTTAGCTGTAGGGACAGTGGTCATCAATAGTGTAGTTAACTGTAGGACAGTACATCATCAGTAGAAGTTAACTGTAGGGATGGTAATAACATCAGTAGAAGTTAGCTGTAGGACAGTGGTCATCATCAGTAGAAGTTAACTGTAGGACAGTGGCCATCATCAGTAGAAGTTAACTGTAGGACAGTGGTCAATATCAGTAAGCTAGCTGTAGGGACAGTGGTCATCATCAGTAGAAGTTAACTGTAGGACAGTGGCCATCATCAGTAGAAGTTAACTGTAGGGACGGTGGTCATCATCAGTGTAGTTAACTGTAGGGACGGTGGTCATCATCAGTAGAAGTTGGCTGTAGGACAGTGGTCATCATCAGTAGAAGCAACTGTAGACACAGTGGCCATCATCAGCAGAAGCAACTGTAGGACGGTGGTCATCATCAGTAGAAGCAACTGTAGGACGGTGGTCATCAGTAGAAGTTAGCAGTAGGGACGGTGGTCATCATCGCAGAAGTTAACCGTAGGACGGTGGTCATCATCAGCAGAAGTTAGCTGTAGGACGGTGGCCATCACTGCAGAAGTTAGCAGTAGGGATGGTGGCCATCATCAGTAGAAGTTAGCTGTAGTACGGTGGCCATCATCAGTAGAAGCTAGCTGTAGGTACGGGTGGCCATCATCAGTAGAAGCTAACTGGTAGACGGTGGTCATCATCAGTAGAAGTTAACTGTAGACGGTGGTCATCATCAGTAGAAGTTAACTGTAGGACGGTGGCCATCATCAGTAGAAGTTAACTGTAGGACAGTGGTCATCATCAGTAGAAGCAACTGTAGGACGGTGGTCATCAGTAGAAGTTAACTGTAGGGAGGTGGTCATCAGTAGAAGTTAACTGTAGGACGGTGGTCATCATCGTAGTTAACCGTAGGGACGGTGGTCATCAGTAGAAGCACTGTAGGGATGGCCATCATCAGTAGAAGTTAACTGTAGGACGGTATCAAATATCAGTAGAAGCAACTGGGGACGGTGGTCATCATCAGTAGTTAACTGTAGGGATGGTGGCCAATAATGCAGAAGCAACTGTAGGGACGGTATCATCATCAGTGAAGCAACTGTAGATGGTGGTCATCATCAGTGGAAGTTAGCTGTAGGATGGTGGTCATCAGTAGAAGTTAGCGCAGGACAGTGGCCATCATCAGTGGAAGTTGGGGCTGTGTGGATGGTGGCCATCACCGTGAAGTTAACTGTAGGACAAAAATACCATCAAAGTATGGTAGTTGAAGCTTGCAGGGATTGAAAGTGGGCCATCATCAGTAGAAGCTAACTGTAGACAGTGGTCATCATCAGTGTAGTTAGCCGTAGGGATGGTGGTCATCATCAGTAGAAGTTAACCGTAGACAGTGGTCATCATCAGTGAAGTTAGCTGTAGGACAGTGGCCATCATCGCAGTTGGGGCTGTAGGACAGTGGTCATCATCAGTAGAAGTTAGCTGTAGGACAGTGGTCATCATCAGTAGAAGTTAACTGTAGGACGCGGTCATCATCAGAAGTTAGCTGTAGATGGTGGCCATCATCAGTAGAAGTTAACTGTAGGACAGTGGCCATCATCAGTAGAAGTTAACTGTAGGACGGTGGTCATCATCAGTAGAAGTTAGCTGTGGATGGTGGCCATCATCAGTAGAAGTTAGCTGTAGGACAGTGCATCAGTAGAAGTTAATCAGGGACAGTGGGCCATCATCAGTAGAAGTTAGCTGTAGGACAGTGGTCATCATCAGTGGAAGTTAGCTGTAGGGACAGGGTCATCATCAGTGGAAGCTAGCTGTAGGGACGGTGGTCATCATCAGTGGGAAGTTAGCTAGGACAGTGGTCATCATCAGAAGTTAGCCAGTAGGGACGGTGGTCATCGCCAGTGTGGAAGTTAGCTATAGGACAGTGGTCATCATCAGTGGATGTTAGCTGTAGGACAGTGGCCATCATCAGTGGATGTTAGCTGTAGAGACAGTGGCCATCATCTGTGAAGTTAGCTGTAGGACAAAAATATCATCTGTGGAAAGTTGGGGCTGTAGAGCCACCACATATTCGTGGAAATTAGCTGTAGGACAGTGGCCATCATCTGTGGAAATTAGCTGTAGGACAGTGGCCATCATCTGTGGAAGTTAGCTGTAGGGACAGTGGCCATCATCTGTGGAAAGAACTGTAGACAGTGGCCATCATCTGTGGAAGTTAGCTGTAGGACAGTGGCCATCATCTGTGAAAGTTAGCTGTGGTGCTTCAATGGCCATTATCTGTGAAGATAGCTGTAGGACAGTGGCCATCATCTGTGGAAGTTAGTTGCAGACAATGGGCCATTATCTGTGGAAATTAGCTGTAGGACAGTGGCCATCATCTGTGGAAGTTAGCTGTAGGGACAGTGGCCATCATCTGTGGGAAGTTAGTTGTAGGGACAGTGGCCATCATCTGTGGTGTTAGCTGTAGGGACAGTACATCATCTGTGGAAGTTAGCTGTAGACAATGGCCATCATCTGTGGAAGCTGTAGGACAGTGGCCATCATCTGTGGAAGCTAGCTGTAGGAATAGTGGCCATCATCCAGGAAGTTAGCTGCAGAGCCAATGGGGCCATTCGTGGAAATTAGCTGTAGGGACAGTACACATCATCTGTGGAAGCATTAGGACAGTGGCCATCATCTGTGGAAATTAATCAGACAGTGGCCATCATCTGTGGAAGTTAGCTGTAGGACAAAAATATCATCTGTGAAAGTTAGCTGTAGAGCCAATGGCCATTATCTGTGGAAGATAGCTGTAGGGACAGTGGCCACCACTGTGGAAGTTAGCTGTAGAGCCACACATTATCTGTGAAATTAGCTGTAGGACAGTGGCCATCATCTGTGGAAGTTAGCTGTAGGACAAAAGCCATCATCTGTGGGAAGTTAGGCTGTAGGACAGTGGCCATCATCTGTGGAAGTTGGGGCTGTAGGGACAGCGGCCAACACCTGTGGAAGCTAGCTGTAGGACAATGGCCATCATCTGTGGAAGTTAGCTGTAGGACAGTGGCCACCTACCAGAAGTTAGCTGTAGGACAGTGGCCAACATCTCAGGAAGCTAGCTGTAGACAATGGCCATCATCTGTGAAGTTAGCTGTAGGACAGTGGCCATCACTGTGAAGTTGGGGCTGTAGGGACAGTGGCCATCATCTGTGTGAAGTTAGCTGTAGGACAATGGCCATCATCTGTGGAAGAAGCTGTAGGACAGTGGCCATCATCTGTGGAAGTAGCTGTAGGGACACAGTGGCCATCATCTGTGGGAAGTTGGGGGCTGTAGAGCCAATGGCCATTATCTGTGAAATTAGCTGTAGGACAGTGGCCATCATCTGTGGGAAGTTAGCTGTAGGACAGTGGCCATCATCTGTGGAAGTAGCCAGGGACAGTGGCCATCATCTGTGGAAGTAGCTGTAGGGACAGTGGCCATCATCTGTGGAAATTAACTGTAGGACAGTGGCCATCATCTGTGGAAGTTGGGGCTGTAGGACAAAGTGGGCCATCATCTGTGGAAGTTAGCTGTAGAGCCCACGGCCATTATCTGTGGAAGTTAGCTGTAGGGACTGGCCATCATCTGTGGAAGTTAGCTGTAGGACAGTGGCCATCATCTGTGTGAAGCTGTAGACAGGCCACTATCTGTGGAAGTAGCCAGACAGTGGCCATCATCTGTGGAAGTTAGCCAGGGACAGTGGCCATCATCTGTGGAAGAAGGTAGGACAACAGTGGCCATCATCTGTGGAAGTTAGCCAGGGACAGTGGCCATCATCTGTGAAGGCTGTAGGACAATGGCCATCATCTGTGGAAGTTAGCTGTAGGGACAGTGGCCATCATCTGTAAGTTGTAGACGAAAAAATACCATCTGTGGAAGAAGCTAGGACAATGGCCATCATCTCGGAAGTTAGCTGTAGGACAAAAAATACTCACCGTGGAAGTTAGCTGTAGGACAGTGGCCATCATCTGTGAAGTTAGCTGTAGGGACACGTAATATCATCTGTGGAAGCTAGCTGTAGGGACAGTGGCCATCTGTGGAAGTTAGCTGTAGGACAGTACATCATCCAGGAAGTTAGCTGTAGGACAATGGCCATCATCTGTGGAAGTTAGCTGTAGGACAGTGGCCATCATCTGTAGCTAGCTTTCAGGACAATGGCCATCATCTGTGGAAGTTAGCCGTAGATGGTGGCCATCATCTGTGAAGCATTGGGAGACAGCCATCATCTGTGGAAGTTAGCTGTTGAGACAGTGGCCACTATCTGTGGAAGTTAGCTGTAGGGACAGTGGCCATCATCTGTGGAAGTTAGCTGTAGGGACAGTGGCCATCATCTGTGGAAGTTAGCTGTAGGGACAGTGGCCATCATCTGTGGAAATTAGCTGTAGAGACAATGGCCATTATCTGTGGAAGTTAGCTGTAGGGACTGGCCATCATCTGTGGAAATTAGCTGTAGAGACAATGGCAATTATCTGTGGAAGTTAGCTGTAGGGACAGTGGCCATTATCTGTGGAAGTTGAACTCAAGAAACAGCACAGAATGTGGCAAACTGGTGATGACTGTGGCTGTACTCCCAACATACCAATACCTCACCACCCGACACACCTCCTCCTACACCTGTTATTGCTATGGAGACAATAACTTAAAGCAAATACTTGTGTCAACAACTGTTTGCTGGCAAGTTTCCACTGCCACACGTGAAGTCCAAGATGCAGAACCTCCTGTCTCACCAGCAATGCAATTACTGTGGTGGTGACGTACAACTGTTGATCAAAGCTAACTCCATAAACACCACCTTGACTGCCATCTGTCCTGACTGTAACATGACATGGAGCATGGGACCAAGTGCTAGTAGCAAATTTTTTTATTTTAAAACCTATAATCCCATAAGACTTGTGTTTATTTTCGCAGATTACCTTTACTTACAATAAAATGAGGTACTGTATAGTGACAGGTATCACACAATAACCTTACAGCACTTCTGCAAAGAATTGCCTGTAACACAAAGCTAAAGCTGCTGTTATTTGAATAAACTGATTAATTTTCATCCAAATTTAAAATATATACTGCATATATTTATGAGTGTATAGGGCAGTGACTGGAACATTTTGGTCGAGAATATTTTTGATATCCCGATTAGGTATGGAACAGCAAAATTTTATTTTTAATTTTATGCAAAAAAGTATTGCTAATATTCTGACACTGTACAGTACTGTATTGTATAATTCAACACTACTCCTTTGTTTTACTTGAAATGTGTTTCAAACATGGTCCTCGTAATAAGGATAGGTAATTGCTACAATATGGTAGAGCAAATTTTAATGTATCTTTTTTGGTTACAGAGATAAAAATAATAATAATTATGGGAACACTGTAAAACAAAAAAATATTAATATTTTTTTTAAAGACTATTTGGCAGTTATCACTCATACTTACACATTCTTTGATTTATATGATCCACATAACATATTTAAAAGTCAGGTATATCCATAGAAAAGGAGTTGCACCTCCAAAAGTAAATGGCAGACAAACCCCTTAAATCATGTTGTAGATAAGCCTGCCTAGTGCAAGAAGGCCCAGTTGGTGATGGTGGTACAGCGCTAATACACATATCTCTCACTGTTGTGTCCTGTGTTCAAACCCTGGCTTGGGACAGATGTGAGAAGGGTGTTGTCTAGTGTCAGCCCCACCAAACAGCAGGTCAGGTACCACAGTTTCCTCCTGTATTACACTAGACAATAAAGGTCACATTAATGCAACATAGAACAGAACAACTGCCTGAATGGTGAGTAAGATAGTAAGTGGTGAAATGATAAATAAAAAAATTAATACAATATATCATAAACAACAGGATACACTTTATAGAGTTCCCTTTGATCCATTGGTTGAGGTAAGGGCCATAGAGTTTTCAGCCCTGGACGTGAAACCCACAATAGACTCGTGTGATCTGAACTACTTTGGTCACAAAAGAAAGTTCATACTCTTCCCTTCTCAGTTCCAATTGATTTATATCTCTCTTTTTTTTCTTTTTAAATGATAAACTAGAATGCTCTTTATATTTTCAGGCTAATGGTGGCATCGTTTGCGGGTTTGAATTCTTGTGAGTCAATGGTGATCCTGCGTAACACCACCTTGATGCCCCCCATCCCTGGCCTCTTGTCTCTCTGTCTCCTCCTCTTTTGTCCTGTAGCTGAATTAAGGTAAAGTTGGGTGTTGGTTGGTAGTATTAAAGAGAGTGTGTTACTGTAAGCAGAAGCCATTTTTAAATTAAAGGCAAAGGTTGATGCTAGTTAGTACAATAAAATATTAAATTGAAGACTATCTGGGCTTTTACCATCATGTGAGGCACAGTGGTGAGAGATAAGAGTATTATTGCTTTAGCACCTGACATCCCAAGTCTCTATTTGTCACATTATTACCTTCACTAAAATTTATTAGGCAAAATCTAATGTTATGAGCCCTTTTGGCCATCTTGGCCATCATGTCCTAAGAGTACAGATATACTAATGCTATCTCCCTAACTTCACAAGTTGTAATCAGGTGATACTTGAGGAGCTTGTCAGTAACTCAACACATACAGCATCCTTAAAAAATCTGAAGAGTAGTTTTAGAGATCAACCAGGAAAATATATTATTTTTTTAGATAAGCACACACTTAATCTTTAACCTTATAAAATATATTATCTTTGTGCTTAAAAGTGCCTAGCTGTAAATGGTTTAACACTGTAGTACAGTTATCTCTCCATTAGCCGGAATAATTGGTGTAGAGTGGTTTCCGGGTATTGTATTGAGACGACTTTTCTCATCCCCAGAATTTTTTATGGGCACTGGTGAATGTTTCCAGTCAAGCAGACACAGCTGTATTTATTTATCCAAACACTACTGTACATGTACAGTAGCTAAAAAGGAGTATCTAACAGGGTGGGTCCGATGACTTGTTACATTATATGTACATGCAACTCGTGTTGTCTCGGGAGGGTTGGTGTGCGTGTCTTCACCCACCGCCATTCAGTAGCCAACACGGAGCGAGTTGGCATAGAGGAATGAAATAAATGGGACGAAAATAGATGAAGCAGGAGCCCTGCTGGTTGACAAACTGGAGCAAGTTGAGAAAGAGATCCTTGCTAAGACTGAGGAAGTAGCTAATAGAATGGAGGTGGTTGCTAAGAGGAGTTATGCTGACGTATTAGGAGGGCCACGGGGGGGGTGGGCGGAGAGTAATGCAGAATCAGTACAGGTTCTACAGCAGATTGGGACTCTGAAAAAGTGTGTCGAAGAAATGAAAATTAACGCACCTACTGTTAGGGGAGAGGAGGAACACCAGGAACGGCTCCAGCGCAGGAACAATGTAATAGTTTTTGGAGTCCCAGAGAGCCAGGCAGAGGGAACTGTGAGTAAGGAAACACATGACAAGGTGCTGTTTCAAAATATTTGCACAGAGGTTCTGAAGATTCCAGCAACCCCTCAGGATGTGAGGAGACTGGGACAAAAGCAGGGGGCTAAGCCTCGCCCCCTCAGGATCACACTAGGGAGTGAGGAGGAGAAATGGCAAGTTATTCGGCAGGCAAAAAACTTAGCAAGGAGCGAGGCATTTCGGGATGTATTTATTCACCCAGACCGCACGGTAATGCAGAGGGAACAGCACAAGAAGCTCCTGCAGGACTTGAAGCAGAAGAGGGAGGAGTCGAGGAGGAACGGGGACAGGTGCACATGGGTTATACTCAGGGGGAGGGTAGTGGAAACAAGTGTGCCGACACAGGGCCAGGGGGCAGCAGTGCACCCTCCACCCACTCAACCCCCCACCCGGGAGGCGGCACCAGCTCAGCCTACCGGACAGGAGGGAACGAGCGCCGTGTAAACAATGACATTTTTAACCACACCCTGCAAAATACAGTGTACTTAGCAAATGCTGCAGCTTCTGAGAATGTGGGTGGAGCGGGTTTATTACTAAGAGCAGAGACGTTACCGAGAACAAATTCTGGCTTGAATGTCATGTACACTAATACTGACACGTTCCTTGATAAGAGGGAGGAGTTTGAAACACTACTAAGAGTACACCAACCAGATATTGTAGGAGTTGTAGAACTGTTGTACAAGAACAGGAGAATCGACCCAGAGGAATGTGAGTTCAGTATTGCTGGATATGACTCATTTACGAACCTAACTCAAGAATCCTGCAGGAGGGGTGTGGTTATCTACGCTAGGCAAGACCTTAGAGCCAGCCAGGCGAGGGTACAGGGAGAGGATGTTTTTGAAGAGTCCAAGTGGTGTAAAATTAAATTAAAGGGAGGGGACTTACTTATCGTCGGGTGTATCTACAGATCCCCGAACTGTGGCCCACTAAATCAAAGGAACTTAAGAACCTTAATAAACAATGCGGCGATGCTCAACCCCAGCCACCTCCTTATCATGGGGGACTTTAACTATTGCGACATCGACTGGAGAAACGAGTCCACCCCGAATGACTTGAATAATCCTGCTACTCTTTTTGTAGAAACTCTGAGAGATAATTTTCTGTTCCAACATGTGAGAGACCCGACACATTACAGAGGGGAGCAAACACCCAAGCCACTTGACCTCATCATAACAAACGAGGAGGGTATGGTGGCCAAACTGGAACACCTTGCCCCAGTTGGCACCAGTCACCATACAGTGTTGTCATTCAGATTTAACTGTTACCTAGTTCAAGATAAGGCCAGGCCAAGGTGCAAATATTACAAGGGAAATTACAATGGGATGAGGGAAGAGATGAGGGGTATCAACTGGCCTGACTTATTAAGGTACAAGAACGCAGACACTACGCTGAATATCATAACTAGTAAAATGACCCATTTGATCGATAAATATATACCCAAGACCAAACCCAGTGCTTCTAGGAATACGAGGGGATCCCTACACATGAACCATGCGGCGGTCGACAAAATTAAGAAGAAAACCCAGAAATTCAAGACGTGGGTTGGGTCAAACGATGAGCAAGACAGGAGGATGTATGCAAGAGCCAGAAACCAAGCAAAGATAGAGTGTAGGAGGGCTGAAAAGGAGTTCCAAAGGCTGGTTGCACGCGAGGTCAAGTCAAACCCAAAGGCGTTTTACCGCTATGCAAAGTCGAAATTGAAAACGCGAGTAGGAGTATCAGACCTGAGGCTTGAAGATGGTAGTTACGCAGATTCTGACCAGGATAAAGCTGAGGCATTGAACAGCTTCTTTTCCTCAGTGTTCACAAGAGAGGATGCAACTAACCTTCCTGCGTTTGAGGACAGACGGTTCGACACAGCACTGACCCACATTGTGTTCACAGAAGAGGGTATTAGAAATAAACTGTCCAGGCTAAAGGTCCATAAGAGTCCTGGACCTGACATGGTGCATCCTAGAGTGCTAAGGGAGCTGTGCAACGAGTTTGCAGAGCCCCTGAAGATTCTGTTTTGTAAATGCCTGGATGAACAAATGGTCCCCAGTGAATGGAAAGTGGCTTATGTGAGTCCTATCTTCAAGAAGGGTGATAGTCACTCCACGAACAACTATAGACCGGTGAGCCTGACCAGCATAATATGTAAAGTACTTGAGAGTATTATCAGAGATGCAGCGATGGAACATCTACTACGAAACAACCTTGTAAAAGATTGCCAACACGGTTTTATGCCGGGGCGCTCTTGCTTGACACAATTGCTCAAGGTATTGGATATTTGGACCCATATTCTAGAACGGGGTGGTAATATCGACAATATTTACCTAGATTTTGCCAAGGCTTTCGACAGTGTACCCCACGAAAGGCTGAAAATCAAACTGGAAGGGTACGGAATTCGGGGATATGTCCTAGCGTGGATAGAAGACTTTCTACATGACCGCAAGCAATGTGTGGTGATTAATGGCACGAAATCGTCATCTGTACCTGTAACAAGTGGGGTACCACAGGGTAGTGGATTGGGCCCGCTGTTGTTTGTTTGTTTCATAAATGATATGCCTGACGTACACTCCTCCATACAAATGTTTGCCGATGATGGCAAGTTATTTCGGGAAATTTAGAACCAAGCGGACTGTGAAGAGCTGCAGAAGGACCTCTGTGGGCTCCAGGAATGGTCGAAGGAATGGCTGCTGAGATTCAATGTCACGAAGTGTAAGAGGATGCACCTGGGGCGTACCAACGGTAAGGAGGCGTACCATATGTCCCAACGGGATGAAGAAAATGTACTAGTTGAGACTGTGTGTGAGAAGGACCTAGGTGTGTATGTTGACAATGAGCTGAAGTTCTCGGGCCATTGTGAGAAGAAGGTAAATCAGGCAAATAAATTATTGGGTCTTATAAGAAGGTCGTTCAGATATCTAGACGGTCCGTCCCTCGTGACGATCTTCAGGAGTGAAGTGCTTCCCCATCTGGAGTACTGTCACCCCATCTGGTCCCCGAGATATGCTAGGGACTGTCAGTTGGTTGAAAATGTTCAAAGGAGGGCCACCAAACTGGTGCCTGCACTTCGGCACCTCAGCTACCCTGAGAGATTGGAGCGCCTGAACTTGCCTAGCTTATACTACAGACGGGCAAGGGGGGACCTAGTTGAGGTTTATAAGCATCTCAGGGGGCACTACTCAGTTGAGTGTCCTTACTTGGAGCTGGCGGACGCTCGCCCCACAAGGGGTCACAGCTCAAGATTGAAGAAGCCGCAAGTCCAGAAAACCGTGAGGGCAAACTTTTTCGGAGTGAGGGTTGTAAACTCTTGGAACAATCTACCAGAGAGTGTTGTGACGGCACCGAGTGTGAGCTCTTTCAAGAGAAGACTTGACCAACACTGGAGCGGGTTCAGGTACATTCAGGAGCCGGTGCATGCCCAGTATTTGCCGACAGAGACGTGACCGATCGCCCGGGCGGCTAACAAGCCGATCAGTGGCGAAGAGGATAAAAGTAAAAGTAAGATACTTCTTTTAGCTACTGTACAATCAAGTACCTGTATATTGTAATAAATAAAATAAACTTCTGTACTGTATACACCATACTGTACTCGCCAGTAGATGCTGTCGTCTTGAGTTTGCGATGCAGGCAGGCCAAACGGTGATATGATACAGGTTGACCTGCCTTTGTCCTGTACCATCTACTAGCAGGTGTTGCTCATTGTCACTTATCTCTCCCTCCATAAAGGAGGGATTCTATATGCACTGTATACTGTACATACACCCTCTACACACCAGCCTACAGTTGACATGCACTGTTCACTTTGCTATGTATACAGTACTACAGTGCATACGTACGGTACTTTCGCACTTACTAAATACTTTAACAGTACATTATAACACAGATTTTATGTGAAAAAAGCATGAGCAAGCAAACAAGCTTGTACAATGGCAGTAGATAATGAACTAAGTGTCATGATGCTAGAGTTTGAGGAGATAAGCTGTGAAATACATCAGCCAATCATAGGTATCCCAAGCGGTCACATGACAGTAGTATCCAATTATAACTCATGAGCACTCTCAGCCCACCCACTCTCATGGTTGGCATTTGTCGGTGCATGACGCAATTTCTTGGAAATTCGTTTGAATACCTGTGAGAAATTTTCTCATTAAAAAAAAAAAATAAAAAAATATATATATATATATATATATATATATATATATATATATATATATATATATATATATATATATATATATATATATATATATATATATATATATATATATATATATATATATATATATATATATATATATATATATATATATATATATATATATATATATATATATATATATATATATATATATATATATATATATATATATATATATATATATATATATATATATATATATATATATATATATATATATATATATATATATATATATATATATATATATATATATATATATATATATATATATATATATATATATATATATATAGAAGTCCGCGTGCTTTATTGGGCTAATGAAATATATATGGATCTTCGTGTTTCGAAGCCGGATTTGGTAAAACGTTACTCTGACCACCTACGTGATACGGGTGGTCCCCAATAGAGGTTCACGGCGCCATAAGTTCGTTGAACCGGCTTTGTGTGAAATATAACAAAGTCTAGGACTGCTTTTAGTATCCTGGTGGTCCAGCGGTTAGCGTTCCCCGGTCACAGTCATAGGATTGTGGGCCGTGGGTTCGAATCCTGGCGGGTTGAGGTGTTGATTGTATGTAGAAGTCCGCGTGCTTTATTGGGTTAATGAAATATATATATATATATATTATATATATATATATATATATATATATATATATATATATATATATATATATATATATATATATATATATATATATATATATATATATATATATATATATATATATATATATATATATATATATATATATATATATTTATTTATTTATTTATATTTATATTATTTATTTTCCTGGTTATGAAGAGTTCTCGTGGTCGAAGATTCCAGCATAAGGAGAGATTACTACATCAGTTATTCACAATAACTTTGCTGAATACATTTGTTCCTATTGTGTTTGATAGTGCATAACGTTGCTTTAATTCTTACTGTGTATCGTATTGATGTCTTTCAAAATAAATTATTTAAAAAAAATTTGAATTGTATTTTTCCCAAAAGGGTAAATAATGAGTGCACACGCTACACTGGAGCTTTGATCGGCCTTGGGTATGATGAGGAAAATGGCCGGGCCATATATCCAGATGAGGATATTGAATTAGAATTTGACGTTAACTTCACCCAAAATGATTTGATCACGGTGAGTACATTGTCTTCTCTCGGTATTGACCAGTACGCTCATTGTTTGTTATATCATCAAGCTGTGTTATGTTGTAGATTTTTGGTGTGTGTGTGTGCTAGACTAATAAGTTTTTTTAGTTATTTACTTTTTTAATATAATATATATATATATATATATATATATATATATATATATATATATATATATATATATATATATATATATATATATATATATATATATATATATATATATATATATATATATATATATTATTTTTTCTGACCGTCAGATCAACATGGTAAGATACCTAATGGATGCCGCCCTTCAGGAGAAAGATGAGATCTCAAGCCATATGCTCATTAGCATAAGGAAGAAATTGAGGAAGCTAATTATCTCGTAAGTTATTTTTTTACCCTTCTCATGACGTGTTGTTTGATTTCTTACGTTTTCAGGTTTTTAGCTTTTTATGCTCTCCACCCATTTCAGGTTTCCACTCAGTAACTTTCCAAAGACAAAATGAGGTTAATATCAGTTTTATAATGATATTGTAATTTGATGAATTTTTTATTGAGAAAGTTGAAGATGTTACTCTGGATGGGCTGCCATATAAGATGCACCCCCCATTTTAGCAGGGAGTATATAGGAAAAACTTTTGTGTGTATTTTCCTCTTATAGCCATAGTTTTCTTAAAACAATATATATTGTCCTGGTCAGAATCTGCGTAACTACCATCTTCAAGCCTCAGGTCCGATACTCCTACTCGCATTTTTAATTTCAACTTTGCATAACGGTAAAATTCCTTTGGGTTTGACTTGACCTCACTTGCAATCAGCCTCCAGAACTCCTTCTCAGCCCTTCTACACTCTGACTTTGCTTGGTTCTTGCATACAACCTCCTGTCCTGCTCATCGTTTGTCCCAACCCACATCTTCAATTTTGGGGTTTTCTTCTTAAACTTTGTCGACTGCTGCATGGTTCATGTGTAGCAGTTTCCTTGTATTCCTGGAGGCACTGTGTTTGGTCTTGGGTATAAATTTTTCAATGAAATGGTTCACTTTACTGGCTATGATATTCAGTGTAGTGTCTGTGTTCTTATACCTTAGTGAGGCAGGCCAGTGGATACCCCTCGTCTCCTCCCTCATCCTGTCATAATTTCCATTGTAATATAATAATCTTCACCTGGTTTTGTTGTGAACCAAGTAACAGTTAAATCTGAAGGACAACGTTATGTGGTGACTGGTGCTAACGAGGGCAAGGTGTTCCAGCTTGGCCACCATACCCTCCTCGTTTGTTTTGATGAGGTCCAGTGGCTTGGATCTTTGCTCCCCTCTGTAATGAATCACACAGGAGAAAATATGTGTGATAAGGTCCTGGACACATTGAATGAATTGGACATAGATATTCAAAATTGTCGTGGACAATCGTACGATAATGCCGAGTAGTTTTACCGCTTGTTGGTTTCAGATAAAATACAAAATCTTCTGGAACAGTATAACAAATTGTAACCCATTTATCATGAATCACAAAATCTGTCAATTTTTCTGCATGTGGTATTGAGTGTGAATGGCTCCCAGACCACCTCATTGTTCACAAGTACTGTACACCCCATTTATTACCAAGTGCCTCTGGAGATAAAGAGAATTGAGAAACTGTATAATAATGACTTAAATAACATTTCAGGTTGTTGGAGGAAGGGAGAGCATACAAGGATCCTGAACCCCACCAACAACTGTACCGCTGGAACATGGTAAGTTACAGTTGGCAGTTTTCTCCTCTTGTTGCATCAAAGTTTCGTGTATTTACTGTAGCTATAATTTTCTATTGAGTGAATCTTCTGAACACAGAAATTTGTCGAAGATTATAGAATATTCTGTATACTCTAAAGGTATTTGACAATTTCTGGATACTCTTCAGTGTTAAGTGAATTTTCTGATCAAAGACAAATTAATTTTTCTGTGATTTTACAAAGACAAATAACTTGAATAGTCATCAACAACTAATGAATAGGTTATGAACTTTTTAGATTTTGAAATGTACTAAAATGTCCAATTTTTGTGGTTATAAGTTGCCTTTTATGAAACTTTTTTAAGGTTTTTACTTACCTTATACTTTTATCCTTTTCGCCATGAATCAGCTCCTTAGCTGCTTGGGAAGTCAGTCAGGTCTCTTTTAAGCACGGTTGATAAATACTGAGCATGTACTGGCTTCAAAATGTATCTGTACATGTGCCAGTGTTGGTCAAGTCTGGTCTTGAAAGAGCTCACACTCAAAGCCGTCACAACACACTAGTATTTTTTTTCCGTGTGTTCACAATTCTCTACAAAAAAGTTAGCACTCACAATTTTCTGGACTTGTGGCTTCAACTTTGAGCTGTGACCCTTTGTGGGGCAGGTCTCCACTAGTTTCAGGTATGGACACTCGACTGAAATATTATAAACTTCACTTAAGTTACCCCTTGCCCGTCTATAGTATAAGCTAGGTAGTTGCAGGTATTCTAATCTCTGGGTAACTGAGGTGCCGTCGTGCAGGTACCAGTCTAGTGGACCTCCTTTGGACATTTTCAATCAACTGAGTCTCTAGCATATCTCGGGGACCAGACGGGGAAGCACCTCGCTCTTGAAGAGCGTTTTGAGGGACAGACCGTTTAGATATCTGAACGACCATCTTATAAGACCGACTAGCTTCATTGCTTGATTCACCTTCTTCCCACAATGGCCTGAGAGCTTCAGTTCATTGTCAACATACACACCCAGGTCCTTTTCACATACAGTCTTATTAATCCAGTTTCTTCATCCCTTTGGGACATGTGATACACTTCCCTACTTTTTTTTTTTTTATCCTCTTCGCCACTGATCGGCTTGTTAGCCGCTTGGGCGATCGGTCACGTCTCTTTTCCTTTATATTCTTCACCAAAAGGTCGGCTCGCTAGCCGCCCGGGCGATCGGTCACGTCTCTGTCACGCACTGTTGGCAAATACTGGGCATGCACCAGCTCCTGAATGTACCTGAACCCGCTCCAGTGTTGGTCAAGTCTTCTCTTGAAAGAGCTCACACTCGGTGCCGTCACAACACTCTCTGGTAGATTGTTCCAAGAGTTTACAATGGTATGATCTGGGTACATCCTCTTGCACTTTGTGACATTGAATCTTCGCAGCCATTTCTTTGACCTCTCTTAAAGTTGACAGATATTTCTGTAGCTCTTCACAGTCTGTTTGCTTTTTAACCCGTTGAGCGCTAATCCCGTACTTATATGGGATGGGTGACCAGCCGCGACCAGCGCTTATCTCGTAAAAGTACGTGGCTAGATTTAGCATTGTCCTGAACTCATATTTGTGGTAGTAGCAAGATGCGCATAAAGCTACATTATCACCCCCTCCTTGCCTACTGGTATACTGCTTCCCGGGCCACGTGGCTCTACGCTCTGGAAGCCTCAGCAGCGACAGTGTTCATCACTCAGTGAGTCACACTCACGCCAGCCATGCATGAACATGTCACACCGCTCTCGCTCCAGGCTGACTGAGGAGGAATACTCGCGTCTCGTTGTCGAGTATGAGCCTACATCAGAGCTTACCCTAGATGATTTTTCTGAGTCGGATAATGACCCACTCTATGATCAGAATACTTCATCTTCTTGTTGAAGTGGTGAGGGAGATGTTTCAGGTGTACTGGCAAGAACGACATGTAACACCTCGTAATCCAACTCTTGACACACCAAGGAAAAAATTTGAACCTCCGCCTTGTCCTGATCTGAATCTGCATAACTACCATCTTCAAGCCTCAGATCCAATATGCCTACATGTGGTTTTTAGTTTTGATTTTGTGTAATGGTAGAAAGCCTTTGGGTTTGACTTGACATTGCTTGTAATCAGCCTCTGGAACTCTTTTTCAACCCTTCTATTTGTCCTTTCCCATGTCTTGAATTTCTGAGATTTTTCTTAACTTTGTCTAATGCCACATGGTTCATTTGTAACAGTCTCCTTGTATTCCTGGAGCCAGTAGGTTTGGTCTTGGGTATATATTTATCAAGTAGTTCACTTTACTGGCTATGATGTTCGGTGTAATGTCTGTATTCTTGTATCTCAGCGAGACAGGCCAGTGAATACCCCTTCTCCTCCCTCATCCCATCATAATCGCCCATTGCTTTGTCAAATTAAGGATTTGAAGTTACTTTGGTTTAATAAGCTACAATTACACCCTACAATGAGTAAGTCTCTCCCCTTATATTTAATTTTTTACCACTTTGATTCTTCAAAAACATCCTCCCCCTGCACCCTCACATGGCTGGTTCTAAGGTCTTGCCTAGCATAGATAACCACACCCCTCTAGTAAGTTGCTCAAGAAAGGTTCATAAATGAGTTAATCCATCTATATTGAACTCAGTCCTCCAGGTCAATTCTCCTGTTCTTGAACAGCAGTTCTACAACACCTAGTATATTGAGTTGAAGTACCTTGAGTAATGTTTCACACTCCACTCTCTTATCAAGGAACATGTCAGTATTAGTTTATACGACTTTAAAGCTGGAAATAGTCCTCGGTAACATCTTTGATCTTTTTAGTGGGCCTCCCTCCATTCTCAGCAGCTGCCTCGTTTACTAAACTCACCATATTTTGTGAGGTCTGGTCACAGATAACATTGTTTGCATAATGCTTGCCTCCTCCTGGGTGGGAGGTTGAGGGGTGTCCCGCTTTCCCCTGGTTATGTACTGGTGCACTTGAATCCACTATTCTACCCTTGTATATAACCCATCCACATCCATCCTTGAGTTTCATCGATTCTTCCATCTTCTGTTTCAAGCAGCTCAGGAGTTCTTTGTACTGTTCCCTCTGCATTACTGTGCAATCCGGGTTTATGAATGTCCCAAAATGCTTCGTTCCTTGTTAAGTTTTTTGCCTGCCAAATAACTTCATATTTTCTTTCCTCATCCTCTAGTGTGCTCCTGAGAGGGTGGGGCTTATTCTCATGCCTTTGTCCTAGCCTCCTCACTTCATAAGGGGTAGATGACAGGTGTAGAACCTCTGCACAAATACAGTAGTCTGAAACGCCATCTTATCCTGTGTTTTCCTACTTTCACTTCCTCCGGCTGACTCTCAGCGACTCCAAACACAGATGTAATGTTCCTGCACTTGATTCATTCCCGGTGTTCCTCCTCTCCCATATCAGTAAGCCTACTAGTTAGCAACTTTTCAACACACTTCTGTGGAGTTTCTAGCTGCTGCAGGACTTGTAAAAAAACCCACATTACTCCCCATCATCTTCTGTGATCCTGCTGCAACCTGAGCATAGCTCTTATTCACTACTCCCTCTATTCTATCAGCTACTTCCTCATTCTTAGTGAGGATACTCTTTCCCAACTTGGTATAGTTTGGCAACCAACAAGGATCTATTTTTATCTCTATGAATCTCTCTTCCTTATTATCTGCAATAGCCACGTTTACTTTGGTTATACAGTCAGGGTTAACCTTTTGGCTGTGGGAGGTTACTTTAAGCTGAATAAAATTGTTTGGCAATAGCCAGAATAAAATGGTAAGTGCAGGAATTGCAGCAAAAGGGTTAAGTGCCCAAATATAAACACTTGATAATGATGCCGATAGATAAACATTTTAACCTTTCTTCTGACTCCAGCTTACTTATTGCTAAAGTTACTGTGCAACTTATAGAATAAAAAGAATTGACAATGAATACATAAATAGGTGCCCAAGGAAGATGTGTTGCCTCCTATAGCAGTTGAACTTGCTGATGAAGCTGGGGGGTTGGTGTTCCCACTCCACTGTGGCATCGTCCTTCGTCCTGAGAACTGCCCCGAGAAGCTCCGTAATAAGCTGTCTGAGCTAAAGAATCTTCAAGCCAGGTTTGTCACTATTCATGTGCTGTGTACAGTATATGCTTTTGTCCCTCCTGGACAGGGCCTTGTTCAGTATTTATGGCTACCCAGTCTTGAGTCAGTGAATTGGATATTAACTTGTATTCAACTTAACATTTTGAATCGTGTACAATGTTAATACTTTGTTCTTTCTGGTGTTGTTAAAAACTGCTTGTATTTCTTTTACATATCTTCAGATTAGCAGCAGAAGAAAGTACACCATATACAGAAGTGAATAGGACTTGTCCACTATGCCTTGTTCCCCTCAAATCCTTGTTGAACCTTGAACTACACATGGCCAGCACTGCACACATGTATGAAGAACGTAGACTTGAAAAATCCAGCTCCTCAATGGTACAAGATGATGAAGTCTGAACAGTGGGGTCAGGTATTATATTAATTAGTTAGGATGACCTTTTTTATTCAGTTTTCCAAGATTCACAATAGCTTTATGCTTTGTTTGCTTACTTATTTAGCAGTTTCAGATGCCAGAACCTTTTTTTGCTGTGTAATTGATTTTTTTTTTATAATTTTAAGTATACTGCAATTATTAAATCACTTGGAGGCTACTTGCTCTCCAGTATTGTTTCTAAATGAAAAAAAAAGTAATTTATAAGATTTACTTAATTATTTGATTCAGGCTACAAAGAGAGGAAATAAATTAGAAAAAAATGCATAAACACTAGGAAATCAGAATTCTGTTGTACATGGGTAGGTATGTGTTGAGTGATAACTCTAGTAATACTGACTACTTACTAGGGATTCCAGGTTCTCAAACGACCTATTATGTCAGCCAGGGTTGATCTGTTAGTCCATTTTATATTGCCTAATCTCTTCCCTCCCACCTCAAATGAAGGAGATTTGATACTTCTGTTGCCCTCTGGAGGTTGGAGATCCTATTACAGCCATGCCTGTCTGGTCATGACACATATCATAACAAGTCTACTATCCACATTCTTAGCCAATCTACCAATTTGTATTTATTCCCTTACTGACCAACAGAAAACTGCCTGTGTAATGGTTCTGGGGAGTTAGTCTTTGTTTATTTTTATGGAATACAGTATTTTTAGTTTTTATTAATTTTTTATTACTATTATTTTGGCCCCCAGGCCCTGATGTGGGTCATTGACCTGTGCCCTGATGGGCTAATCCAGTAAAAAAAAAATTGAGCTAGCCCTTCCTCGCAATATATTATTCACCTATATACAGTAGTGTGATACAGGTTCTGGTACTGTTCATCCCTGGGGTCTATAATTGTGTACATATACAATTGATATGGAAACCTTATGCTTTAATATTGCAAACATTTCAGAATGTTCATAATACTGTATTTACACTTATTGGAATCATCTGAGATTTTAGGATCAATCCTTATATGTAGTTTAACCAAGACATTATTTTATTTTATTTAGTGTTATTTTATGCCCTTTGCCTAAAGTTCAATATGGAAGAAAACTTGGTCAAGGGCACTTGGATGTCAATCACCAGAATGCTGTCACTAATAAGGATAAACCCACCAGAATCTTCTTTGAGTTTGTACATTGAGTATCAGTGGCATTTGGCTCTTAAGTGATTATCATGCCATTTCATAGGAAGGGTGTGAAGATATGCTCAAACAGTCACTATTACAACAAGTCTAGGTTATGAAAATGATGACCGTACCCACAATGTGGTATGAAAGCAGGGAGTGCTTTATGTCTCTTTCTCTCTAAAACTTGGGTATTGTGCTTTATGGGAAATATTAAAATGTGTGAACCACTAGTTCCTGCAGCCATACCTTGACCCTGTTAATTCCCCCAGATGTAGATGCTGTGGCCATATATGAAAAAAAAAAATCAACATGAGCATTTTTTTTCTCCTTTTAATTTTTAAAAGATAAAGTAGTCTACGTGAGGAAAGTTTCCCAGTGTGACTTGTTTTCTTTACTACCAGCAATGAAGTTTAAATTTTGTTCATTATTTATGGCTTGCAACTAGTTGGTTTACACATAGATTTGAAGAGGCTCCATGTGTTAATTACTGTCACAATTTATAAATAAAACTCCTTGTACTGTAATCACTTTCCTTTCACTTACCGGTAGCTTTGAGTCATGTGTTACTGGGCATGGCCTTTGGGTCTGACATACTTTGGAACACATTGACACACTATTGGTGGATTCTTGGGACACATTAATTCGTGTGCTGACAGACCCTCACGGTACTGGTGGTCCAGCAGTTTTGTGCTTATCTCTCACTACTGTTTCCTGGTTTCAATCACTAGCCTGGGACAGATGTGAGGGTGTTATCCAGTATAACACTACCAATTATGGCAGGTTTCCTCCAGGTATTCCAGTTTCTTCCAGTGCTAACACTGGACAATAAAGAACTCTCATATACAAACAGACTCTCTAGAAATGTTGAACTTGAGTCCCAATCCAAGGACTACCTGTGGTCTGAATTAGTGGATTTAGTGACTCATACCTTGCACAAACTACCCTATTTAAGTTCAACTAATTTAACTTTCCTTAAAAATAGATAAATAGTTTAACAACTCGATTCTAACAACATAATGTGTGCAAACTTGTGTCTCACACCCGGAGTTTTAATCAACATCTTCCATTGAAGAAGGTCATTGTGTCGACAACTACAGTTTTAAACGCGAAGAACCCCACACTGCACCGCATGACGGAGAGAGGCAGCAGAAAAACAAACTACAGTATGGTAATAATATTGGAATTTAAAAATGTGGCTGTTAGCTGGTCTACCTTAACTTATTTGTAATTGTTTTATTGGATATTTATAGTAAATAGAATTAATGAACAAAGAAAAGCATAATGATAATTTAATAATCTTTTTTTTTTACAGTAATGTTTTTATGGCCAATATGAAATTTTCCAGAAACATGTGTTTTGTTTTACTGTCAAGTGCAAGCTCATTCAGCTGCTGGAGTCATCCCATCTTACAAATACTGGTACTAATCAGATAAGCAAATTTAATAATTTATTCAACATTTTAAAAATTTTGTGGGGTTTTGTTTGGAACATATAAAGGGGAATTTTCTAGGTTCTTAATCTTAAAATGGATAGAGCCAAATTTCACTGGCAGGACATCGTCACTAAACTTTATGCAACATATATTAATAAAGTAAGTGTGTTTAAGATAAATAAATCGACTTTTTTAGCAGTTTTGTAAGTGAGTTTTTGCCTGGAAAATATCATTCTTATCCTCGCCAATTAATGGTACTAAAAACAACTATGTTGATAATCATCCATGTACAGTCTTATATTTGGCGCCAGTGTTTGTCATCTCCGGCATGCCAACCACACGAGTAAGGCGACCCAAAATGCATCAGCGAAGGTGGACAGGCTGACCAACCCTACCTTCGACGGTCCCACACAGAGGGTAAGAGGTTCGAGCAATTAAAACAGCTTGAAGGAACGACTTCTACTTGTGGGTTTTTTGTCGAAGGGGGAAGGAGGGTGATTAAAATTCCGGGTGTAGAATTTCCCAAGAAAGATAGCTGAAAATGGGTGAAATTACTTCAAAGTCCATCAGCAAGACTGATTATTGTGTTACTTTTTTATCTCAGATTCTTATTATGCCCGTTGAGTAAGGTCATATATTTTTTTAATTGGTCTGTTGAGAACAGACCAATGTGTGAAGTTTACCATCTTAAACCCACAGACTGACAGACAAAATGTTAGTTTATCCACAGGTGGTGGTTGGTAATGTGAGACATATTTGCATTACAGTTTTCTAAATATAAAATAGGTTGATTAATATGGCTCATATTAAAACATTTTATTAACAAGTTACCACTATAAAAATAAATCCAGAAGCATATTAAATATGCATTATTTTCAAGTTTGGTGCTCTTGTTTAAAAATTTGTTTGTTTCAATAAATGTATTGAAATGCTGGTAATCAATGAAAAGTGTAAGTGGGTCCCACTGACAGTAAACTGATTACAAAGCCTTGAGTACACAAGGATGCAGTGATTGGTATCCTCACTTATCAAACTATAAAGTTAGATACCCATCCACAGGTGGGTGACCTGTGGGTGCTCAGACATGAACCAGCAACACTCCACCTTGATAATCACAACTTTAAAAGTATTTGATGTTTGTATTTCTGAGTGAGCTGATCAATTGTAAGTCCAGTGTTGAACAGCCTTGACACCATTATAAAGTAGGTGAGGGCAGAAACACGAGCCACAGTGGTTAATAATATTAATACAAACTGCAAGTTATTTAAAGGATAGGAAAGTTTGCCTCTGAGCTACAATTTTCCTTTGTATTTCATAAATAATCTACAAGCAGCAGAACCACCTGGAAATCTTGTATAACATCAATGCCAGTGCTTTATTTATTTTTCCATTATAAAAGAAAATGAGTAGGATCATTCAAGATTCATCCAGATCCTGAAATGGAAAAAAACTTAGTCTGAAAGAACTGAAGTGATCAACCTCTTCTATCCGTCACTCCATTACAGCCTGAGTAGATTTTGAAAGTAATGACTATACATTGTACACCTTACTATACCTTACTTTCCTAACAAATTATGAATGAGGAACACTAGTAATTCACTTCTTCACTTTGGGTTTGCGTGGCATCTTGACAGGTCTGAGGTAGGGGTTGTCCAACTCGGCATCTTGTGTTTCGTTCATTCTGTCCTTCTCCTGAAAACAATTATTTGAGATTAAATAATGATTGAGGAATACTTCTGTATGAAAACAAAATATCATGACAAACTGTTTCTTCATGAAAGTATAACAGAACATAAATTAGGCCTAGTAGCATTTTCAAGATAAAGATTCACAACTATCATGGAGTGGCATAGTACCAGCTAATAGAAATAAAAAATATATTTCAAACAAAAATAAGTTTGTTTGCATTTTGGTCCAAGGAAATATTCAAATCAAGTGCCCCTGGGGCAGCCACATCCCCTGGCCCTCACTCTACCAGGTTGAGTGAGGTGTTAATTATGTTCTGGTTATATTTCAACTCCCATGTGCAAAAATAAAAGAAATAATTATCATAAGGTCACAAACATGAAGGGAATAAACATTTCTTTGTACGGGGGAGCAGAGTGTGGGAGCCCCATTGCTGAGGGTCGGCAGAGGCAGTGTACCAGTTGGGCTGCATGGCAAGGCTTGAGGCCACCCAGCCAGCATCTATGCAAATGGCAGTTGTGTAGATAATGAGTCATAGCAAGCTTGATATTTGAGATAAAAGAGTGGGATTTGCTGCATTAGCATTTTAAATAAATTATCTACAGTTTTATATGAGTAATCATGATAAAATAATCATTTCTATACTGTATGTAAGAGTGAGTAAAACAAAAAAAATTTTTACACAATAAAAATGTTTATACACCACTTTATACCTTCTTTATTTCATGTGATTACAATATGAAATTAATTGTTATGAGAAATGTACATTAAAAAACAAAACAAAAAAATAGTTATAGGGGAAAAGTTGCGTAAAAGTTAATATTTCACTGTGCACTTCACTCTTAACGTCATTGTCTCTCTATCACTCGCAATTGTTCAATCATAATCGTCAAGTACTCTCATCATTAGTTCTGGGACATTTCCCAGCTTCACAGTGCTGTACTTAGCATGAACAAGGCGATTGAATCTAGTTTTAGTGGGGGTACGGGTAGTGCACACTTGTGAGGATGGTGAGTAAGCCACCCTGGGATGGCTGAGATGCCACATGAACCAATTTGTGGCCAAACAGATACTGGCCATCTCTGGCAGACAAGTAGGGAATGACCTTCCTATTAAACTATACAGCTGCAACACCACAAGATGTGGTACATGTATTATATAAGAGAAAAGCCTTTTATTGATTCTCACGTGATTTGGGTCCCCTTCTTCATGAACCATTCTTCTCTTCTTTGTTCTTGTTCTCTCCTCCTCCTCTTCAAACACTTGGTCCCTGGGCATAAGAGCATCCAAGTATGACTTGGAGTTGGGTGTCACACCTACAACTGAAGGTGGAGGAAAGTTTAATTTAGTCAAAACAATCATGCAGGATATTCAGACACATTAATGATAATGTACAGTATACCTGTACTGGCATTACACAAATTAATTTTAATCAATTGAAGATTCTATTGTGCTTGAGAATATTAATATCGGTACCATAAAAGACAGGTAAATCTAAAATACTTCTTATGAATAGATTAACCCTCTTGTACGCAAAATAAGTTTTAATGGCACAATTAGCGCCACCAATGCTACCCAAAGTTCTTGAGGGGGTTAAGCAACAATATTTTATTACCTGTTAGAAATTACTGTACAGGTGCTCCTCTACTTACGAACGAGATAAATTCCCGAGGCTTGTTTGTAAGTCCAACTTTACTCTTGTAGATACCAAACATATTGTAAAAAAATGAAAAGACTGGATATTTAGTACAGCTATGCCCTTTAATACAGCCTTAAAACCGAGCTCACTCTTCTCTTAGGTAATATTTGTTCTATTTGGAATTTCCTTCAAAATAATCCAGTCTGATCCACATTAAACACCTGTTCTGGCAGGTAACCCCCCCCTCAGTGATGATGTTTGTATCTCTGAAAGTTTGTAAGTTGAACGTTCTTGAGTACTGTAGAAGAGCAACTAGATACAGTTGTACTGTTTATTATCTGGTTATCTATCTATTTTCATGATTTTTTCTTTTCCCCACTTTTAGTAATGGGTGTTGCTGGCTAGTGTACTGTATATGTCAGGGTAAACAAACCAGATTTGGAGCCTTGTGGGGGGGATACTTAGTCAGATATGTCTCATAAACTTGTAAGTGGTATAGGTTGATCCAGCCTAACATGAGAAGTAATAACTTGAGCAATAAAACAATGTACTGTACATCTTTTCAAGAAGTTGAAAGGAGACAGAGATCAAGAAAGAAATACACACACACAGATTGTCAACATTATACTCAATACATCAACATGTAGCTTCTATATAGTGGCTTCATATCCTATACTTGAAGAGCTACAAAGAGATTTTGTGAAGAAGGAATGACATGCAGCAAGTGTTCAACTGTAGCAAGGTATGTGATTAACCCTTACACAACAGCTATTGTCACTGGAAGCTGGCTATCATCAATGAAAGTTGGTTGTAAGGAGGTGGCTATCAATGAAAGTTGGTTGTAAGGAGGTGGCTATCAGTGAAAGTTGGTTGTAAGGAGGTGGCTATCAGTGAAAGTTGGTTGTAAGGAGGTGGCTATCAGTGAAAGTTGGTTGTAAGGAGGTGGCTATCGGTGAAAGTTGGTTGTAAGGAGGTGGCTATCGCTATCAGTGAAAGTTGGTTGTAAGGAGGTGGCTATCAGTGAAAGTTGGTTGTAAGGAGGTGGCTATCAGTGAAAGTTGGTTGTAAGGAGGTGGCTATCAGTGAAAGTTGGTTGTAAGGAGGTGGCTATCAGTGAAAGTTGGTTGTAAGGTGGCTATCAGTGAAAGTTGGTTGTAAGGAGGTGGCTATCAGTGAAAGTTGGTTGTGGAGTTAGTTGGAGAGATGGCGGTCATCCTCGGCAGATGCTTCATGCTGCTTGTGTTTTGTTTTTATGCATATAGGGGAATCCAGGATAGAAGATGAGGAAGATGTAGTGTGTATTGTTTTGTATTTTGATATATATTTGGAGCACAGTATAATACTAACGCATAAATTCCTTATCATCAGTGAAGAAAAGGTTCTGTGTATCGCTGGTTTTGGCGGCAAATTTGGTTAATGCTCTCTCTATGTCTCTCTTCTGAGCAGCGGCCTTTTCTCGGATAGCCTCATATTCTGTCACTGGCTGCTTGTACGTGTGCGAAAAACTGAAAACGAGGAAAAAATAATATCAATCATATTAAGAAGACTACGTACTACTTAATTTTCTACCTACAGTATATAACATTTTGAGTTTCTAATACAAAAGTAAAAGTCAGCAGTTTTTTGCTGGTTTTCAACTAATGTGACCAAGTTTAAGTAAATAGTCCATGACTTTGAGGTTTATTGAAATCCTCCAGCACAATGAAAAAAAATTTATAAAAATAAACTGTTCACATTGGCTACTTCGGTTGCCTGTGACTTAATTTCTGGAAATTAAAGGAAAAGTTTTCAGACAATTTTCAGATATCTATATTGGCTTCTGAAAAATTAAAAAGTTATTCAAACCATTAATTTCTGTGTGTACAGTTCAGGTACAACACACCTTTATCTTTGCAAAAATTTTTTTTTTTTTTTTTTTTTTAAATCCTAATTTAGACATCTGTGGCTATTTCCCCATAATGAGGAAAATTTTAAGAGGACTAATGATGCTTATTCTTTGGAGACCATCTCCTTGATAGTGGAAATTATGAAAGACTGACAAAACACCCAAGCCAGAAACCCCTTCATGTGTGCACAGTACTACAGGAAATGTGACATACTGTACCAGTAAGTGTGAGTATCAGGAAATGGAGGAAGATGATCAGGAATGTGTTGTGGATGAGACTTCTTATCACCAACTTGTAGTACATTGTGTTGCTTCAGGTCCACTTGTTGGGCCGGAGCAGCGATAACGACTCTGTTCTGGCGAAGTCTGAAGGCCTGTGTATAAAAATATTTAATAAATTACAATAAAAAATTATTTATTAATTTATCTATAACCTTGTCCTACTACCCTATACTACCAACTGAAGGACTAAAATAGAAGTTCCAATTTATGATCTGAGAAGGAATAAGTGACATGTAAGATGTAAACCACAGATACACACTGACTTACCAGAGAGCCTCAACATATTTCACACCAAGGTACATTATTAAGACATAAAGACCTACTCCAAGCAGCCTTCCCACCCAATGGATTCAAGATGTAAGATTCAATTCTGTTTGTTTAAAAAAAGTCTAAACTGCAACATGGTGCCAAATGGATCCATGAATAACCGGAAACTATTTTGTTAAGGGATAGCTTGGTGTGTGTGTCCAGTAACCATACAAGTCAACCCTCAGTGTGTATTAAGGTCACATTCCTAAAAAATGTTGTGGCTATGGAATCTGGAGAAAGCCTAAAATATAAGCCTGGCATAATTTAGTATTAGTTTAACCAGGTGGTGAAGCCCAGGAGAAAGTGGCCTTACAAGTTGGTCAAAAGTTAGTAGAATATGAAGGAAACATCAACACTCACTTGTAATCCTTCAATACTAATGCCCATATCTATTAGAGCCATAACCACATCACCAACGACTGGCTCCGTCCGATACGCCTGTTCACAAAATGCTTTACTGCTACGACCAATTTCACTGATTACTGAAAGAAAAATTAATTAAATTCACAAACAATATTTGAGTAATGTAATGAGAAAATATATATATATATATATATATATATATATATATATATATATATATATATATATATATATATATATATATATATATATATATATATATATATATATATATATATATATATATATATATATATATATATATATATATATATATATGTACGTCTGAAGCAAATTATTATGATGCTAGGTTTTACAACAAGATACCTGTAGCATCCTCCACAAGCTTCTTGCTGCGAGTCTTATGTCTGAAGTATTACCCGTAAATTATCCTACCATGCCTGACCTAAAATAAAATGATATACTTCTATCCTATAATAGGTTTGATTGGTTTATCTTATCTGTGTGTCGACTTAGATTAGCATTCTAGATGGAAAGGTTGACCAATTAATTATAAAAACTATTAAATCCTCTTGAGGTAGAAGGAAGTTATCGTGGATAATCTATAAAGATTTTCCAACCCAGCTTATTTCACTTGAAGATTAACCACCCTAATGCTAACTTAATCTCATCCCCCCCCCACCCCCCAAACAGTGTTATGGTGGTAAATCTTTAGGTGAAATAAGCTGGGTTGGAAAATCTTCTGGTGATCCATTAACTTCAATAGAAATAATTCACTTAAGTTGCTGGTTGACCCGGTCGCTTGTTCTAAAGTATTACCGAATATTGATTACTTTACTCACAGCTCTGCAGCATCTCCGTGAGTGTGCCCATGGCAGCCTTTTCAGCATAGAGGAAGCCAGACTCCTGTACGATGCCTCCCACGGCCGAAGCTAAAGTCTTCCTCCGCGGGTTAACAGTTGCTGGTATTTCAACTACACCCGTGGGTAATGCTGCCATAGTCTGCATTTGTGATTTAAATTTGAACACAGCCCACAAAAAACGATAATGAATGGTTGTTGCTCAGAGTCTGACACAAATACGTCCACCTTGCCCTTCTCAACTTAAGTGATCCTGGATATAATTGTTTATTAAGTCGATAGTTTACTAACTGGTATATATTAATTTTAGATAATAATAGATGCAATTATATTCATATATTCGAATGGATTATTCGTGAATTATGAAATGTCTGATATACTGATAAAGTTAGTTGTAATGTCAACTTAATGGTTATCGTTTAAACGAATAAATTCTAATATTAATGAATATTATCCTACATTTAATTAAATAACAAGATTTTATTAATATCTGAATTATGTGGAGATCAATGAACTACTGTCATGAGAAAAAACCTTTGGCCTCTGGAGCGAAGGCAGAATATGATACGGCAGAACAAAAAGCTACAATGGAAGGAAGATAATCCCATAAGTTTCTGAACATTATCGTTAAGAGTTATTTACGATATATTGTGGGATAATTTACTAATTACATAGATATGATCCCTCACATAAACATATCTGCTACTAAACCGTTTGTTCTCCAGCCTCACTTAACGAACAGAGACGACCAACCACATACACACAACATTAATCTTACTTTCTTTTAATTATCTCACCATATATCAGCTAACTAGCTGTTCGGCCGATTAAACTATTCTTTGTTACTTTATTACACGTGAAACAAATTTGCTTAAAATGCAGCGACAATACAGCGTAACGTGTTTATCCCACTACTATATCATGGGTTCGAGTGTGGCCGAGACGCACTCGGTGCCGTCATAAAGTCTGAAGATTGTTCCAAGAGTTCATAACTCATACTCCAAAAACATTGCCCTAACAATTTTGTCAACTTGTGGCTTCTTCAAACTGAAGGTGTGACATCAAGTGAAGCTTTTAAGGATTGTATATCAGCATCGATAAATATATACCCAAGACCAAACCCAGTGCTTCTAGGAATACGAGGGGATCCCTACACATGAACCATGCGGCGGTCGACAAAATTAAGAAGAAAACCCAGAAATTCAAGACGTGGGTTGGGTCAAACGATGAGCAAGACAGGAGGATGTATGCAAGAGCCAGAAACCAAGCAAAGATAGAGTGTAGGAGGGCTGAAAAGGAGTTCCAGAGGCTGGTTGCACGCGAGGTCAAGTCAAACCCAAAGGCGTTTTACCGCTATGCAAAGTCGAAATTGAAAACGCGAGTAGGAGTATCAGACCTGAGGCTTGAAGATGGTAGTTACGCAGATTCTGACCAGGATAAAGCTGAGGCATTGAACAGCTTCTTTTCCTCAGTGTTCACAAGAGAGGATGCAACTAACCTTCCTGCGTTTGAGGACAGACGGTTCGACACAGCACTGACCCACATTGTGTTCACAGAAGAGGGTATTAGAAATAAACTGTCCAGGCTAAAGGTCCATAAGAGTCCCGGACCTGACATGGCGCATCCTAGAGTGCTAAGAGAGTTGTGCAACGAGCTTGCAGAGCCCCTGAAGATTCTGTTTTGTAAATGCCTGGATGAACAAATGGTCCCCAGTGAATGGAAAGTGGCTTATGTGAGTCCTATCTTCAAGAAGGGCGATAGTCACTCCACGAACAACTATAGACCGGTGAGCCTGACCAGCATAATATGTAAAGTACTGGAGAGTATTATCAGAGATGCCGTGATGGAACATCTACTACGAAACAACCTTGTTAAAGATTGCCAACACGGTTCTATGCCGGGACGCTCTTGCTTAACACAATTGCTCAAGGTATTGGATATTTGGACCCATATTCTAGAACGGGGTGGTAATATCGACAATATTTACCTAGATTTTGCCAAGGCTTTCGACAGTGTACCCCACGAAAGGCTGAAAATCAAACTGGAAGGGTACGGAATTCGGGGAAATGTCCTAGCGTGGATAGAAGATTTTCTACATGACCGCAAGCAGTGTGTGGTGATTAATGGCACGAAATCGTCATCTGTACCTGTAACAAGTGTGGTGATTAATACATCTGTACCAGTGGGGGCAGTGTATTGGGCCCGCTGTTGTTTGTTTGTTTCATAAATGACATGCCTGACGTTGTACACTCCTCCATACAAATGTTTGCCGATGATGGCAAGTTATTTCGGGAAATTAAGAACCAAGCGGACTGTGAAGAGCTGCAGAAGGACCTCTGTGGGCTCCAGGAATGGTCGAAGAAATGGCTGCTGAGATTCAATGTCACGAAGTGTAAGAGGATGCACCTGGGGCGTACCAACGGTAAGGAGGCGTATCATATGTCCCAACGGGATGAAGAAAATGCACTAGTTGAGACTGTGTGTGAGAAGGACCTAGGTGTGTATGTTGACAATGAGCTGAAGTTCTCGGGCCATTGTGAGAAGAAGGTAAATCAGGCAAATAAATTATTGGGTCTTATAAGAAGGTCGTTCAGATATCTAGACGGTCCGTCCCTCGTGACGATCTTCAGGAGTGAAGTGCTTCCCCATCTGGAGTACTGTCACCCCATCTGGTCCCCGAGATATGCTAGGGACTGTCAGTTGGTTGAAAATGTTCAAAGGAGGGCCACCAGACTGGTGCCTGCACTTCGGCACCTCAGCTACCCTGAGAGATTGGAGCGCCTGAACTTGCCTCGCTTATACTACAGACGGGCAAGGGGGGACCTAGTTGAGGTGTATAAGCATCTCAGGGGGCACTACTCAGTTGAGTGTCCTTACTTGGAGCTGGCGGACGCTCGCCCCACAAGGGGTCACAGCTCAAGATTGAAGAAGCCGCAAGTCCAGAAAACCGTGAGGGCAAACTTCTTCGGAGTGAGGGTTGTAAACTCTTGGAACACTCTACCAGAAAGTGTTGTGACGGCACCGAGTGTGAGCTCTTTCAAGACCAGACTTGACCAACACTGGAGCGGGTTCAGGTACATTCAGGAGCCGGTGCATGCCCAGTACTTGCCAACAGTGCGTGACAGAGACGTGACCGATCGCCCAAGCGGCTAACGAGCCGACCAGTGGCGAAGAGGATAAAAGAAAAAAAAAATCGATATATTTTATATCGTGAATCAATGTGAAATTGCATAAGGATTTTACTGATATAATTTTTATTTATACTGTATATAGTATAGTGGGTGTTGAGAGTGAGCGCTGCAAGTGTTCACTGCTAGTGCTGCTGTAAACAAACTGCTGAGGGAAGATGTCCTGGGCTCCCTGGTCGAATATTCTTAAATCGTGAACAATCTACTACTTTACTAAACCTGTCATCTGTATGGGATAATTAACCCTTATGTTAGTGTAAGTGTGTGCAGTAGTCAAGATATATTGGTGATAATACCTTAGTATTATCTACGTTGGAATACCTGTATTTTATACATCACGGGTATACCAGCCATACAGTATTTTATTATTGCTTTAATTTATTATTTACCTGCCTTAGTTTTGGTAACCATGGAGCAGACGGCGAACACCAGAACACATTGTTCGATTTCGTTTACTTTTTGGGTTTTATTTTGCTTTTAATTGCCCCACAATTCTTTCAAGACCAGAGTTGATAAGCACTGTGGCCAGAAAACTGTGAGGGTAAACTTTTTCGCAGTGACGGCACCGAGTGTGAGCTCTTTCAAGACCAGACTTATAATATCCGAGCAGGTTAGGACTCGTAGCAAAGGATTTAAGTTGGATAAGTTTAGGTTTAGGAGGGAGATAGGAAGGAACTGGTTCACAAATAGGGTGGTGGACGAATGGATCAAGCTTAGCAACTTTGTAGTAAGTGCTGGAACGCTGGAAAGTTTTAAAAGGAGGCTAGATAGATTCATGGATGATAGAGAGTGGTAGTAACTCTCGACAGGAGCTGCCATGCACAGGCCAACCGGCCTATTGTAGACTCCTTATGGTCTTATGTAACACTGGAGCAGGTTCAGGTACATTCAGGAGCCGGTGCATGCCCAGTACTTGCCAACAGTGTGTAATAGAGACGTGACTGATCCCCCAAGTGGCTAACAAGCCGGTGAAGAGGATAAAAGTAAAATTTAATTTACCTATTAGGTTAGGTTAGCTTGAGTGGGGCAATTACAAGCAAATTTACCACTTTTTTCCAGACCTAACCAACCAAAGAAACCTACTGAACCTTACCCAACTTCCTAGCCTGGGAGAGGACCCCCCCCCCCTCCATATTAAACAGAAAGTACTTACTTACTTTTAAGAGAATAAGGTTAATGAAATGAAATAATGGACTAAACTGATTTTTAGAATGTGATAAAAGAGCTCCAGAATGTTGAGGACTCCTCTGGTGGCTGAGACTCCCGATTTGTGTAGTAGCCATTTGTTTTTTGGTTATATTTTGTAATACATTTATATTATGTTGGTTTTTCAGTTAAGACATGTCTCTGTACGATGACATCGATACTGACAAAGCCTCGGGTGCTTCAGGATGGGCATCTGGCATCAAGCTCATGCATAATCAGCTGGCATTTAAAAAAGCGACCATCACAACAGTACGTATGAGATACCTTGAGTAACATCTTATGTCTGAAATTATAACATATAAGTTTTCGAGATAATACGTGTGACCGCAGAATATTTCACCTGATGATTAAACACCTTACTGCTAACCTAATCTAATCAAACCCCTCCAGGTAACATTAGGACATTTAGTCACATGAAATAAGCTGAGGTGTCTAATCTTCAGGTGATTCAATGGTTATGGTAGATATTTTAGAATAGAATAAAATAGTATTGTATCAGGCAACATTACAACTCACAATTATTCAGAAAATGCATAAAACTGGTCGATATTCCCAGGTATATATAAATAATACTTAAAACGTGAATTTCTCTCGAGCGATTTATCATTCTTCATGCAGCCAAAGCGGGACCAGACGCGTCGAGTATCTGGCACCAAACTACCACCAGTGATTGACCTGAAATCTCGACGGGAAGACGATGAAAACACTCCGCCTCTTCTCTTTCCGGGCCAGAAGGTTAGTCAGTCACCTGTGAGTCTGTTATATCCTGAAGCTTATTAGTCAGTCACCTGTGAGGCTGTTATATCCTGAAGCTTATTATTAAATTTTTAAGCTTATTAGTCAGTCATCTGTGTCTGTTATATCTTGAGTTTATTATTATATTTTTAAGCTTATTAGTCAGTCATCTGTGAGTCTGTTATATCCTGAAGCTTATTATTATATTTTTAAGCTTATTAGTCAGTCATCTGTAAGTCTGTTATATTCTGAAGCTTATTATTATATTTTTAAGCTTATTAGTCAGTCATCTGTAAGTCTGTTATATTCTGAAGCTTATTACTATAGTTTTAAGCTTATTAGTCAGTCATCTGTGAGTGTTATATTCTGAAAGTTATTAGTCAGTTATCTATGAGTCTGTTATTATATTCTTAGGCTTAATTTTTAGTCATTTGTCGTGAGTCTGTCATATTCACTGTTAGGTTTGTCCAACAACAGTACAGTATTATTGAGGAAGAGAACAAGACATTAGACAAAAACCCCAGTTTACTATTTAATTTTTTATTGAGGTTTTTGATGATTTGTGTCTGAATTGTAAAAATAAAAACGTATGGATGGTTGAATAGTTTAGTAAATACAGGCAGTCCCTGACTTACGACGGGGTTAGGGACCCAAATCCAGGTTGTAAGTCGAATTGGTCGTAAGTCGAAAATGCGAAAATAATACATAGAAAATCTAAAATGGGTGTCTCGTTTTCTTCTCAGCACCACAAAACTCTCACTTTTAAGCTTGCCAGCCATTTCAAAGGGAATTACAAACGAAAATTTTGTCAGTACACAGCGCAATCACTAACGTCGGGACTCGAAAATACGTAATTTGAAAAAATTTCGTACGACTGGGGCGGTTGTATGTCCTGGTGGTCGTAAGTCGAGTAGGTCGTAAGTCGAGGAGTGGCTGTAATAACTATTTCTTCTTTCTTGTAGCAAGAGTTTGGGAGAGCCACATCGGTGAATCCCTCATACGTCGGTTCCAGCGATCCAGAGTGGAAGTTTATCAATGAGTACGACCCGTTATGGCCCAATGACTACGAGAAGGTTGTCAAAGGTAGTGCCGAGTGAATCTGTTATTATGTCTGTCTTTCCATACTGTCTAGGGTCCCATCTGTGCACAAAACACTTGGAGAAATTTGTTTTGTCTTGATATTAATGGTGAGGTAAATAGTAATATAGAGCTTTGTTGAGGATACACATGATTTAGAAGTGTTAGTGTAATTTATCACAGTTAATGAATTATATGGATTATATGAAGATTAGACACCCCAGCTTATTTTGCTGTAAGACTAACTACCCAAGTGCAAATCTAACATAACCTAATCTAACTGAATCTAATCTAACAATCTTAGATAACCTATTCTATCCTAATTTCATCTAATCTAACCTAACAGTCTAATTCAACCTAACCTCTCCCCCCTTCCCATATATCCAGGTAGCATTAGGGTGTTAAATCATCAGGTGGAATAAGCTGGAAACCTAACCTTCATGTGATCCCCATAATGATAAAATGGGACCTAAATTCACCACCACAGCTTTTAATTTTTGTTCTTCAGAGTCAGAATGAGTAGTTAACAGCATATTCCGAGGTACTCTTTGACAGTAGAGGAAAAACAAAAGTGAGTGGATTTATTTACATATTAATTAGGAGGTCATGGTGTATATTTTGGTGATTCAAGTCCTCAGAGATATTTGGAGTGTGTGTGTTCGCATGTACTGTATTGCATTTTGACTTATGTGTACAATACGATAATATCAATTGCTTTCAGAAATGAGAGAAAAGAGAGATCGAGAGGAAGAGGAGACAAGAATTAAGGAGAGAGAGGAAAGAGAAAGGAAAAGAAGAGAAAGGTAAGGCCATATGTTTATTTATTTATTATTATTTATTTTGTTCAACCTTTGATCGAGATGCTTAATAAAACCTCATGTTAGCCAGAATAAAGTAGCTAAATATGACACTACTCATTAAAGAGTTATTAGTCTTGTTAAAAATATATCTTAGAACTCTTAAAACTGTGTGCGGGTTTACATGAACGATAACTTGGGAGTTATCTGGTCAAGCAAATACTACATTGTGTATTTTGCGTGATTTAGTCTCTCTTCTCTTCTTTTTATCTTTGTAAGATCTCATCTGTAAGAGAGTTTTTTAGTATTAAAACTAGATTTGTTATAAGTATTAAGAGATGAAGATGCCCAACCTATTTTAACCTTAACTCTATCTAGACTGTACATTCATTATCATTATCCCAGAAGACTTGAGATTTTTATAATTCAAGTCCATGCTGGCTACACCTTGTTCCCAGGATTGCTATTGAGTAACTGATGACTTGAAAACACTGGGGAATTTATTTGAGATGATAATGTCTGGCAAATTTCCATGGCTCATACACTATTCGTCCATTTAAAACTTTGGCACGAATTACAAGATGTTTATGCTGCTTCACGAACCCAAGATTCAGACTCATGAATCCAAAGCATTTACAAAATAATACATCAATGTCTACTGTACCGGGTTCATGAGGCTGAATCTCTGGGTTCATACAGCAGCAGAAGAAGCCCTCGACAGGACTTTTATTTGCGACTGTACATCATAATGTAAAAGGCCCTGGCATGAGAAGTTTATTATAGTCTACATAGGGTTAAATGGTGGTCATTAATAGTGGTAATTTAATATCCCTTGCTTTCCATTTATGAGCATATGATGAGGAAATGGGGAAACCTTATCTGTTAGTTTACTGTTTGGTTTGGTTATGTTAGATTAGGTTTTCTTACTGTAGAGATGTACAATGATAATTACAATTCATTAAGTAAATTCTAACACGCCCAGAGTGAAAATATGACGGAAGACTTTAAAATGATCACAGCATTTTAAACTTATCCTCTCAACAGGAATATTAATAATTGTATTCAGAATTTATCAATACTGTAACCAAATTAAGACAACCTAACATTTTTAAGTACACTTTGTCCTATACAGGTGCTCCCCGATTTACGATGGGGTTAGGGACCCAAATCCAGGTCGTAAGTCCGAATGGTCGTAAGTCCGACATAGATAAAAAAAAAATCAATTTTTTTTTTTAAATTACAATGAAATACAGTACAGTAAAAGTAATAAATAATGAGGAATGGATTCAGTGTGACTGAGCACTTACCTTTAATGTAATCAGCTGAATGCACATGGGGCCCCCATAATTTTCTAATTATACATGGAGACTACACTAAATGGAAACGTTTCGGTATAGAAAATGCGTACGTCATTTGAAAAAATAAATGGTCACAACTGCGGCGGTTGTAAGTCCCAACGGTCGTAAGTCCAAGCAGTCGTAAGTCGGGGACTACCTGCATGTATATACAGCACTATGCATAATCACTCTCAGGCAGTGAATGACCAAAACTCCATATTTTGGGGGGAATGTACTACAGTAATGATTTATTGTATAGAGAGAATTTACCAAAAGTGATTATTAACTCATTTTAAAGTGTTGGGATTTTATAATTTTTTGTTGTTGGGGTTTTATAATTTTTTGTTGTTGGGGTTTTATAATTTTTTGTTGTTGGGGTTTAATAATTTTTGTTGTTGGGGTTTTATAATTTTTTGCTGTTGGGGTTTTGTAATTTTTTGTTGTTGGGGTTTTATAATTTTGTCCTTACTGTCTTGATATCAGAGGAGGATCAGAAGAGGCGACAGGTTTTGCCCGGCTTAGAGAACCAGAGGAGGAAGAAGAGGAAGAGGAGCGACCGAGAAGAGGTAAAAAATTAAGTACTGTACTAAGCATTAAACTGAGAAACAAAAGGGATCATTAAGCTGGGACACAAAAGAGGTTATTAAGCTGGGAAACAAAAGGGATCATTAAGCTGGGAAACAAAAGAAAGACATTAGGGAAACAAAAGAAGACATTTAGATGGGAAACAACAAAAAAGGGGCATTAACCTGGGAAAAAAGGACATTAGGGAAACAAAAGAAGACATTTAGATGGGAAACAAAAAAGGGACATTAAGCTGGGAAACAAAAGAGTAGTGTTGGTAATATTTACACCCATTGAGACAGCTTAACATTATATATGTCTGGTGATATAAAGTATAGCATTGTTTTTAACGTGAAATTTTATGTGGTTGAGAATTTGGGTAAAGAACAAGATCAATGTGAGGAAGAATTTTAACACCATTCAGAAATTTAGTTGGTAGGTGTAACTAGATGTTGTTGAGATAAATAAATAGTTGGTTGAGTTTGACCTGTGTATCCCCCCCCCAGGTTGATTAAATATACCTCATTTCAGTGTTTTTTGTGTAGTCTAAAAATTTTATATGTACTGTACTTATATTCCAAGGTATGTGTACTATAAAACAATTACTACTTGTACACTCTTGATAATCTATCTGTCTCCTGTTTTTTATCTTTACTTTAGAGGTATTATTTGGTTTATATCTGGTGTGAGCTGGTGTGTATCTGTAGTGTATCCATACCTTCTCTGACTTGTCATTAAAACCCTGTTGGTTCACAAATATCCAACAATAATGTGGAGATAAACTTGCCTTATTTCACCCAGTCTGGATATGTGATGTTGGGGCCACATGGTAGACATATCACATTAACTCATTAGCTAAGCATTTGAGTGACCTGTTTCCTGCATTTAACTACAATTATTTCAGCTACGATTGTGTATATTTTTTATTTAACAGGTGCAGGTGCTGCCATTGCACCCCCTCCATCACTGGGAGCAGATGATGGAGCTCTTGCTGGGGTTCCCTCAAATAAAGGACCAAACTTTAGTGGTATTGGGAGTACAATTGCTGCAAAAATTATGGCAAAATACGGTTTTAAGGTAAGTTATGTTGTAATGCATGATGTACAGAAGCTAAAACAACTATCTGTGCAGGTGGGGGTCGATATGCTCCGAAATTTAGCATGTGACTAGTGACAGCCCTCATATACCAAAATTTATCTCCCATGGTCTCATATTGTTTCCCACAAAGTATACTCAGATAGTTGTTTTAGCTGCTGTACATCTGGAATGAATACCAATACATGTAGTTACAATATATTTAAAGTGCTTTATTAGATAAACTTCATCAATGGGAATAAATAATAATATGAATTGCTGTGTAACCTACAGATTGTTGAACACTGTGAAGTGGAGAAAATTATACTTAAACAACACCATCTTATGTACAGTGGTGAGTGAGAATTGAATGCTAACTGTCTTCTCCGTTGTCCATCTTTTAGGAGGGTCAAGGACTTGGTAAGAGTGAGCAGGGTATTGTCCGAGCCCTGGAGGTAGAAAAAACGAGCAAGCGGGGCGGTCGGATTGTTTTGGAACGTGAAGATTCCCCCGGACCACCCACCATGCCTCCTCCAGTTGCCCTGCCACCCCCACGTACACCACAGTCCGACAAGCCCGAGGCAAAGATGGCGCATATATTACGTAATCCATCCAAGGTGGCGCTTCTCAGGGTAAGTTAATATATCAACCACACCGAGGATAATTTAACTAGCCACACATCTCGTCTAAATTAAATATCCCCCCCATGTCTATTTAATGAACATGTTTGAGGCTGTGGGATCAATGGAAAATTTAATATATCTGCTCAGTATTTTCACAGTATCTATATTTTCTCCCTCATGGTATCAAAGCTAGTTCCTGTGTGACCCCTCAGGACAATATCCCATACATTCCTCAAACTCTTCCTTTACTCTTGTTCACAATTTTATCATCATTGGGTGAATTGTAATGTCTGTAAAAGAAAAGAATTTGTCTCTCTAAATCTGTTAAATTTCCCGTACTTTTCACATACCATCTTGTTGTTTTATTGTTTCTTTGCAGCCATATTAGTGGATGGTAAATTGAGGATGTTTGACTGAATGTAAAGGGAATTAACATTGTTTGTGTTAGTATTGGTTGCTTGGTGAGGCTGTGTTGTGTCTCTACAGGTATCAGTATTAAGCAGTGTGGTAATATTTTGTTTTTTGTATGTTAGTCACTGTCATTTGTATTATGTTCCAATAGATTTTCATTAAGCTCTGCCTCTCTGCTTGTATATCTCATGTCTGTCTTCCTATCAAAATGCAATAGCCAAACCTAACCAAATAAGACCTATATAGTCTTCACAGACCTAACTTAACCTACTTAACCATGAATGAGCTAAAATAATGTAACCCCTATCACTTAACATAATGCACCTAACCTATCCCAACTAAGGTGGCACAAGTGGACACAGAAAAGCCATTAATCGGGATCTCTTACATCTCCAGAATATGGTCGGGCCGGGTGAGGTGGACGATGAGTTAGAGCCGGAGGTCCGCGAGGAATGCAATGGCAAATACGGGGCTGTCGTTCAAGTGGTCATCTTCGAGATCCCACGAGCCGTACCTGAGGAAGCCGTGCGCATTTTTGTCGAGTTCCAGAGAGTTGAATCAGCCATTAAGGGTGAGCAAAGGATTATTATTTCTGTATGATTATTTTGTCATTTATGATGGTAGTGAAAAGAAAAGCAAAATATAGCACTGTATAGGAGGTGTTTCTGTTTGATATTTTTGGCTATTCCTGTTATTTCTCAGGCTTTTCTTTCATCAGTCTCCTCTATTATTTAACCTTCTTCATCGCCTTTACATTTCCATAATTTAGCCAAGTGTTTATACTGTACTGTATATGTAAGCTTTTTAAGGCTGTTATAATTGTTTACCTTCATATTTCAGCTGTTATTGATTTGAATGGGCGATTCTTTGGTGGGCGTCAAGTTAAGGCTGGCTTCTATGACCACGAAGACTTCAAGGCGTACAAACTCAATGAACGTTGTGACTAACCGACACACATCAGTCCAAGCACAACATAACATTTTTCCACATGGGTTGCCTCTCTGTTGTCGTTGTTGCTTTGGATTTGCTGGTTGTCAACACCTGGGTCGTTACGTCCTTAGCAAATTTGAATTTTGGGCAGTGAGGTCATTTCTACTTCAGTGTTTGAAAGTCAAGCTACAAAGAGAAAAAATTTTGTAATACTGACAATTAGATACCATTGTCTAAGTACTTTTTATGTCTGAAGTATATTTTTTCCTTTCTGAAATGTCTTGTCAGACATATAAATAAACAGAAAGTGTTATATCATATTGTTTCCTTTATCCGGTTTATGAAGGTGGATATAGTGAAGTGACAGTAATTGTAGTGTCTGTAAAAAAAGTATTATACCATATCAGGACTTCACAAACTGCACTGACTATTTCAAGAGTTGCACAGAATTCTGAAAACACATACAACAGTTTTATAAGCAGGACACTTGTTGGCACTGGACACACATAAGGTCTTGTGTCAATGTTACTGGGGTTAGGTTTGGACAGTGGATGTTCTAGCTAATCAAAGATGTAAGAACCTAGCTAGCTACCTAACCCCTGCTTATTTCACCTCATAATTAAACACCCGAATGTGAAATGAGGGGTTAGGTTAGCTTAGCATTAGGGTGTTTATTCATCAGGTTGTACCAACATTAAGGAGGCATATGACATGTCCTAGCGGGATGAAAAAACGGCATAAACAGAGACTGAATGTGAAAAGGACCTGTGTGTGTATGTTGACAACGAAATGAAGTAATCGGGCCATTGTGAGAAGAAGGTGAATCAAGCAACTAAGCTAAGGTCATTCAGATATCTAGATGGTCCGTCCCTCATAAAGCTCTTCAAGAGTGAGGTGCTTTCCCGTCTGGTCCCCGAGATATGCTGAGACTCAGTTGATTAGGTGCAAAGGATGAGCACCAGATTGGTGCCTACACTACGGCACCTCGGTTACCCAGAAGGATTAGAACACCTGCAGTTGCCTAGCTTATACTATAGACAGGCAAGGAGTGACTTAATAGAAGTTTATAAACCTTTCAGGATGTTCTTACCTGGAGCTGGCGGATGCCCGCTCCACTAGGGGTCGCATATCTAGATGGTCCATCTACAAGTACATATCTGAACGACTTTCTTATAAGACCTACTAGTTTAATTGCTTGATTCACCTTCCTCACGCAATGACCCGAGAACTTCAGTTCATTGTCAACATACACACCCAGGTCCTTTTCGTATTCGGTCTTTATTCATGCAGTTTCTTCGTCCCGTTGAGGCATATGATATGCTTCCTTGCCATTGGTACAACCCAGGTGCATCCTCTTACACCTTGTGACACTGAATCTTGGCAGCCATTCCTGAAGCTTAGAGAGATCTTTCTGCAGCTCTTCACAGTTTGTTTGGTTCTTAATTTCCATAAATAACTAGGCATCATCCACAAACATTTGTATGGAGGAGTATATAGCTTCTGGCATGTCATTTATGAAACAAACAAAAAACAACGGGCCCAATATTCTGCTCTGTTTTACCTCACTTGTCACGGGAACATATGACGATTTCGTACCATTAATCACCACTCACTGTTTGCGATCATGCAGAAAGTCTCAGATCCACGCTAGGACACTTCCTTGAATCCCGTACCCTTCCAGTTTAATTCTCAGCCTTTCATGGGGAACACTGTCAAAAGCCTTAGCAAAATCTAGGTATACAGGTACTGTATACAGTATTGTCGATATTGCTGTTCTGTTCCAGAATTTGGGTCCACACATCCACTACCTTGAGTAAGTGTGTTAAGCAGAAGCATCCCAGCCAGTGTTGCAGTGCCAATTATTAAGGTGCCGGAGCTGTCAAAATAATTTCCGTTTCCTAAACCGTTTCTAGTGTGTGTGTGTAATAATAATAATAATAATAATAATAATAATAATAATAATAATAATAAACGGTTTATTAATAGAGTTGCAGCCGGTGGCTGAAAATATACAGACTTACAGTTGATTTAGACATAATGATATAATATGCATTGAATACATTTACAGGGCTGTACAGTACATAAATCAGGAGTTGTTTATTATTTTAACAATAGATAGGATGGTGCTGTTCTTATATCTATCGGTGCGGGCTCTTATGGGCTGAATTCTGTTGTAGTGACGGACTGCGCGAGTTGGGTGGGGGGCTGCAGGTGGCAGGAGATGGCGATGGCGAGGGTGGTGCAGTAGTCCACGGCCAAACCTTTCCAGTGCTTGTTGGTGGAGGTCACTGAGGGATGGCATTTCCAGGGTGGAGAGAGCGTTGGTGTAGCCGGAGTATTCTGCGCCGAGCATGATTCTGCAGGCCCTTTTCTGTACCTTCTCTAGGTGACGTTGTTGGGTGGAGTTGAGAGAAGACGACCAGGCTGGTGACGCATACGTTAGTTTGGGGAGAATAAAGGCATTGTAGATGGTCCTCAGCTCTGGCGTGGGTGTCCCAAGTGACCTAAGTCTTCGTAGCATGTAGAGACGGTACGAGGCTGCCTTGACTGTGTTATTTACATGGGCCTTCCAGTCAAGTTTGTTGTCTATAGTTACACCCAGGAGTTTGGCAGACTGCACCAGCTGGAGAGGATGGGCACCCACTGTGACTGCTGGGGCTTGCACTGGAGTGGTGGCTGTATTGATGTGCATGACTACGGTTTTGGTGTGGTTGATGGTGACCTTGTTCTCCGTAGTCCATGCCTGTAGCCTGTCCAGGGTGCCTTGGAGCGATGAGTAGTCTGGTGCGGTGTTGTCCACTGAAACCCCCACAGTGCAGTCATCCACGTACTTCCACCTGTGAGGAGTGTCCGATAGAGCGTCGTTGATCAGGATGAGGAAGCACAGTGGTCCCATCTTGGTCCCCTGGGGAACACCGCAGGTGAGGTGTTGGAATGTAGAGACCAAGCCCTGATACCTCACTGCTTGGCGACGTCCACTCAAGAAATCAGTGAGCCATGAGACCAGGTTGGTGGGCAGCCCTAGTGCAATAGCCTTGTTGATAACAGTGCAGTGATCAACAAGGTCAAAGGCCTTCCTGAAGTCCACAAGGGCAACGGCCAGTGATGTCTTACGTTTCTGCAAGTTTTTGTGTAGAAAATCCAGAAAGCTCACCAAGCAGTGTGATGTAGAGGAGGTCCTCATATTGCCAAATTGCTGTGAATCAATTGACTGATAGATACTGGCAAATGCCCACTCAAAAACAAAGTCCTCGCAAAGTAGACTGGGTATGGGGGTAATGGCAACTGGCCTGAGGTCGTTAGGGGACTGTGGGGTGGTGACCTTGGGGATGGGGGTGACAAATGCGGTTTTCCATTCATTAGGGCATTTGCTTTGTCTGAGGGATGCATTAATAATAGAACAGAGCGGGGTGGTAAGCTCGACTGCAAACTCCTTGTATATTTTAATTGGAAGGTCAATTGGGGTCGTGGAGCGTTTGGATTTAAATTTCAGGAGTTTGTTGGCGATTTCATATGGTTGGACACTGGGAGGGGGGGAGGGGGAAGGTAAGTGTGTGTGTGTGTGCGCACGCGTGTGTGTGCGTGCATGTGTGTGCGCGTGTGTGTGTGTGCACGTGTGTGTGTGTGTTCTAGTAGTAGTCTAATATGCTTATCCTTTCCATATTGGTCACATATCTATAGCTCTTATGAGAGGAAATACATACCCACTTTTGAAAAAGTACTGTTTTTAAGTGTTTAGAAGTGCACCTGTTATCAAAGTCTTTCTACAATATTGATAAGTCATAAAATGTAAGCTGATCTGAAGGAGAGATTAATTATATGAGGATATATTCGGTTTTGTATTTGTATTATTAATGCAAAATAAAGTTGATTGCTTGATTGATATAGATTTATAGTATCATGTAGAGCTTACTATAACTTCATGTGTGAAGTGTGGTGTGGCGGAGTGGATGAAATCAGGCAAATAAATTATTGGGTCTTATAAGAAGGTCGTTCAGATATCTAGACGGTCCGTCCCTCATAACGATCTCCAAGAGTGAAGTGCTTCCCATCTGGAGTACTGTCACCCCATCTGGTCTCCGAGATATGCTAGGGACTGTCAGTTGGTTGAAAATGTTCAAAGGAGGGCCACCAGACTGGTGCCTGCACTTCGGCACCTCAGCTACCCTGAGAGATTGTAGCGCCTGAACTTGCCTAGCTTATACTACAGACAGGCAAGGGGAGACCTTGTGGCGTTTCGTGATGTTGAATCGCACATAGGATGGAGGTGAGAAGGGAAACTCAGCTATGGTGGTTTTCTTATGTAAATATATTATATACAAAACAGTCTGGTGCTGGGAAGTTGCTGCGTGGTAGAGGAGCTGCTGTGGTAGAGGAGTTGCTATGGTGGAGGAGTTGCTGTGATAGGAGCTTCTTTGGAGGAGGTGTTGTGTGTTGCAGACCTCTAGGTTGAATGTCTACTTCACGGCGAGACTGGGAGCTTATATACACGTCCAGTTGATGTAGAACGGAAGTAAGCGTCGCCGGTGTTGACCCCCTAGTCTAGGCGTCTAAACTAGTCAGAGAAACTTGGCGCAACTCTAGGCGGCTAGGCTTGTCAGAGGAACTTCGTCGTGGCAGTTGTAGGGGAGAGTATCCACTACAACCTAATTGAGGTGTATAAGCATCTCAAGGGGCAATACTCAGTTGAGTGTCCTTACTTGGAGCCGGCGGGCGCTCGCCCCACAAGGGGTCACAGCTCAAGATTGAAGAAGCTGCAAGTCCAGAAAACTGTGAGGGCAAACTTTTTCGGAGTGAGGGTTGTAAACTCTTGGAACAATCTACCAGAAAGTGTTGTGACGGCACCGAGTGTGAGCTCTTTCAAGACCAGACTTGACCAACACTGGAGCAGGTTCAGGTACATTCAGGAGCCGGTGCATGCCCAATACTTGCCAACGGTGCGTGACAGAGACGTAACCGTGTAGGGTTATGAGATATTGGTTCGCACTCAGGATGGGATGGAGAAATGAAACTCACAATGTGCTCACTGAATACATATTGTATTGGATGTACAATGCAGCTTGTTGCTGGGTATGTAGCATGGTAATAAGCGTTGAGTAGAGAGAGCTGGGTGGTGAGGGTGCCCAGAGGAGGGACACGTGGCTTGAGGGACGCCAAGGTCGCTGGGGGGAGCGGCAGCCGCCAGGCTGGCGCGGAGGAGGAGGTGGTGTTGCTTGCTGGTGGCACTGTGTAGATAGAGAGGGTGGTCACAGCGGTGTCAGGCCTTATAAGGCGGGGATAGGTGTGGGTAGATAGTTGACCCCCGCTCCGTGGGCGGCGCTGGAGGCGTAGGCTGGGGAATTTGAGAAGGTTCGGTGCTTGTAGGGGAGGAATCCACTGCAATACTCCCCTTCCCCTCCGGGCCAGAAAGTGTTGTGACGGCACCGAGTGTGAGCTCTTTCAAGACAAGACTTGACCAACACTGGAGCGGGTTCAGGTACATTCAGGAGCCGGTGCATGCCCAATACTTGCCAACAGTGCGTAACAGAGACGTGACCGATCGCCCAAGCGGCTAACGAGCACTAGCGTAGCTAGGGGGGGGGCGGGGGGGGCGGTCCGCCCCGGGCGGCACTTTTGGGGGGCGGCACTTTTGGGTCTGCTCATCACCCATATCTGCAGCTACAGGAGACGTTAATCCATCCCTTTGTATCGGCGGCAAGTTAATCCTCTTTACTGCTTTTGTTGCAAACTGTTTTCAGACAGAAGTAACTCAAAATTTACTTCTGAGGATGGATTCAACATATGGTGGAAACTGGATCCTTGAATGTCCGAGCACGAATCCAGTGCAGCTCACGTTCGGAATTTCACACAATGGAAGGAGTTGGAAATTAGGATTGCTCGTGGAGCAACAATTGATAAAAAAGAACAAGTTGTTGTTGAAAGCCAAGTGAAAAAGTGGAAGGAAATCCTTTCAAGATTGCTTGATATTATTAGATTCCTAGCTAAACAGAATTTGGCTTTACGAGGCCACCGAGAAGGAATGAATTATGAGAGAAACGAGACTGAAGCAACGGAAAATAGAGGAAATTTTATAGAGCTAGTTGATTTGTTGGCGAAATATGATCCAGTGCTACGTGAACATCATCTAAGAATCCAGCTGGGAAACATGTTTGCTACTTCCTATCTGTCTCCTACTATTCAGAACGAGTTTATAGAAATTTTGGGAGAAAACGTAAGAAGCAAAGTCATCAAGCAAGTAAAAGAAGCAAAGCACTTTCCCATGATATTCGACAGCACTCCTGATATTTCACATAAGGATCAAACGAGCCAAGTTTTACGCTATGTTATGATCGATGGAGATAAAGTGAAGGTTGTGGAATCATTTGTCGATTTCATTGAAACAGAAGGTAAAACCGCCGAGAATATTTCAATGATGATTTTGGAAAAATTAGAGAAAGACGGAATTGATATTCAAAATTGTAGAGGGCAAGCATATGATAATGCTGCGGTGATGGCTGGTGTTCATACTGGTGTTCAGAAACGTATCAAGGAAATTAATAAAAAAGCAGAATTTGTCGCTTGTACAAATCACTCGCTGAATTTGGCGGGTGTTCATGCAGCTTCTGTTGCTGTGAATTCTGTTACCTTTTTTGGATGTGTGGAACGTTTGTTTGTATTTTTTCTTCATCAACCCATCGCTGGGATGTTCTAACTTCAGTCACTGGTCAAAGTGTCAAGCGCATAATAGAAACTCGGTGGAGTGCGAGGGGAGAAGCTGTAAGTGTTGTAAAGAAACATTTCTCAAAAATCTTAAGTGCCCTAGAAAAGTTAACTGGCGAAGAAGAAAATACAGCTACCAGGGCAGATGCTGGTGTTCTACTTGGTGCGTTGCAATGATTTTCCTTTTTGTGCTTTCTTGGCCTGTGGGGACCCGTCCTTCTAGAAATTAACGACTCGCAGACTTACCTCCAAACCAAGGGCTTGAACATACAACAATGTGATATAAAACTCAGGGCATTAGAAACATTTCTAGTTGAAAATAGGGACAAGCTAGTGAGTAATGGAGTTAACTATGCCAAAGAAATTTGCAATGATCTGGGGATAGTCATGGAGCGTCAGCGTCGACCCAAAAAGAAGAAACAAATGTTTGGTGAAGGATCACGAGATGCTGAATTGCCATACGACATTGAATTGAGGAGAGAAATGTTTTCTTCGCTGGACAGAGTGATCCAAGAAATAACTTTGAGATTTCAACAGCTTCATGAACTTGCTGAGAAATATGCCTTCCTTACCCCATTGAATCTTTTGGATGATAAATATGAGTGTCAAATAGATCACGATCACGACGACATTGATAAAGAGGAGTTCCTCGTTGAGAGAAAAAGACTTCAGCATTTTGTTGCTGTTGCTGCTATAACTATTAAAGACAGAATACAGACGTGGAAAGAAGGCCCCCTTGAACTTTTGCAGTTTATTCAAAAGTATAACCTTGGGAACTCGGTTCCAAATATAGTAATAATGCTGAGGATTTTCCTCACAATTGCTGTTAGTGTTGCTACCTGTGAGAGGAGTTTTTCGAAACTAAAACTGATCAAGAATTACTTAAGATCTACTATGAGCACCTTGCGGTTGAGAAATCTTGCCATACTGTCTATAGAGCGACAATTGACAGATGAAATAGTTTTTGACAATGTCATTGAAGAATTTGCCAACAAAAAACAAGAAAAGTTACTTTGTAGAAAGTTGTAGTTTTCATTTCAGAAATAAAGATGGTCCTAATTTTTTACACTTTTTTACTTTTTTCCCTATCTTATATGTCGCTTTTGCTTTTTCTTTAACTGTTACTTATAAAGTTTAAGTATGTTTGGGGTGTATTTAAAGCATACTATATTTGAGTATGTGAAAGTACAGTAATATTATAATGGTACACAAACTATTTAATATATATACTGTATATATATATAAGAGTGAGTCACTGTGCAATATGTATTTTTTGTGGGGGCACGGATGGGGGGGGGGGCGGCAAACTCAAGGGCCGCCCAGGGCGGCACACACTCTAGCTACGCCACTGCTAACGAGCCGATCAGTGGTGAAGAGGATAAAAGTAAGTAAAAGTAACAAGGTGTACTAAGCTCACACCGAGGTATAAAATATATTCTCTTTGAAGCATAGTTTGTGGATCACTTCCAACACTTCACATAGGTCTGATACATTTATCCTTTTTCCAGGTCATTGCTCTCATATTTTCATCTGATATCTGTGGTACTAATCGTTCACAGACGTAAATATTATGACCTTCAGACACTGTCTACACACGGTTACACTTATCCCTTATCGTACACTAGTCCGTATCAATTGGACCTTCCCAGTCATGCTATAGATACCTTGAGTTCTCCTTAATGCTATCAATACCTACTCTTAATATTATATGGCCGTACATTGGTACAATTCTTCTAAAACAACATACAGTAGGTGAGTTATCCCTTATTAAAGTTTCTATTTTCTACAATTTTCTGTGGCTACAAGCGCGGTGGATTTGAATGTTATGTACTTTTACTTATATCATTTTCACCACTGATCGGCTCGTTAGCCGCTTGGGAGATCGGTCACGTCTCTGTCACGCACTGTTGGCAAGTACTGGGCATGCACCGGCTCCTGAATGTACCTGAACCCACTCCAGTGTTTGTCAAGTCTGGTCTTGAAAGAGCTCACACTCGGTGCCGTCACAACACTTTCTGGTAGAGTGTTCCAAGAGTAATATGAATTGAAGAGATATTAAGAATGACAATGATGTGCGCAGTACACTGTGGCAGTGACTAGGTGTGTTGTAGTTGTGGCAGTAATTCATTATTTGGACATTATGGCAGATAAAATAAATCCAAAAGTTAATACACTTCTTTTACTTTTACTTTTATCCTCTTCGCCACTGATCGGCTTGTTAGCCGCTTGGGCGATCGGTCACGTCTCTTTTCATTTATATTCTTCACCACTGATCGGCTCGCTAGCCGCCCGGGCGATCGGTCACGTCTCTGTCATGCACTGTTGGCAAATACTGGGCATGCACCGACTCCTGAATGTACCTGAACCCGCTCCAGTGTTGGTCAAGTTCTCTCTTGAAAGAGCTCACACTCGGTGCGGTCACAACACTCTCTGGTAGATTGTTCCAAGAGTTTACAACCCTCACTCCGAAAAAGTTTGCCCTCACGGTTTTCTGGACTTGCGGCTTCTTCAATCTTGAGCTGTGACCCCTTATGGGGCGAGCGTCCGCCGGCTCCAAGTAAGGACACTCAACTGAGTAGTGCCCCCTGAGATGCTTATATACCTCAACTAGGTCCCCCCTTGCCCGTCTGTAATATAAGCTAGGCAAGTTCAGGCGCTCCAATCTCTCAGGGTAGCTGAGGTGCCGAAGTGCAGGCACCAGTCTGGTGGCCCTCCTTTGAACATTTTCAACCAACTGACAGTCCCTAGCATATCTCGGGGACCAGATGGGGTGACAGTACTCCAGATAGGGAAGCACTTCACTCCTGAAGATCGTCACGAGGGACGGACCGTCTAGATATCTGAACGACCTTCTTATAAGACCCAATAATTTATTTCCCTGATTTACCTTCTTCTCACAATGGCTCGAGAACTTCAGCTCATTGTCAACATACACACCTAGGTCCTTCTCACACACAGTCTCAACTAGTGCATTTTCTTCATCCATAGAATTTATACCTGTAATTGTGATCGTAGAATATAATGCTCGAAGATGTCAGAGTGGCATCAATACATTTAAATCGGCATAAAAAGTCTCAACGATAATCGTGGGAGAAGTAAGTTATCAGGAGATGAATGTGTTTGTGTTGTGGGGGGCGGCAGCAGTCCTATCGGTATCTTATTGCCCTTTCACCGTCACTGTGCCTGGCTCCGTCTCCAGGAACACTCACTAGCCGGTATACCAGTAAGTGTGACCATAGGTGTGTATTATGTGAGATCGTCATATAAGTTTACAATTGTTTTTCGAATATATATAAACAACGCAGCTACGCAATTCAACATGCATATACACAATGCAGGTATATTTGAAAGTACCAAGACAGCGCAAGTATACAATGTACTGTACATGGATAGACACTGCAGGTATACAAACTATGATAAACATTGCCAGTTCGACCAGGGATAGTCGGAAGTCATCAGATGCTTATATTATATTCAGTAGGGTCCGCCTCCTCAATGCACGTATACAGTTCAGTATGTGAGAGTTGTGAACTCTTGGAACAATCTACCAGAAAGTGTTGTGACGGCACCGAGTGTGAGCTTTTTCAAGACAAGACTTGACCAACACTGGAGCAGGTTCAGGTACATTCAGGAGCCGGTGCATGCCCAGTACTTGCCAACAGTGCGTGACAGAGACGTGACCGATCGCCCAAGCGGCTAACGAGCCGATCAGTGGTGAAGAGGATAAAAGTAAGTAAAGTGTAAAAATAAGGGTATACCGTGTAGGTATACAATGTCCAGTGTATTAACATTGCAAGTATACAGACTATGATGATTTCTAACACTATTTTTCGGCGTCCTTGCACTCGCTCCTGTAATCTTGAGAAGAAAAAATCCCACCTGTTAACAAGTATTACACAGTATCTCGGTCTCCTTGAACTTCGATCGTTACTTAACCACATTGCTTTATTACCACGCCGATGTGGATGTGTGTGTGTGTGTATATTTTATTAAAATTGACATACAAGTTCATAGTGGTTTTAAAATGAGCGCTGCGACTCCTATTGTCTTGTTAAGTAAGCTCTTCTATACAGTACCTTGTCGGTTTGTAATGATAGTTTTCTTATCGACTGTGCATTACCCTAAAGAAGTAGTATTTTTCAATTAACATGATTTCCCATGTACCCCATCCCTTTTTTTACGTGTGCACTGTTGATGGGCTCCGCTACGTTTATGGTGGCCAATGAGCTCGATGTATCTTTACTTCATCCTCCTGTTCGCCACGGATCGGCGTGCAGACACTTGGGCGGTCGGTTAATTCTCCATTACGCACTGTTGGCAAGTACTGGGCATGTACTTTTTTTATGCTCTCAAATACATGATATGCAAATGATCCCATAGATAGATGGATACATAAGTATATTTTTTTAGAAAGTACTTGTAATTCTCCTCCATCTCTAAAGTCGACTCTCACAGTATGTAAGAAACAAAAGGTATATCTTCACTGACCTACTGTACTAACTTATAGTAACTCTTTATCTTGGCCAATCTTGTTTACCGCTGAAGGTAGTGAAGGATTTCCCCTGACTTTACTGTTTCTATCTCTTTTACCAGACCAGTTAACTGTTTGTATCATTTAACAGAATAACCTACGCCATGGTAAGTCGCGCTTGCATTCGATCCCTGTCAAAGCTTGGCAGGACCCTGGCAGTGGGAAGCCATAGCTTGACAGGGCTGAATAAGACCATGATGGGGCCCTGTTACACGTTGACTCGAAACCTCACCACCGCCACCAAGGAAACCAAAGTCGGCGTCATCGGATGTGGACAAGTTGGTATGTTTATGTTTCCTGTGAATCATCTATGTATACACACACACACACACACACATGGAGGATTTATGGTAGGGATAATGTTTATGATGTATGTACTGTATGTATGTATGTATGTATGTATGTATGTATGTAGTTTGGCACTTTCCCATAGTTAGAGGTCGTAAATAAACAAATAGCTGAAATAGCCTAATTTATGGGAAGTGTATTAGGAATAAACGACCTATGCTGTAATGTCTTCCCATGACCTCAAATGACCTCCAACAGGCGAAGCTGTGACCAACAACCTGACACGGAAAGGATACAGGGTGGTAGCAGCGTGTGACAGTGACCCCCGCCGTCTAGTAGATCTGCCTTCGTCTGTATCTCGAGTCTCCACGCCAAGGGAGGTGGTGCAGCTGTCCGATGTTATCCTAACCTGTATGTTTCTACTGTTATGTTATTAGCGTTTCACTGCTTGTTATAGGCGTTACACTGCTTGTTATAGGCGTTACACTGCTTGTTATAGGCGTTACACTGCTTGTTATAGGCGTTACACTGCTTGTTATAGGCGTTACACTGCTTGTTATAGGCGTTTCACTGCTTGTTATTAGCGTTTCACTGCTTGTTATAGGCGTTACACTGCTTGTTATAGGCGTTACACTGCTGTTTCTTGCATCATAATAAGTGTTAATAACGTTATCATACCTATTACTATTACTTTCTCGTGATACGCTAGTTATAATATTGTGACTGGCATCATAATGGTTGTCCCTCGTGTTTGAGGATGGCCTAGGTGGCTCTTGGGCCCGAGAGCCACCTAGGCGTGAAATTGTTTAAGGTGTAGAAGCTGTCGCCAACACAATAACCACACCCTGAGTTAACGAGTCGTATGACCCAGTGTCAAGGAATAGTCTGAGAAGACCGGACAACTCGCCAACTGCACTGGCTAACCATTATCCCGGATTACGATCCGCAAATCGATTAACATCCATCAGGTTCCCAATTACTGCTGGGTAGACAGAGGCAAATGGCGTAAAGAAACTTGCCCATAGTTTCACCCTGCTTTAGCAACTCTGTCACACCATTTTCTTCTCGTCACTTGTATTCCCGTCACACTATTTTCTTGACATCACACTAACCTAACTAATGTGAAACATTAGCTATCCCGACACACAAACTATGACGTTAGCCCCATCGTCACACATCTCACTACCACCGTCACTTTAGCTTCTATCATTTGACGTCACAGGCCTGCCAAAACCGCCCAATGTGAAGGCTGTAGCCGAGGGTAGTGACGGCGTGTTGACGTCACTAACCGCTGGCAAGATATGGATCGACCACTCTACAACAGAATTCGAGCAGACGCAAGTAAGTCCATATTTCTCTCTATCCCATGTTATTCTTTGTACAGTCAGCCAAAGATGCACCGACCCCACCCTGGGTCTCGTGCTCGCAATTTTACCTGGCACTACTTGGTAAAGTAAGGCTGTATGTAAAGGTGATTGTGATTGGTGGATCTGTTTTGGCTGTATCATTGTCAGGATAAAGATTAAACAAACCAAAGGTAACATTTTTATAGTAATAAACTATTCATCATTATTTTAGATCATGAGAAATTTCCAAATGTTCGTATATTTGTTTAAACAATGAAGAAAATTTGATGAGAATCTTGTGGCAGTTTTGGTTGTAGTTGAGTTGCCAATTCTTTTATATAATTTTCTTCATTATTTAAGCAAATATACGAAAATTTGCCAGGTAAAATTGCCAGTAAGAGACTCAGGGTGGGATCGCTGGATCTTTGGCTGACTGTACTTACTGTACAGTCACCCAAAAAAGTCCTGTCGCGAACCATGAACCCCGAGATTCAGACTCTTGAATCCGAAGCATTTATGGACAGAATAATGTATCAGTGTCTACTGCTTCGGGTTCACGAGTCTGAATCGTGGTTCGCGACAGGACTTTTTTGGGTGACTGTACATCCATCATCAGCATCTCATTTATTTACCCCGTTATCAAATTCCTACTTGTTCAGCACCACTATATCTTTATTTTACCCAATTATTAAGTCATCTCATCTATCTCCACCGTCAATCTACTTCATTTCCCGCCATTATCAAGTCCCATCCTCCACATCTATTCTTAAATCCTTTCTGTCTAACTCTTCTCAAACCCCCCTATGCCTCTTCCATCAACTGTTGTATTAAATTATATTATAACCTATTGTATCTTACGTCATTGTATTAAATTGGGTGTTTTGTAGTTTTGTTCTGTTGTATCAGTTAGTAAAACCCTGTTACAGTATCACAAAACATTTTACGGTTGACATTTATTTTATTTTTTGCATGATGTTGTATTTAATGGCACTATATTACATTTTGTTGTGATAAACTTTCTTCTATTGTAGTCTACTGCATTTCGTTGTATTGTATTACTGTATCGTTCTTTTTATTGTAATGTGAAACGGTGTACTTCGTTTCACTGTAATGCGCATCGGTCTCTAATTCGTTTCACTGTAATATATTGTTATGTACTGTACTTCACGTCATGTGCAGGTATACATGAAGGCAGTACATGAAGTAGGGGCGCACATGCTGGAGTCGCCCATCACGGGTGGGTTGGACGCACTCAAGAAAGGACAGATGATCGCGTATGTGGGTGGTGACAAGACCATAGTTGACGCCGTCATGCCTCTCCTAGACGTAAGTATATATATATATATATATATATATATATATATATATATATATATATATATATATATATATATATATATATATATATATATATATATATATATATATATATATATATATATATATATATATCCACAATGGAAACATGGGTAAGACAAATCTTGATCAAATCACACAGGGAAAAGGGAAACAATGGAAAACCTTAGCTTTCGTCTTTATTCAGACGGGCAAGGGACGACCTAATTGAAGTATATAAGCATCTCAAAGGGCACTACTCAGTAAAGTGTCCTTACTTGGAGCTGGCGGACGCTCGCCCCACAAGGGGTCACAGCTCAAGATCGAAGAAGCCGCAGGTCCAGAAAACTGTGAGGGCAAACTTTTTCGGAGTGAGAGTTGTGAACTCTTGGAACAATCTGCCAGAAAGTGTTGTGGCGGCACCGAGTGTGAGCTCTTTCAAGACCAGACTTGACCAACACTGGAGCAGGTTCAGGTACATTCAGGAGCCGGTGCATGCCCAGTACTTGCCAACAGTGCGTAACAGAGACGTGACCGATCGCCCAAGCGGCTAACGAGCCGATCAGTGGTGAAGAGGATAAAAGAAAAAAATTGTCTTGAATAAAGACGAAAGCTAAGGTTCTCCATTGTTTCCCTTTTCCCTGTGTGATTTTATCAAGATATATATATATATATATATATATATACAGGGGTATACAGTATATAATGGACAGACATAGATAGAGACAGAATTTATGAAAAAAAATATAATCTCCATCCAAAAATTTTGAAACTGGCATCATATTCGTGTAAGAATCTCATTATTTTTTTCTCTCTCCTCCGCCAAGCGTCGTATATCAAGGTGTTCTATGTAGGAGACACTGTAGGAGCCGCAATGGTCATCAAGGTGGTGTCTAACATGCTGTGTTGCGTTCACGTTATCGCCATGGGGGAGGCTCTTATGTTAGGTCAGTGTCTTCGAGATTATTCCAAAGTCTATATGTTAAATTTGGTTAGGTCCACGATGTGTGTGTATGAACAAACCGTAGACACTCATTTGAGATCATAATAATAACTATGAATCCACATTAATATATTGATGCATAATAATAATAATAATAATAATAATAATAATGTTTATTTACTGCCAATACTGTACCACCATCTATCACTTAAACCACAACCATTCCTATCACCCATACCCCTTACCAACTCCTCCACCACAACCACAATTCCTACCACAACATTTTACCACTCGCTCGCTCTCTTTGCTCTTGTAGGAAAGCGCGCAAACATTGATCTGAGGACCTTCTGGGATGGAATTCGTCTCAGTGTTGGCAATAGCTTCGTGTGGGAGACAGCCGCGCCAGTGGTGTTCAACGGCGGCGAATACGACCCTGGCTTCTCTCTCTCTCTTCAGAACAAGGATCTTCAACTTGGTTATGACATGGCCAGGAAGTACAAGGTAAATGGAGGAAGGTGATTGGTGGAGGCTGGAGAAAGGTGATTGGAGGAGGCAGGGTGGTAGGGAATGGTGATTGAAGGAGGCAAAGTGGTGACGGAATGAGAAATGGAGTGAAAATAAGGAGGGAGCAAGGGAAGGGATTAATAATAAATATGACTAGAGTATAACGGAAGGAGGAAGTGATATTAGGAGAGAACATAAAGAGAAAAGGGGAGAAGGAAAAAGGGAAAATATTGCAAGGAAGGAGGTTAGAGGGAAGGGGGAAAAATGGAAAGATATACTTGCTTGTTTATTCCTCCATATTTGGGCAAAGAACATCAGCTCCCTAAACACTGATCTATATCTACTGCTGTACCTGTGATTCCCTTTGTCAGGTACCAATGGACATGCACCAGATGGCTTTGAGTATCTACAGAAAAGCTGAATATCAATTCGGGGAGGAGGCCGGATGCTACATCGTCCCCAAAGCCATCGAGTTAGCTCTTGGCGAGTCTCTACAGAGTCCAGGATTCGACACATGGGAGTACGACAATGTGGTTGAGAATGGCTCACTTATTACCAAGCATGTCGGTGTTGACGTTTGACGACAGGGCGTGCTAACTTACTTTCAACCTCGAGTGTGAGGATTGTGATGCGAGAACCAATTTTGATGTCAAGTAAGAGGATATGGACACAAGAAGATCCTGATCTGACGTGAAACACAAAGTTGTTTGGCATCGAGTCAGGTGATCTTCAAACACTCCAAGTTTAATTGATGTAAGTTGCCATTTGTATATGAAAGCTAGCTGGTCTCTTTCATGCGTCAGGTGTCCGTCTATCCTTATACTTTACATCATCAAACATTGATCGTCACTATTGTTATCCAAAAAATGTAGACAATTTTCGGTTTATGGAAATTGGAAAGTATTACTATATTATGTTTCTGTTTACTGCGGACTGGAAAGTGAATAAAAAATAGTATGTGGATTTTCGCTAGCTTTACTTTTGATATAAATAAATATTTCTTATTTTATTTTATTTTTTATCGCCGCTTGGGCGATCTGTCACGTCTCTGTTACGCACTGTTGGCAAATACGCTGTGTAGCGCAGTAGTCCAAGTTCTCTTTGTGTGTGTCAATTTTCTCTTTCTTAGGGCCACATACACACGTACAATAAGGGAGATCTCGCACTCAGGATAGAGGTGAGAAAGCAGGGCTGTGGAGTCGGAGTCGGAGTCGAGGAGTCGGAGGAAATTTCGCCTTGTGGAGTCGGAGTCGGAGAAATTGTCCAGACTCCGACTCCGACTCCGACTGAAGCTATTCTGTTCCTAAGAACAAATATATGAACTCAGGCATATTCATTGCAGTGATTCCACTGATCCCACTAATTTTCTTAAATTATTAAAAGAATTTATTTCCATTTTATAAGCATTATTATGAATTTATTGTAGCAGGCACAGTATAGCACTATAATTTTGGACGATAGTCTCTTCTTTACCATTTGAAATTTTGAATTATATCAAATTTTGTTTCGTTGAAAACTGCACAGAGGCTCTCAGCTACAAAACAATTAGCTACAACCTGTTTTTGGTGAGATTAAGGCAAATTAAATTTAATAATTTAATCATGTAAGGTTTATCCATTTTCCTTAATAAGGTATTCATTTCTTTAATGTACATAAATATATAACTTTACTTTAAAAGGAATTGTAGGATCATCATTTAGATCCACATCAGATTATGAGCTTAAACAAAATTCATATGCTGAGATCGAACTTTTAGATATACATGTAAATGGTGTTTTCTAGTTAATATCTTGAATTCTTAATAAATTTATTTTTCTTTTGATTGAAACTTTGAAAGTCAAGTCTATCATCTTTTTGTAGTTCTTAAATATCGTCCAGATCATTAATAAAGCTGTAGCAGTATAGCCACGGTGTTTTACTTTTTACCTATGCAGGTTACAACATACAAATTACAATTAGGATGGTAGAAATAGTTGTTACAAATAGGCCAAGGAGTCGGAGTCGGAAGCATAAAAATTTGAGGAGTCGGAGTCGAAGGTTTTGTCTTCGACTCCACAGCCCTGTGAGAAAGGAAACTCAGAATAGCGTAACTCTACATGTATTGTATGTACAATGCAGTGCTGAGAGTTGCTGTATGGTGAGGAGCTTCATGAGCGGGGGTCTAGTCCATTTGGGAGCGTGGAGTGGAATGACCTTCACGGCGAGGCTGTGGGTATTTATACGATTCTGCCGGATTAAGGTTGGAGGTGTGAGGTGAGCGGCGCCGCTGATTGGCTGGGCGAAGACGGCAGGTGACTAATCAGCGAGTGATTCGAGGGCAGAGACTGGGGTCTGGAATTCGCTGCTGATTGGCTGAAGCGAGGGCAGGAGAGGAGTTGTAGGAAGAGTTGATCACTACAGCTGCCTCTGAAGTACGTAAGTTTCCAACGGTGCAATGTTGCTGCACTTGTAATATTTTCCCAAATGAATGAAGGTTGACGTGAGTGGGTTTGATACTTTCTACTTAATCTAGTTAACACTTCAGAGCCAATAATTAAAATGTAAGCTCCAGAAAACTGAAAATTTAAGAAAATTCAGAGTTAAACTGGACATGCAATCAATATGGCAACAACAAAACCAAAATTCAACTGAATGTCTATTCTTGTAGTTCAGGGACGCTGATGTTATAATTTTCAATTACAGCTTCAACAACTAAGGTCTTTAAGAGCGTAACTATAGGTTTGTACCCAATGAAAGGCTGAAAATTAAACTGGAAGGGTACGGGATTTGGGGAAATGTCCTGGCGTGGGTAGAGGACTTTCTACATGACTGCAAGCATTGTGTGGTGGTTAATGGTAGAAATCATCATGTGTACCCGTCAGAGGCGGGATACCACAGGGCAGTGTACTGTATTGGGCCCGCTGTTGTTTGTTTGCTTCATAAATGTCATGCCTGACGTTGTACATTCCTCCTTACAAATGTTTGCGGGTGACGCCAAGTTATTTCGGGAAATTAAGAACCAAGCGGAGTGTGAAGAGCTGCAGGAGGATCTCTGTGAGGTCTAAGAATGGTCGAAGAAATGGCTGCTGAGAGTGTCACCAAGTGTAAGAGGATGCACCTGGGGCGTACCAACGGTAAGGAAGCGTATCACGTGTCCCAACGGGACGAAGAAACTGCATTAATTGAGACTTAAGGTGAAAAGGACCTAGGCGTGTACGTTGACAATGAGCTGAAGTTATCGGGCTATTGCGAGAAGAGGGTTAATCAGGCAACTAAATTATAAGGTCTTATAAGAAGGTCGTTCAGATATCTAGACGGTCCGTCCCTCGTAACGATCTTCAGGAGTGAAGTGCTTCCCCATCTGGAGTATTGTCACCCCATCTGGTCCCCGAGATATGCTAGGGACTGTCAGTTGGTTGAAAATGTTCAAAGGAGGGCCACCAAACTGGTGCCTGCACTTCGGCACCTCAGCTACCCTGAGAGATTGGAGCGCCTGAACTTGCCTAGCTTATACTACAGACGGGCAAGGGGCGACCTAATTGAGGTGTATAAGCTCTTTCAAGACAAGACTTGACCAACACTGGAGCGGGTTCAGGTACATTCAGGAGTCGGTGCATGCCCAGTACTTGCCAACAGTGCGTGACAGAGACGTGATCGATCGCCCGGGCGGCTTGCGAGCCGTTCTTTTGGTGAAGAGGATAAATGAAAAGGAAAAGTAATCAGAGACGTGACCGATTGCCGAAGCGGCTAACGAGCCGATCAGTGAAGGGGATAAAAGTAAGTAAAAGTAACAAGGTGTACTAAGCTCACACCGAGGTATAAAATACATTCTCTTTGAGGCATAGTTTCTGGATCACTTCCAACACTTCGCATAGGTCTGATACATTTATCACAGCTCAAGATTGAAGAAGCCGCAAGTCCAGAAAACTGTGAGAGAAAAATTTTCGGGGTGAGAGTTGTGAACTCTTGGAACAATCTACCAGAAAGTGTTGTGACGGCACCAAGTGTGAGCTCTCAAGACAAGGTTCAGGTACATTCAGGAGCCGGTGCATGCCCAGTACTTGCCAACAGTGCGTAAGAGACGTGACTGATCGCTCAAGTGGCTAACGAGCCGATCTTTTGGTGAAGAGGAAAAAAGAAAAGGAAAAGTAATCAGAGACGTAACCGATCGCCCAAGCGGCTAACGAGTCGATCAGTGAAGGGGATAAAGTTAGAGAAAAAAGTAAAATCTAGGTATATATTGTCGATATCACCACCCCATTCCAGAATATGGGTCCATATATCCAGTACCTTGAGTAATTGTGTTAAGCAGGAGGCCCCGACATAAAACCGTGTTGGCAATCCTTTACATTGTAAAGTTTACAAGGTTGTTTCGTAGTAGACTTTCCATTATGGCATCTCTTATAATGCTCTCAAGTACTTTACATACTATGCTGGTCAGGCTCACCGGTCTATAGTTGTTCGTGGAGTGACGATCGCCCTTCTTACTTTTTACTTTTTACTTTTATCCTCTTCACCACCGAAGAGGGGGTTAATAAAATGAATCACCGTGTTTTTTGGTAAAATTTGAATGATTTGAGGATGAATCTAGCGCTTTTCTCTATGGCAAGTTGGCATCACTGACTCAGGAGGCTTGTTGTTGTCTTACCAAGTTCTTAATACGCAATGGAGCTTCGCGCCTGTCAGTTCAATTGATGATTCTCTGCATCCATTTAAACCAGCTATGGCGCAGGAGAGCGAGGTAAAAGATTTGTCTCTTATATCATATAGACTGTAGAGGGTACAGGTTGCTTAAATTATGCCAGTAAATGGTAAATATCTGTGATCAAATTAAGGGTAACATTAATTTGCTCATGACTCGAGAATGAAGGAATATTGCCTTTTGTGGGAATTGTTACAATATCATTGGTCCCCGTGATTATCTCCAATATGTAATATGGTAATGTATTATGCTAATTATTCCTCTAAAACCTGTACCGAGCCGATCAGTGGTGAAGAGGAAAAAAAGTAAAAGCTTTATCAAACCTTTTCTAGAGCAGTTTTTCATGCTGAATACGATAATGAAAATTTGAGGAATACTTAATTATTGAGTTATGACTTTTTTAACCTGTCCCACCAAAGTTGACAAGGCTTTAAAGCAGAGGGAAAATTTGGGATTAAAAACAAAACTAAGAGAACCTTATCTTACCTAATCAGGTCATTATATACTCACTGAGTAATTATTCTGAGAACAGTGGCATACAGTTTGGGTTAATAACCTGACACTGCTACAGTGAAACCTCCATTTAATGCACCTTGATCGGTAATCCTGGAGCAAGTGGCTAACACCAGAATGTGTTGTTCGATTTCGTTCAGCAGTGGATATTTTACCGTGACCGGCTAAGTTCCTACTAACGCTATTTTATCGTGAGTGTGCTCTCAATGGCTAAGCGTCCATTACCGGCGAACAACCCGAGAACGATGTGTGACCGTAACTCTGGCGGCATATGGCATTTATTTTGCCGTGAGTTGATCGATTTTGGTAATTTTTTACACATTATCATTATAAAAGAGGTGACATTTACTAGAACCTAATAGAACCTGACGTAGCCAACCAAAGAAACCTACCTAACTTCCTAGTCGGGGGTCGGACCCCCCCCGTCAAATTAAATGGAAATACTTAGCCAATCAGAATGCACTCACAGTAAAATGGCATTAGTAGGAACTTAGGCAGTCATGACAAAATATCCACTACGATTTCGTTCATTTTTTCTCAGATGTTCTTTGGATGATGGTAAGTAATAAAAATAACATGGCAATACACAGAACTTAATAAAACCTGACTTAGCCAACCAAAAACCTACCTAACCTTACCTAACTTCCTAGCCTGGGGATTTCAATCCCCTGGACCCCCACCATATTAAACAGAAAGTACCTGTACCTACTATACTTTGATAGGTAAAATTTTACTTTCACACAACTATGGATTCTTAGGAATTTTATCATTGCAGTCATTAGTTTAGGCAATTCTAAGACACTTCTTCTATGATGTTTCCCTCGCAAATGTGAAATTCCTTAGATTCCATTGAGGTGTGATGTTGTAAAGTAAAACAGTCTTAACTTTTCTTGGAAATTTTGTCTAGGATTTTAAAAATTAAATAACATTATTATTCATTTGCAACAGAAATGTATAGAACGAAGGTTACTCAGAATGATGAGATACGGTATAACTATCGCATGTGTTAAAAATCTCTGAGTCTTTGGTTGTATGAAACTAAAATAATACCCTTTGATATCTGGTACCAATGAAAGCAACTTTCTTGAAGTGGCATGGTATAATTTTGTTTTGTTTTTGACATGAGAGTATGCTGTGACCGAGCGGGTCAACTGTAAATAAACAAAGCAGACGACAGCACCTGCCCAGACAGCAGATTTTTCGGAGGAATTTAAGTTTTCCGTTTCTGTGGTGGAGCGATGGTTCGTTTCATATTTTTAAAGATGCAGTTACATTCTATAATTCATTGTTCATAAATTGGAAGAAACTAACCTAAAGAACCTGACAGAATACAGCTCCTCCCCGACTGACGACCTACTCGACTAATGACCACCCGGACATACGACTGCCTCGGTCGTACCAAAATTTTGTCAAATTACGTATTTTCGAGTCACAACGTCAGTGATTGCACTGTGTACTGACAAAACTTTCGTTTGTATTTCACTTTAAAATGGCTGGCAAGCTTAAAACGGAGAGTTTTGTGGTGCTGAGAAGAAAAAGAGACACCCATTTCAGATTTTCTATGTATTACTGTATTTAAGCATTTTCGACTTACGGCCTGGATTTGGGTCCCTAACCCCGTCATAAGTCGGGGAGGAGCTGTACTACAGTTGTCATTATTTGATTAATCTAAAATGAAATTACTAGATACTTTTACACTCAGGAAATTTTTGTTCATGAAATGAAGAAAACTAAAATACCAGACCTAGCCATACCTAACCTTAAATACTAGTTGGTTTCCATTTTATTCTAAAATTAAATAAACTTCCTATCTGAAGGGAATCATTTGTACAGATTTCACATGTAAAATGTGATATTGCACAAAACACATACCTCGTGTACTGTCTGTCTATTTCTTTAGATGAGAATGCTTTTTATTTTTTATGGAGAAATTCCGTGAAGTCAGAGCTAAGGCTGGACCACTCTCTTCTAAGTACAGTATTACCAAATACAGTATATGTTTAGTTAAGTTGGTTTGTTTCATTATCATTATTTAGACCTAATGATTTTGCAATACAGGGAGGTATTTGTTTAGTTATGTTTAGTGTACAGTACAGGTAGTTAGGTTGGTTCCTATTACCAAGTCTCATCATTAATTGTGTAGCTAGTATCTAGAAGTTGTATTACCTGTACAGTAGCATTTACCTTATACAGTAAGCCATACATCAATACAGTTAGAAGATGATGGTACAGTACAGTACTGTGGAGGATGGCCCTCACTGGACCTTTAGGGAGACAAGTTACTCTAGTTATGTCTGTTAGAGCAATTTTTTTTATATAATTTCACCACTTGCCAGCTTAATATTTTAGCCATTTGGGTGGTTGGTCTGTCCAGTGTTAATATTTATTTAAGAAATACAAAAACAAATCTGTCAATACTATACTGTACAGTATTTTACTTTAGTATTGTATAGTGCAATTATGAAAAAAAAATGGCAGGGAGGCAGTGCAAGCTGTGCCTCCCTCATAATTAAAAGAAAAAATCAACTTCTGGTGTGGAAAGAAAATCACAGAGTTTTAATCTCCTCGTCTCTTACCCTCCCATACACCAGCTCCCTCCCTCGCTATCTGCCAAATTCTTTTTTTTTCCACAACTAACAGGTATACATGTTGGCGTGTGAGATCCGAGTGGATTCAGTGCTTGTCTCCTGTCTCAAAGATCACTAAAGTTCAACCCAGCTGTAACTGGGAACCTAATTTTACAATTAGGGAAGTTAAGGTAGTCATATCCAGTGCTGGCCAAACTTCCTCCTTGTGTATTAAAGTCTTGGTAGCTACACGGTGTGCTGTATCCACACTGTCCATAATGGGCAGTCATGCCTATTGGATCTGTTCTCTTAGTACTTGTACGTATAATATGTTACGGAAAAATAACAAATACAGGTGCTCCTCTACTTAAGAACGTTCAACTTACAAACTTTCAGAGATACAAACATCATCACTGAGGGGGTTTACCTGCCAGAACAAGTGTTTAATGTGGATGAGACTGGATTATTTTGAAGAAAATTCCAGATAGAACAAACATTACCTTAAAGGAGAAGAGTGAGCCAGGTTTTAAGGCTGTATTAAAGGGTATAGCTGTACTAAATATCCATAATCTTTTCATTTTTTAAAATGTTTGATATCTACAAGAGTAAAGTTGGACTTACAAACAAGCCTCACAAACGTAACTCGTTCGTAAGTAGAGGAGCACCTGTAGTTAGCTTGAATTGATAGTTTTATTGCATGTACTGTACTGTATTTTTTTCTCAACAGGATAACTTTGGAGTTTGCATGAAAGCTCCTCTCTACTACTTCTTCAGAAATGGTTGTGTGCCAACTCTTGTTCATCTTATTATACAAGAATTTAGAAATGCTCAATTTGTCAGGTTCTGTCTTGATAATCCAAATATTCTTCAAAGACCTGAACACAGGTGTATTGGGAGTATGAATATGTATGAATTTTTAAAAATTGTTCATCAAAAAGGCAAAAGAGAAGAACAAAAGAGAAAAAAGGAAGAACAAAAGAAAGGAAACGATTCACTTAACACATCCAGAACGTTACATCTGAACAACTTGACCAATTTTGAAGTGTCATTAAGGAAGGTGTGTGTGTCCGATCTCTTGGAGACAACCGGTTACCAGGAGGCATTTGAAAACTTAAGAGACGTAGATGTAACCTTTCTCCTTAATCTCCTGACTAATGACATTCTACAGTACCAGTTGGATGATAATATTCTGAAAACTATCAGTCTCTTAAAAGAAATTAGAAATGATATCCACCACCCAGGCCGTAGCCACAGGTATGCTGAAATGAAGAAGCAGCTGGAGGTACTTTGTGAGAATACAAAGTTGATATATGTTAATCTCAAAAAATCTCCTGACGAAATTGAAAGGATAAAATGGGAATCTCTAAATGAATTTCATAAGAGGCCCCAAATTCTCGGTAAGTTCACTTAGAACTTGTTCAATTTTGGGCTTACTCTATGATTCTTGAATAGTTAAAGACAGCAGTAACTAATTGGTCATTTTAATGATGCATATAATGTACACATAAGTAGCCAATTTTCCATCTATTTCATGCCAGCTATCTTGAAATTTGGGTGGGACACACACTATTCAATTTTCATGTAAAGCAGACAGTTGTTCTCTATCATTTGCATTCACTAGGGGTAGACTCTCTAAGGGTGTGACTAGCTAGCTGTCGGCATTACCCAACACTCCCATTCATATTTACACCAATAATTCTCAAAATGATATGAACAATGTTTGAAATACTTTTACTGTTCACAGGTGTATAGTGTACAGTAGTTGTTGCTTGATTATATTGACAGTAAGAATGTATGAAAAGAATAATCTGTTGAAGAAAATTGAAAAGGTAGGACTCAGGCAGAACTGAAGATCTAAGATCTAGTACAATTTAGGTGATTAGTAAAGCTTTAAAGTAGAAAGTGAGAGTGTGGAAATGGGCTGCTTAGCAGTTTGTTCTCAGTAAAGCGAATGTATCCATAGAAGACAGTCATCAACATTGGGTAAAAATAAACATAGCTAATTAGGGTAGATGAGTTATTGTCATTATTTGTTTTATCTTTTAGCATTTTATTCTCTAGCTTGAAACAGGAACATTTTCTCCTGCTTATAGTGCACATGTGGGGTTTCTCTCTTGTGGGAAAAAAAAATAATATGCTGTATACTGTAGACAAGAACAGAATGAGAGAGAGAGAGGTGATGATAATGATATAATTCAAAGTCTTCAGTTAAGCATGGTTTCCATTTAAATTATATGAGAACATCTCATTTATCCCTTCATTATAGGGATGCAACTTTTGCTATTTTATTTTACTAATGACAGGAAATTTTATTCATCAGAGAGAGATCCCCATACACAAGGAGCTAATGGAGTCAGGTATTCAGTCAATATGGGTATTATTTATACGCCTATACGTACTGTACTGTATGCTTATTCTTGTATGTACTGAACATGGTTTATTATGATTCTTGAGTATTTATATTCTTACAGAGGACCTTCAGCATGAAGCTCTTAGGAGGTGCCCAGCCCAGGAGCATTTTATTTTGCCAAACATATCTCACTCGAGGTGAGAATACGTATATGTATATAGAATAGTATTTTATTTTTTTCTCGTGCAAACAGACCTTTTCCTTCTGTTGATAGGAAGATATTAATGCAGAACATCCACCAAAGAGTTGTTCTATCACTGTCCTGTATGTATTTCTTTGCTGAATGTTCAAGATTTGTGTACAATAAGGGAACCCGGTTCTCCAGTCTGGTCAGGAATCAATCCATGAACCCTTCATTAGCAGAACAAATGCTCCACTGCTAAGCATTATAGTCATCAAATTGATTAGTGATTTTTTTATTTTTTCTCCAATTGTTTTCATTTAGGATCGATAAACCTTCAATTTCTGTGGTCTTCAAGCTTGTAAATTTAACTTGCCATATAGACTGTATTTTTATTTCCATGGGAAAAAAAATTTTGAGTACCATTATGTAATATAATGTACAGTTATTAAGGAAAGTGCAAATTACCATTGTGTTTATTTGAGACAGACACAGATACCAGAACACTAGCTCTTGCTGGCTTGAAGAACTAAGGGTGGATGCCAAACACCACCACCATAACAAGCTTACCACACTACACTTTCCCCATTAATACTAAGAATTTGGTTGAATAGTTTTGGTTTTAATAGAAAATTAATTATTGATCAAAATTTTTAAGACTGCACAGTGTTGTTGCTCCTCCCCCTTTATTTTATTGTATGGTCTTATTATCAATTACTGTATTCACTCAATCAATAAACAGACAGACCTTGAAACTCTTATTTTAGATTCTTACTGATGATGTCTTAGAGGGAATGACAACCAAGTAAAGTCATTGAGGGATGGATGTTACCGTTAAATGTTACTTAGGCTGTTCACGCTGTCCCTTATGAATGAGTCTGCATTTCTGTAACCAAACTTTTGTCTTTATTCTTGCAACTCCTGGGTTTTTTAGCTACAGCTACTGTAAACACAATACTAGCAACTAGTACTAGCAACAACTCCTCCTGGTAAGCTGTTGTACAAGCAAGTGTAAGAAAATGTGTGCACGTGTGTGTGTTGCATTTAAGTTGATCCACATCCAAGCTATCTATTCTCATTCTCATTACAGAGGACGCTGCCAATCCGAAAGAGTTATTGAGAGCCTTGAGAGATACATACTGAACTGGAAGAGTAAAGAGCAAGAGGAAACACAGCCATTCCTGGTGTGTGGCGCTCCAGGAGTTGGCAAAACTACCATTCTGAAAAATCTATCAAACTCATTTTGTCAACATCCTGAGGGATCATACTTCTCATTGGTGTTGTACTTTGACACAAATTGCAGGATCAATAACACCAATAATTTTATGAAAAGAATATTTGAGAGTATAAACGAAATTTTTAAAAATACAGTAGACAAGTATGGAATGGACATTGTGGAAGATGTTATAAAAATGTATTCTGATAAAATTCTTTTTATTGTAGACTGGAACATGACATCTCTGGGGGATATAATGCATGACATAGAGAGGGGTACCTGGATCATCACTTATCAAGGTAATCCAGAAATTGCCGAATATTATCAAATTCTGAAAGTATTACCACTCACCGAACAGCAGGTAGATCAGATTTTGAGGAGTATTAGTGATGAAGACCGAATGAATCGTATTTGTTCACTGTATCAGGATTGTAATTACAAAGGCCTCCTCAAGAGCCCAGATATGGTGAGCATATTTAAAGAAATTCAAAGCGATTCCTGTATATCATGTGACGAATTGTTACATCATTTTATTAACAGTAAGGTTCATAGCACAGCAAACTATGAAGAAGACTTGATGAAGCTTGGAGAGATTGCATTTAAGATGATTGCAAAAAATGGAAAATATTATTCAGAAGATGATCTATGTAATGTAAGTGATGGCGTGAAGAAACCATTTATTGAATATCATAAAAACTGTCCCACCTTTAAGTACAGAGTCGTGGAAGATTATCTAGCGGCTAAGTATGTTGTTGCCAGGCCAGAGGTAACGTGCATTAAATGGTTAAGTCAGGTTCCTTTATTCAAGAGAGTGTTTAGATTTGCTTGTTCATTGTGGTGTGACAATCAGCAAAATATTGATCATTGTTTGCCTTTCATTGAGTCATATCTTTCAAAATATTTAGATATTGAAAAGCCAAATGAGAAATCTAAGAAGTGGAATAAAAAGAAGAAGAAGAAGAAAAGGTTAAGGTGTCAGAACTCCTATGGTGAAAGTTCTCCAGAAAAGCCCATGGATGTTGACATTGATGACGATGTTACATCCACAACTAACTGCAGCTTCGTTGACAATGTGAGTGACTGTAGGAAAAGAGATTCTTTCACAAAGTGGTCATACTTAATTAAACTTACTGAGAATTGTCAATATCATGAAAAAGTAATGGAGAAACTGGCACAGCTGTTGTTGCACAAACAGACTTGGCAATTTAAGTGTAAAATACTTGATGAAGGTAAAATTGAGAAGATAACCAATGTGCTGAGACATGTAAAAGAAATCAAGTCCTTAATAGTTAAGCTAGAAAGTGGCTCTAATGTGAAAATATTATGTCTGGTGTGGACAATGATAAGTGAACTAAAAGAACTGGAGGGTATTCGAGTTCAAATAATGATTATTCAGAATGAGTGGAATCCAGTAAAACATCGAAGAGAGCTTATGGAACTGTCACACTTGATAACCAGAAACAACACACTGTCTATCACAAAGTACATAGGACCTTTTGTTTGCTCTGAGATACCTGAATTCTTTAAATGTTTGTGTTTTAGGAAGCTGGAAGTCTTGGATCTTTATGTGTGTGATATTGCTACCTTACGTGAGGTTATGTCTTGTACAAATTTGCCACACCTTAGAGATGTTATTGTAAGAGTTAACTTAAAGAGTGAGGAGCAGGCTCTTGAAGATAATATCAAATTGTTAGTTCCAGAATTTGGTCCATTTACCATGATAATTAAGTATTTTGATAACTTGCAAAAGTTGTTAGATAGATTTGAATCTCCACTCAACCTCACCTCTCTGAGTATACATGATGTTTACATACACAAAAAATTCAAGCTAGATTTGTCACGTTTCAAAAATTTGACTTGTCTGTTTGTGAGGTTTGTGAAGGGAACAAAGACTGCCTATGTTTTACCTATCTCTCCAGCTGATCAAGAGCCAATGGAAATAGAGGATAACAAAGAGACTAGTTCAGCTAAAGTATCATTAGAGCAGTGGGTATTCAACCTTTCTATGAATCTTATCATTCCTAAAGGATTAGAAAGGCTGTTGCTAAGGAATATGGATTTCTGCAATAACTCAAATAGCTTCTTGTTGCTAAAGTACTGGAAGACCTGTCATATTCAGAGGCTGATCATAGAGGATTCATCTCTCTCCTTAGCAGGGGTGAGAAAAATTCTGAAGAGTCATACTGAGAGTTTGGACGACAAAGGTTTGGAACAAGCCATGAAAAAGATCAAATTGGAGAAGAAGATTTCAACCCAGGTGAGGGAGTTGCTTCAAAAAACACCACGGCTTGCAAAAGAAAAACGTGAAGAAAGGAGACAGAATAAACCTGATGGCAAGGAATTAATAATAACAAGTAATTTTGACCTGTGTAAAGTTTGCAAAAAGTTTCCTTGCACCTGTGGGCATCAGGGAAAAGGTGACACTAGGGAAGATATTGAGGATCTCATTTACCTTATAGAAGATACTTACTCCTATGAGATTCTCAGTTTTAGCTTCTCCTGTAATATCATAACTGTCAGGAAGGATTTATGTGGAGACTTAAGGGTGCACTGCCCTCTCTCTGGTCTCAAGGATGACAGTTTGTATAATTTGGAAAATGATGATAACATGGACAATCTTGAAAATGAAGCCCCAATGCCAAGTACGAGATCGCATGTGCGTCATTTGTTTCAAACGCTGACGCTTGCACAGTGCATCTGTTTGAGTTATACAGACCTCACTTATAGAGGTGCAATGCAAGTTATTAAAATTCTGAAACAGGGGAAGCGGGAATATAGTGGCCAAGGTTGTGTAGAGCCATTTTCTCTCACTATTATGTCCACTCACCATCCAAACTCCAAGGATGAAATTGAAAATAGTTCTTTCTTGAATTTCTTACAGGTTGAAGATTGTTTAGTACAGTTTAATTTTTGTTGTTGTTGTAGGGAGCGATGTCACCGTATCAACATGACTCGAGCAGGTAGGTTTTATGTTAATGGTGAAATATATAACTTGTAACTGCTATGTACTGTACTGAGGAAAAGTGCATGAGGTGAATCCAGCCTTGAATTTATTTGGCATTAGTCTGATTATGGGTTACATGATGTGGTAGCTGAATGAACACAGCATTCACCTCCCTAAGAGTCGCTGGTTTGAGTCCTACGAGACTCATACTAGTATTAATTTGAAGCCTAATAAGCATTTTCAGAGAGCTCAATATGTATGTTTGAAATACATAACTGTATTGCGGTATTATGAAATATCAGTCATTGTGATGGCTGCATATACATGTTACTCTCAGTGATGTTTTTCGCTAACAGCAGAATACAGTACAGTAATGTCTCCATTAGCCGGAACTCTCCAATAAACGGAATTGAAATGTGCATGAAAATTTTCGGGAAGATGTGTTTCAATTCTGGTTTGGGAACAATTAACTACAACTGAAAATCAGGCGCTCTTCTGGAAAAATACGAGAAAATTTCTAGAGAATCCAAGTTTTTTTCTGGGTCTGGGAAGAAATTTTGCAGGATGAAAATTGGGCACATTTTCTGAAAATTCCTCAAATTCTGCACAAACTTTTTTTTTTACAGGTACGGGAGCAAATTCCGAGGATGAAATACAGAGTAGTGCACAATTTCTGGAAAATTCGGAGAAACTTTTCCCGGTACCCAGAAAAATTCTGGGGATGGGGGATTTTTTCTGGGTTTGAGAGAGTTGTCTCGTTACCTGGAAATTTCTCATTCCTGGAAGTGCTCTGCACCAATTGTTCAGTGAGGATATCACTGTTTACTGTACAGGGTGATTCTCAAATACTGTATGTGCTGTAAATTACAGGGTGTATTCCGGGGATAATTTTAAGGCACAATTTCATTATGACAAAATGTTGGAATCCACAGTTTCCTAGAGACTGTACAACTCTTGAAAGAGGTCGAGGTAATGATAGGGAGACTGGGTGAAACGGCCTTAGATTTTTGTGTAACTATATGCACATAACTCTCATTTGTAAATACAGTATGTATAGTTTGTGTTATGCATAGCTTCCCTTTCATATCATCATCACCATCATCTCATGTCCTTGTAATTTGGTCTGTCTGCCTTATGGGAAGAATTATATAGATAAGTCCTTGGGTTTGCTTTTAAACCTTTTCAGTAGTGTGGTCCACTTGGCAACACACTGGAGCCCCGTACACACGAGCAAGGTTCAGGTAGGGATGGTGATGGGTGCTTATCTGACCACCATCCATCTCAGTGCCCAGGGCTTAGCTAACTCTTCTCATCAATGGCAGAAAATATTTTAGCTTTAGCTTTTATTGTATTCATGATGATCCAGTTACCACGTTGTTTTATCACTCTTATCCACCAAAGTTTTAAGTTCATCGGATGTAGAAATATATTTACTTTCAACTGTACATTCTCTCCTTCGGTCATAATGCACATGTGAAAATATAAGATAAATGTTATTTTAGTCTTAAGTATTTTTTTTTATTCTTTCTGTAAGTGGATCCATGTTAGATCTTTTTGTAAACAACATTGTTTTTCTCGATGTTATTGACTTTATAGGACAGTCTAACTGATTGTTTATGCTGACATCTTTTTAAACATTTGAGTTAATTTAGTACAGGTGTATACTACTGTACTGGACTAAAGAATTGCTCTATAATGTTTGTTTGTTTTGTGAATTGAAATTGTATTGTTTACCTTAAAAATTCAATAGTAATTTTATGAGTTTATTTGGGGGGAAAGGATATAGAGTGTACAGTAGTTTTATAGTATTTAATGTACAGCATAGAGTATTTATATTACAAGATGCTGTAAGCATTTTGTCTGTGTTATTTAAATTGAAAACTGAATTTTGTGTGTTATTTAATATTGTTAGATCTTTATAAAATGTGTACTGTATCGTTGACACGTACAGCATGCTACTGTGTTGTACTCTGATTAAATACTGACAGGTGGATTTTGAAGATGAACTGTGTTGAATGACCTGAATGTTCTGTGCTTCAAGTTTTATATTTGTACAGAATCTTGTAAATATGATTTGTTCTTTTATCATGCACACACTGTACAAGGCTTTACCTGCTATGATGCAAACTACACTAGTGCTGATCTCCAGATTCTTTACAGATTATTTTTTTCTTGGTTATAAGGAGGTTTTATACCACTGTACAGTACTTCTTTTTATAAAATATATTTGTGAAGACATTTATCAAACAATGGCTAAAATACGTTGTTTACACCAGCTTTAATTTTATTTTGGTTTCTCTTCACTTCTTAATCCTTTGAAGGTGTAACTTTACTTCAGTATAGTATTTATATATGATCTAAGTGCCCACCATCTGTATTGTACAATATTGAATTAATGTTGACTTTCTTGTCATGCATAATACCTCAAAATATTTTTAAATATTGTATATTTTGAAGTTGTAATTCATGTTCTGTAAGTCATATGAAAAATATATACATTGAGTAAGTGATTGAAAATGTTTTCCCACAAGTTTCATACATCTGTGAGGTAAAACCTGCACTGCAGTTGGTGTACTGGGTATTGCACCAATGTGAGTTAATTTTTTTAGGGAATAATTCTTGTCCCAGATTCTGATTTAGGTCTATCAAAATTAACATTTAATTAAATAAAGCATTTTTAATGCTGATTTGGATCTGTATTGATGTGAAAATGTGGGATTTCATACATGTTTTTTATTCATCTGTAGGTGAAAGATAAGAAGTAAATAACTATACCTATCAGGAGTTTTAGAGCCATAGAGAGTTGTAGGTGAATGAGGCAGTTGCTACAACATGTTCCTATTTTCAAAGCATTATATATGAACTACCTCTCCATGTGCCTTACAAAAAGAGGTGAACCTAGTCAGCATCGTCACAGGCATTTGTCCTTTACTCCCATAAATATTCTTGTTATCCTTCTGCTTGGTGCTTAATCTCTTAACACTATGTAACACAAATACAGTTGTATCAAAAGGAATAACTATTATGTCTGTCTTTTTTGGCTCAAAGTCATAATACAGTACTTTAAACTCTCATACTTTCTAAATTTTAGGAAAGGGGTTTTCTGAACTGGTGTAAAGGTAATGTCACTGCCTAGACACACCATCATAAATAATGTTTAGTAATGTTATTCAATATATATATATACCTCTACTGTATATGTTTTATAATTGTTCCCAACAGTACTTGGTGAATGTTGTACAGGTACTGTACCTCCTTGGAAGTGTGTACTGTGTTGTACTGTACTGCATTCTGAAATCTCTGAACTTTAGTATATTTATAATTTAATTCTTTTGTTAAGCAAGGTACTGTACAGCCATTACACTATGTATAGTATTTGTCAACTGCAACACATTATTTGTAAATACAGCACACTATACAATATATGTATGGTACACTCGGTAAAAAAACTACTGTTACAATTCCTGCGCGAAACAAACTAACACTGCAAACGAAGTGTTTCAAAAAGGCCCCAGAGGCATTCCTCGCTTTGGTAGCCCTGGGTGAGTATGGGTTCGGCCACACATGCTCGAAACAAGTGATCGGCACTCTGAAACGAAACCCAGTAGTACTAGACTTTCCGGAATTATCGACCGTATGGTAAAGCGTCATTGGGCCGGGTTCCATTATGACGTCATGTGAACTGTGGAGCTATTCACATGTTTAGGAACAGCTTGGTTATATTTTACAGTACAAATAAAGAATGACATAATGTGGCATTAGCCCAAAGTGAAGTAGCAATACAAATACAGATTTGAAATTCTGTTGCCAAATAATCTTAAACCTTTACTATATCCACTAATTCTGCCAAACATATACAGTGGCCCCTCGGTTAACGAACTCAATCCGTTCCAGAAGGTCGTTCGTTAACCGAAACGTTCGTTAACCGAAACCATTGTTTCAATGGGTTTTTGGGTAATTGGTTCCAGCTCACCGAAAATTTCCTAAATTCAACAAAAATGGTAGAAAAGTTCACTTACTTTGAGGTGTGTATGTAGAAGGCTCCTGGATGATGATGATGATGATGGGATTTAGAATGGGGGTGGAGGAGAAGGAAGAAGAGAAGGCATTGGGGTGGAAGAGAAGTCACCCCATGGTGCCATTTCACCCATAAAATTTTAGCTCTCTGGTTTAATTCAAGATTATTTTCTTTAAATCAACGCTGCACTGCATTATATATTGTCAATATATAAAATATATTTCAAAATGACCAATAATTTGCTTGGAAACACAGAAAAAAAGCGTTTAGTTGAAGAGAGTCTCAAGCAAGATGTTACCTCCAGTGAAAACAGAGAGAGACTGACGCCTGTTTGCTGTGTTAAGAGGCTGGATGCCGCGCATTAAACTAGTCACTTTACCTTCAATTTTGTTCAATAATTGTTAAAATGACTAAAAAATTGAATATTAAACTTTTGAAATTATTGAATAGTATAAACTTCTTGATATTTACAAAAATAGTAAGGAATTTAAGCCCTAGAACCGATTAATGTATTGGCGGACTGATACTAAAGCTGGTTGCCCGGTCAGTGCAAGCGAAAACATGTTGAGGTCGGTTCGTAAGAAGTTCGTTAACCGAATTGAAGATCCTTATGGAAGGCAGTTCGTTAATCGAAATTACGTTAACCGAGGTGTTCGTTAAACGAGGGGTCACTGTAATGTATTCCTATATGGCAACTCATCCACTTCCATGGTTACTGTAGTCCAGGTGTGTGGAACATTTAATACAACATACAGTTTAACTTATACTGACATTCTCCAGTCATATGGTAACAAAGTAATTCAATATTGTCAAGGAAATAGCTAATTTAGGCCTACCAAATTAAGTACGAAATGTCTCGCATTCAGGCCTACCAACCCTCGTGAGATAACGGGAATGTTCAGTATGAAAATCATGGGGCCCCCACCTGTACGGTAGTTGTTTTACCGAGTGTACATTGCTATTTTATATTATCCATTTCTAAAATAGAATTTTAAGATACATTATTGAGATTGACAACCTTATCTATTGTTTATTTGTAATTTATTGAAACAAAAAGTAATATTTGTAATAAACATGAAGCATTGATAATTGAAATTTTATATAGTACAATACTGTACTACAAGTATATAGACCACATGTAAAATACATTACAGTACTGTACTGCTATTTTCAACATGTGAAACACAATTTATTAAAGTTTGGATGAGGCAGCTTAGTAGTTGAAGAAAGAATAAACCGAGAGGAAATTGAAGAAATATAGAGGTAGTGGTTAGTGGGCCGACCATCTAGCTGAACTAAGTGTGTGGGTGTAAGATAATTTTTAATTTACATTTGTACTGTACATATTCAGACGTGTGGGCGTATGTTAGTACATGTTCAGGTAGTTTAAAGAGCCTGTACATACCCAGTACCTGCCAACAGGGGCTCTGTACATAGTAATACAGTAAGTCTTCGCTTAACGTCGTCCCGCTTAACGTTGTTTCGGTACTATGTTGCTGAACTTTAGAGACCCAATATTCGTTTAACGTCCCAGTGATCCGATACTACGTCATTTTGCGTCGTCACGGACTACTTTCTATGGCGCATCACCTTCTCTTGTCTGGCCGCGCTACGCTCTCTCGGCTCGGTGCGCTGCCCTCGCTCGCAGAACGTCACAGCATCCCCAAGCGACGCCAAGCCAGTCTCTGTTACGACTTCACATCATTCATGTGTACTTAAGTGCTTTTGCTCTAAAACTGTATTCCAACCATTCGAAATGGCTTCCAAGTGCCCAACAAGTGCTACTGATGCTAGTGTAGTGAAGAGGCAACGTAAGACCATTACCCTTGCTAAGAAATGGATGTATTAACCCGATTTGATAAAGGGGAATGTGCTGTGGACATAGCCGCTGTGCTTGGTCTAACCCCCACAACGGTGCGTACTATCTGGACTAACGCTGACAAGATTAAGGTTATTGCTGGAAGTGGTTCTTCTCTGAGTACTACTCAACCCCCCCCCCCCTGCCTCCTTTTCATCATAAAATTCCTTTACTGTATTTTTTCTTTAATGCAATATTGTATCAGGTGTTTTTGTATTGTAAAAAGTAATTACTATTGACCTCAAAATATCTTCTTAATATCAAGTGCACAGTAGGTAGTAGACAGCTATCAAACAGGGAGGTACTACCACTTGGGAAGATATTGGAAGCATAATGTGTTGCCTAATGGTAGACTCTGCTGCCATATGGCATCACAAAAATTTTTACCAAGTCCCAGGTTGCTGATCTGACTTTCTGCCTCATTTACACACAATTGCAGGATCTCAATTGTTTCTCTTACTTTGATAACACAACATACATATATTGTTTCTCACTGTTATTCTTTTTTGTAATTATTATTATTATTATTATTATTATTATTATTATTATTATTATTATTATTATTTTGCCCCCAGGCCCTGATGTGCGTCATTGACCTGTGCCCTGGTGGGCTATCTCGTTTAAAAAAATAATGGCCTCAAAATATCCATGATTTTGGTCAGATTTAAAAAAAAATGGTGGGGGGGGGGGCAGCTGGGTGGGCTCGCTGTGCTTGCCATGTTCCCCCCACCCACAACTTCTTGAATATTCCTGGATCCACCCCTGGATTAGTATAACACCACTCAACCATGGCAGTGATCACACCATTTGACTCCAGGTAACTTTCTAGAAAAAATTAACTTTCCCTATCTCTTATCTGGGTTGCTATTGACATCTGTTCTAATGCACTTGTAGTAAGATAGATATTAAGTAAGATCACCAAACAAGTCAGCATTGGTTCAGTATGTATAGTACAATATATACTGTAGACAATAACACCCTATTGAAATTTTGAAAAGATTTGTGGAGTTGCCATATACAGGTATAGAGGAAAGAATACTAACTTAACCCAACCTGACCTTACCCTGTGGAGGTATGGGTTTGGGTTCACACTCAGGATGGGTTGGAGAAAGGAAACTCACAATGTGCTCTCTGTATACATGTTGTATTGGATGTACAATGCAGCTTGGTGCTGGGAAGTGGCAGCGTGGTTGCAAGCGTGATGTAGAGAGAGCTGGTTGGTGAGGGTGCTCAGAGGAGGACGGCTTGTGGGTCGCCATGCTCGCCGGCGGGAGCGAGGACCGCCAGGCAGCGGCGGAGGAGGAGGTGTAGCTTGCTGCGGCTGTAACTAGAAGAGGAGAGAGGTCACCACGAGGTCAGGTCTTAAATAGCGGGGGTAGGCGTGGCTTAGTAGTTGACCTCCGTGATGTATGGCAGCGCTGGTTGACCCAGACCATGAGGCACACACTGTGGAATTCGCGGGGCTGCTACTCAGCGACACACAGCGTTTGTAGGGGAGAAATCCACTACAACCCAACGTGTGTGTGTGTGCGCTCCTGGTCTATACAGTTTTTTCTGTGGAAAAACACCATTAGAAATTTATGTACAGTACACTGTATACCGACATTGTCTATACATTACACATGCTAAACTGTATACTATACCTGTATAGTCTTAATATGTTAGTGTCGGAGAAAAAACCCTCAGACAAAGCCCTCTAGCACAAATAATAATAAGCATTTTGTATTTTTATTATACGTATACAGTTTATGAACCTAACCTAACCTATTTTGCACTGTAACGGGGGATTTTGTCCTACAGTACTTTACATTTTAACTGGGGGAGCTTTTGTCCTGACTCCCTTAATATACATGCCAAACCAATATTAAATCTTTATTATGATTTTACTTAAAAATAATTATTGTTCCTATCATTATACGTTGAAGTGTAGAGGGAAAAGGAATACTGTACTGTATAGTATACAGATTACAGTAAAAACTTATATATTGTACTAATGTCTAGGCTCACACGTATGAATATTCATCTGTTGACTCAAGGAACTATTACAGAGCTAAAGGAAGATTTTAATCATATACGTTTATGAAACATTGTTGTCTCATACGTTTTGCGACATGTTTTCAGTGTTGCCAATTGTGAGGGTAATCTAATCATCATATATTTGTGAATCCAACAGTGTTATTACCTCATGAAGTACACATATTTGTACGTCTATTAAATATACTTCTTCGATATATTGAAATATCAAGAAAGTGGATTACGTGTGCCAAAAGAATTTATTGGTTATACAAATTGTCAGAAGTGCCCGCAGTTTCCAGTTTAGCGCTTTTTTGTTTTTTGGCCTAATCTACCGCCAAAATTTCAAGTATTATAAAAGAAGATCTTAAAGTAAAATAGGAAGAAATGGTGAACGGTGTTACACAGCTCAGCTCCTCTTATGAAATGTTTTGTGACAAGAAAAACTGTCTTCTAATATCTTAGAGCATATCCTTTCTTTTATCCTCTTCACCACTGATCAGCTCGTAGCCGCTTGGGCGATCGGTCACGTCTCTCACGCACTGTTGGCAAGTACTAGTTGAACTTCAGCGTGTAAATAAGCAACTTGAAACTGAATTACCGGATCCAACCAAATTGCTAAGTGACCTTGTTCATCTTGTTGAAAGAAAGGAGATTTAGTACATAACTAAAATCCACATCCGTACCTAGGACACGAGTTTGAAAAGCAGATGTCACAGTGCAAGTTTCCGGATGAAATCACACGCATTGAGTTCCATTTTTTTTAGAAGCTTCATCACGTATTATGGAAACAAAACAGACAGGGATGCAACAGAAGAAAATTCCTTAAGTGACCTCTCTTGAATTAGCTTTGACAGTGGTCCATTCCAGCGCTGATGTGGAAGGCATCTTTAGTCATGAGTATTGTCGAGTCAAAACTTCAAAACAGTACTTTGCATCAAGTTTAAATACAATGCTATCAAGTGTAGACTAAGAAGGCATGGAAGTTGTTGTTAATTTTTATGATTATTAACTGCCGATCAGTGGTGAAAAAAATAAAAGTAAAGACATATGAGTCATCACAACCACAACAGGATCCTCGCATGAACTGCAACAAGCTGAAAGTGACCTAGGACAAGATAAAGACATCGAGGAGGAGATGCAGATTGGGATCAAGCAGATGTGGAATACTGATGAGTAGTATCACATCATTTGAATCAGTAATATTTGTATAATTTACCACAACTACAGTAATTCCTGGCACTTTTATTAGCTTCATTTATAAGTTTAGCGCTTTTTGAAAGGAATCTAGCGCCATGTGAAATTTTCAGTTGGCAACTATGAGTAGCTTTCGTTGGACTTGGAAACACTGGAGAAATTGGTCAATAAAGGCGCATAATTTGATCAACGAAGAACAAACACGCAAAGGAAAAAGAGAAGGAACACGTGACTGGTGCTGGTCATGTGGCACAAGGCACTGTAAGTTATGGAGACGAAGAAGATATGAGTGAAAATTAAGCCCGAAGAACAAGAAACGCAGTTCCTCCCGAGCCCTGACACATGGGTGCTGACGCTGGCCATCATCACTGCTATTACTTTGGCGTAACGAAAGACAAGTATTACTGGTTCCTGAACTAGTGTCTTAAGATCCAGTGATTTTGTCAGGTATTATGTTGAGACCCCGATGACAGGTTCTTCACGACCGACCCATGGATGTGGAGGTCGACCCGAGGATGGAGGTCGACCAGAGGATGGAGGTTGACTGCATACAGGAGGTAGGTAAATTATCCTACAATGACCCACTTAGTACAGTTCTCGGTTTAATATTCCGTGTGGTGGAACCCCTCAGCTAGGAAGTAAGGTTAGGTAGGTTTCTTGGTTAGGTTGGTGAGGTCTATTAACAATGCTTCTGCTGCTTGTTTTTCTTATCAACTAAGGTTAAGTTTGGTTTGTTTTAGAAATAACTACTTTTTAACACATTTGCACAAACTACGAAAGTGTCCACTATAAAACACACTGAAATTATAGTGTTTTTAAAATTATTTTCTATGAGAAATGGGTGGTGGGTCAGTTATCAATTATTATCTTTGCAAATCCTTGTAATATCTTCAAATTGCCTGTATAGTACTTGCCAACGGTGCGTGCGTAACAGCGACGTGACCGACCGCCCAAGTGGCTAACAAGCTGATCGGTGGTGAAGAGAATAAAAGTAAATGCCCTATCTATGAATAGAGGTTAAGGAAGGTAATTTTACCCACAGTTGATTATAGGAAATGAAAAGAGGAAAAGATTAAGGCATAATATTTTATGAGATACAGTACTGTACAGTATATGACAATGAGGCATGTGAGGGCATGGACCAACTGAATAATTATTTGTAGTAGAGTATTATACTGTACAGTAGTTGATACTGTAACTGAAGCAATTTACCTGAGTACAGTACAGTACAGTACAGTATGTTATACACTCTGAATCTGTGGAAAGGTTTGAAAAAATGTACATATAAACAGTAGAGCACACAAGACCAGAAATTTTATTTATAAAGCTCATAAAAAGTGTAACCACTAAGATGTTGCAGCTGAACCCAAAGTGATCATGGAACTCAGGAGCTGGAAACACAGGGTAATTAAGCTTATTCTAGAATGTCATCTGTCAGGATCTGTGAAAATAATGCAAAATTAAGTAGGAAAGTTTGTTTATTATAATTTAAAAAACAAAATTCTGAAGCTGTTGGTTGTTTGTTTATATGGAACATTTTGAAACGAAATGCTCAGAATGTACTGAAGGTGACATCATCAGGAGGTAGCACATAGACATACCTGTTCTGTACTGTATTAGTGTTGGGAGAAAACATGCAAAAATAGTACAGGGTACTGCATAAATTGAAAATCATAATCTGCATACTGTAGTTGGAAATCCATAACCCAAGTCATCTTCAACCTGGGGAGTGTCATGTGTTTTAATGATCAATCTGTCAGTCAGTCACTAATTCCCTGTTAAGGCAAGAAGTGAATTCAAACTTTGCTTAACCTTTAATGTTATAAAGTTTGGTACTTTGTTAGCCAGACTATTTGGCTGATGTTTTGTTAACTCTGACTCTTGGGTAAAATTTACCCCCTTGTAGTGGTGAGGACCTTGTTCCACTCTGAGCCTTGTGTGAGTATTTATGTGGCCTGTTCTTTTTTCCTACTCAGTGCCTCAGTTATAAGATCAGTTACCTTTCTTCCTGCTGCAGCTGGCCAAACTGGAGACGAACAGAAAGTAACTAAAGGCTTTACTTGCTTTGGCAGTACCTGTATAAGATCCATTTGATTGTGTGACAAAAATACAGTATACAGTACAGAAGGCTCAAGTGACAGTGCTTTTTTAATTGACTTTCATTGCTACAGTTGTGAAACTATACTTAATGTATCTGTGTTTGCTTTTTTCTTTAATCTTTTTTTGCATATTGAGTATTATTATTATTTTACAGTATTTGTTCATTAATTATTATTATTATTAATTTTTTTTTTAAATAAACTAACTATTGGTACAGTATTACTGTTATTCCTGTGATTAATGTACTAAATTGAACAATCAGAGACAGGGTTTTTGAATAGATATTGATATATTTGTGCTTTCTTACAGGGAGATAAGGGGCTGAGACGTTTACTTCCTCTCTACCAATTTCTGCAGAGCTCTTGCTTGAAAGCTGCTGTTGACATCTTTGTACGTGGTTTCAAAAGTGCCCAGTATGTTCAAGACAATCTGAATACACAAGTTATGCCTGATATGAGACTTATGGATCTATTTCATCAGATGAATAATAAAACTAAAACTAATGACAAAAAGAAAGGAAAGAACAAGGGTGGAAAAGATCCTCAACCACAGCAGCCTCATATACAGATGAGGAAATCAAAACAGTTCACCAATATTAGAGAGAATGGTGACATCCTATCGCAGGTTACAGTGAAGGATTTACTGGTGCCCAACCATGAAAAGTGCAAAATCCTCCATGAGTTGGATCTGATTTTCATTTTGAATGTGATAATCAATGAAATGTTACAGTATAAGCTCAGTGATTCTTTGCTGGAATCCCTAATCCAGATAAAAGACACTAGGACTGTCCTCTTTCATCCACGATATAATTTCAGTACGAAAAATTTTGATGAATGTCTGGAGAAATTAAATAAAGCAATGAAAGTCTTATATAATCATCTGGATTACTCAAAAGAACAACTTGAAATTGACGTGCTTCATTGCCGCCAGGAAGCACAAATGGACGATCAGATAGTCGACAATATTGTAGGTATGTATTGGATAAACTTTTATGTAAGCTGCAGGTTAATAGTCATTTAAGAGTAAAGCCATGAAAATTAATGCAGTTTATGCTGGAAGCTGACTGTGTTTTGTCCCTCTTGTGCATTGTATTCTTTTTTAATCCTCTGTTGCTCATTGTGGGCAGTTACTCTCACCCTCTCATTGAGGGGGGGGGGGGATTACAGTGCAGGTTCATTACTGTATTGGTAATAAAATATAGATGAGAAGTCAAATACAGGTATATTGCTTATTTAATATACCTGTCAGCACTGTACTAATAAAAGTTGTAACCAGATTTTGCATAAAATTTTCGCCATTTAATTAATTTTGCCACCCTCTGAAATTTATCTTGCAGACATCCATGCCTGATCAGTAAAGGTGAGGGGAATATAGACTCGGTATTTGTTCACCTAACTTGAGTTCATAATTAAGAAATATTACATACCCAGTACAGTAAGTCCTCTTTTAACGTTATGGTTCCGTTCCGGAAACAATGTTAACGGAATCAATTTTTCCCATAAGAAATAGATAAATTATGGGAGTTACGTTTCCCAGCCTCCCACTACCCCATAAAACACATTACGTATACAGAAGTTCAATGTCATTTTTATAGAAAATGGTATACAGTATATATAAATAAACTAAATCATTTTGTATTGTACTCAGTGATGGACGGAGGTGTCTGGTGGGTAGTGGAGAGGAGGAGGAGGAGGGTGGCTCCTCCTTCCGGTTTAAAACCTCCATTTTAGTAGCAAGGCTAATGGTCTTACGTTGCTTCTTCACAACACTGGCGTCAGTAGCACTTGATGGGCGTTTGGAAGCCATTTCGATGGTTATAGTACAGTTATAAGAGTAAAAACACACGCACGAACGCTGTGGTAACCTAACAAAGACTGGGGACGCCGTCTGCGGGTGAGAGTGTAGCGCGTCAAGATGTGATGCGTCGTACAAAGTAGCCCTTGATGGCTTTATACTGAATCGGCGGGATGTTATGCAAATCATGAGTATCTAAAGAATAGCGACGTTATAACGAAAGAACGTTATCAGGGGCAACGTTAAGTGAGGACGTACTGTAGGATATAGATAATTGCATCTTGTATTTTCTTGAAATTAGATTTTTACTTTGTCCTAATTTTCTTTTTCTTTATTTTATTTATTTACTTTTTACAGAGAAGCTCCGTTTTGAAATCCACAAGAAGTATGCACCGCCTCAGAACTACATTGTCCCCAATATTTCTCGGATACAGTAAGTTAATTTAAGTTTACTTTCCTTGTTTGAGTTTTTTAGGGTTGAAAATAATCTTTATTAGACTTACATTCACTCTTATTGCTGCAACATAGATTCTCTCTTTATTCACTGTCATATATTCACTCTTACTGCTGCAACATAGATTCTCTCTGTATTCACTGTCATACATTCACTCTTACTGCTGCAACATAGATTCTCTCTGTATTCACTGTCATACATTCACTCTTACTGCTGCAACATAGATTCTCTCTTTATTCACTGTCATACATTCACTCTTATTGCTGCAACATAGATTCTCTCTTTATTCACTGTCATACATTCACTCTTACTGCTGCAACATAGATTCTCTCTGTATTCACTGTCATACATTCACTCTTACTGCTGCAACATAGATTCTCTCTTTATTCACTGTCATACTTTCACTCTTACTGCTGCAACATAGATTCTCTCTGTATTCACTGTCATACATTCACTCTTACTGCTGCAACATAGATTCTCTCTGTATTCACTCTCATACATTCACTCTTACTGCTGCAACATAGATTCTCTCTGTATTCATTCTCATACATTCACTCTTACTGCTGCAACATAGATTCTCTCTGTATTCAGTCATACATTCACTCTTACTGCTGCAACATAGATTCTCTCTGTATTCACTGTCATACATTCACTCTTACTGCTGCAACATAGATTCTCTCTGTATTCACTCTCATACATTCACTCTTACTGCTGCAACATAGATTCTCTCTGTATTCAGTCATACATTCACTCTTATTGCTGCAACATACTCTCATTTTATTCAGTCATACATTTATTGCTGCACTGTGCTGTTCCTTCAGACACAAGTCACCTTGAATCTGTACAACTGTAGTCTAGACAGTAGTTATTTAGGGAAGGAGAGTTACAGTTTGTGAAGAAAGTGTTTTGAAATGATGGAATTATTGTTGAAGTGAGAAAAAAATAATGTCTTAAGAACTATTTAGTATACCCTCTTCACCCCTGGTCAGCTTACTAACTGTATCATACTGTTTCCTCTTTCCCTTTAGTGTCCGAATATTAAATATATCTTAAATGTTTTATTTTTTAGAGAAACCTTAAATATTTTCAGTATTTTACACTAAATATGTTTTTAAGTTTAATGATAAAAGAAGAAAGTGTTGAAGTGAGAGAAGTACTGTAGTATCTTCAGGGAGTATTTAGTGGGCAACAGTCCTGTACCCTCTTGCACATTCTTTCTTTCCTCCCAACATGTAACTTTTATCTTTTACTCGTTCAGCACAAATTTGCGCAGCACAAACTTCATAGGAATATATCTTTTGTGTTAAGTAGGGATTATCTGTACAGTGTAATGTAACATAAGCATAAAATAAATGGAATAGAACCCCCCCCCCCCCTCCCGGAAAAAAACAAAAAACAAAACAATAAACACAAAGACATGCACTACATCCACAAGTGCACAAGGTTTAGGATAAATGAGAATTATGTTCTCCTCCCTTACACATATGAGCTTGTGTCAAAGAACAAACATTCAGTGGAAAGTTATTGTTCAATCAAGTATTTGCATGAAAACTTTTTAGGGTATAAAAGCTTCATATACTGTATGTACAGAGTTCAGGATCTTTTCCTGAAGAAGAGCGTGCTAACTGAATTGGCCCTAAAGGGGTCATTATTCCATATATACAGTATGAGAATTTGTTTCTAAAGTCACTTATATATGATTGACATGAATGTTTCATTTGGTACAATATTGGTAAACACATTGTTGAAGTTTTTAAGTATTTATTTAACTAAATGAATGAGAAGTAAACATATGGCTCAACTCTGGGTGAAGTGAATCCTCTCTTCATCATGGAAAGAATAGGAAAGGCAGCCTGTAATGATGGTGGTGATGGATGAGATGGTAATAAGAGGTGAGGGAGGCGGTGGTAACTGGCTGTTGCTCTGCCGGGCGTTGGTGTCTACAGCCTCAAATTTGTTGTCATCAATTGTTGTCTTTATCTATGATGATGATTTAATATAGCTCTACAACAGGATGTTATGATAAAGATGTTTTAACAACAAAAACATACAAGAAAACTGAGGGGTTAGTGCCTGCCAGCACCCCACACACACACACACACACACAAAGACTGGTGGATAAATATGAGGTTTGGCAAGTAAGCTGGCTGATAGATCTGTCAGTATAAAGTGGACCTTGTCATTAAACATACAGTACAGTGTCTAATTTCAATAAAAATATCAAAAAATTTTATGGTGACAATGTTTACTTTTTCAGTAAACTTTCAAACCTTAATGCCTTTCTTAGGCAACTCATTTGTAGTCAACAGGTCCATGGGTTGAAAACTTAAGGTTTCCAAGATCTAGACACATAGTTAGAACTAAGAGAGCTCAGGCTCTCAATTGGCTCAGCCATGTCAAAATGTAGTTAATATTTTTGACTTCATATCTGTATTTTTCGGGTTAAATAAACTGTTTCAATATCAATGTCAATAATTTGAAAGTAAGTTAATATTTTGTCACCATATCCTGGTTTCTATATACAAAGGGATAGAACATTTATGATTACACTACAGGCTGAAAGCATTTTAAGTCTCACTTGCACCAGCACCAGTGTTCTTCTCTAAAATCATCATGATATAAAAAGCACTATTTCATGATCAACTTCTGTTACACCTCACCTATGTAACCCTCACTATAGGAGGAGGGAAAGAACCAGAGTTGGCTGACCCACTGACCCAGGCTCATTTACAAAATGGATTTTTAGGATCAATATCCCAATTATAGCCTTTTACTGCTTGGTTTGGGTGATTCTTGTATCTAAATCCAGCTAGAAGTAAACACTAAAAGTCTCAAGTGCTTGTGCAGTTGTGTACCCCACAATATGAGCTACCAGTAAGTTCTTATTCAAGGAAATAACCTTACAAGCCCCCAAGTGCCACACAGTCGAAAGTTGTAGTGGTCTCCTCCAGAAAGCAACTCGGAAACACTTGCCAGTGCCCAAGCTCCTCCTCGAAGGATGGATATCATTCACATCCCTCTTAGGAATGACAAAGTAGATGCAACTCCATGTAAATAGTGTGCCTTAGGTACGGAGTATCATACATCCTGGTTGAATAACTTTGGTAGTCTATTCTCTTCTATTAAATGATTATGGTTTAGTGACTTCAACTTATACAGTAGATTTGAAATAAATTCCTGCTATTGTAAATGATGTGTTCATCTTAGGGAAGATGATAATGCCTCCAACAAACAGAGTGAATGGTGAAGGCCATCCTCCAGCTTCCAAGTCTGGAAACAAATTCCCAGTGACCCAAAGCTGGGAGTCTTACTTTTAGAGTGAAACTTATTACATGATCTGAGACGAGCCCAAGATATTGCCTGCCATAAAGATATAAAATTATCAAAACTTGGAGCTCAGACAAATGTTTCCCTTAGGCAAGAGCTAGGAGGAAAGTGGCTTGTATTGTAACCATCTCCATCCTCACTGCCACTTAAGGCCCTACAGAATCCAGAAACCTAAGAACTGGTTCTAAATGTCAAGAAACCTCCATTTTACTAGAAGGATACTTAAGGAAGGAAATGTTAGAAAGATCTGCCAATAACTTCAATGTTAGGTCTAAAGCAAAATCCTCACTTATAAGACTTAACATATTAGCTCATGAACTTGGCATTTGAAAATTCCAAACATCAAAAATTCAATATCAGAGCTGTCTCAAAAGGTAACTTTCATTATCTTCATTATTATTGGAAATGATTGCAAGTAGGTTTGATTACAGTATACCGTACTGCATCAGTACATTCAGTCTTTAGTGGTACTGTAGGTGCTGTATCCATAATGGTCTCTTATAGAAACTTGAATCTGAAGGAAAGCATAAACTAGCTTTTGTACTGTTCCAGTCACATGTTAGGTCCTAGGAGCCTTGGGTTTACAACCCACAGACTAGTTTACTATGCATTGTAGTACATGGGTCACCCAATCCAAGCTTAGCTATAATATAGTATTGCAAGATGAGTCTCCATAGTTTTCAGATACAGTTTTATTTTAACTGTTCTCCATTTTATATGGTATATTGATTTGCAACTCCTCAACCATCCATTTGTGCTTCTGTTTCATCCAAGTTTGCTTGTAGAATTAAGCTAAAAATATACAGTATACTGTACAGTGATGCAATTTTTTAGGCATCTTTAATTGTGTGCTGATAAGGTTTTCAAGATGCTGGGTTGAAATTTGCTCCATTGGAGCATATTAGGTCTGAGTCACAACCTCAACTAGTTTTCTCATGTTTTCCTCAGAGAGCTGTCTGAGTTTGTGATTGAAGATCTGGTGAAATTTATTAATGACCAGCGATATGCTGTGCCTGTTGAAAAGTCCCCCATACTGTTGTGTGGTAATCGAGGCACGGGAAAGTCTCTACTACTCCAGAGCTTAGCTGCTTCATTCAGCAGGGAACCGTCATCAGAGTTCTTGCTAATACTACACTTAGATGAATGGAGCAGACAGCGGTTGTCTCATCAAAGTAGTTGGACCAGGGATGCCAAAACAGAATTCTGGGACCAAATATTCAGGTGTGTTAAAAGCCTAGCTCCAGAATTGGTGAGTATCTATGGCATGGATTCAATAAAAGCAGTAATACAGATGCATATGAATCAGGTTCTTTTTCTTATTAACTGGGACATTGATATTGTGGGTCCAATATGTAAAGAGATGAGTTATGGAACATGGGTAGTGAAGTACCACGGCCTCCACTCTCCATCAGTAGATTGGCAAGTGCTTAAAGTGGAACCGTATGGAGAAGTACAAGTGAGGGCAGCACTAAAGAGTTTAAACCTTAAAGACAGTAAAATTGTCCTTCGTTTGTATGAAGACTGTGAGTACAAGGAAATCCTTACTACTTTTGACATGATCAAGATTTTTAGTGAGATGAGAAGCACTGTTACTCATGGGACACATTTTGAGATTGCAGAATTATATGTGAAAAAAAAGTTGAACAGTTGTGGTGATGTAGAATGTATAACAAAATTAGGAGAGATTGCTTTCAATGCTATTTGTAAGAATAAACTTGTACTGAAAGAAAGTGATCTCTGTAATATTTCAAGTGAAATTAAGGAAAAATTTTTGGAACATCATGAAGAGAAGGGCACAACATTCATTCATCTTATTGCCCGGGACTTTATGGCAGCAAAGTATGTCATCTCCCAGCCCACAAAGGCTTGTCAGGAATGGCTTTGTAATGTTCATGTCTTCAAAGGAGTTTTCAAATTTGTTTGTTCAATGTGGTGTAAAGACCTTCATTGTTTGAAAGGCAATATCCATTACATAAAAACCTATCTGATTAAACTGCTTGATGTCAAGAGTCTTGCTGGAGAAGCAGCTAACAAAGAAATTGGCAGTAAAAAGGGAAAACAAAAACCTAAAAAGAATTTTCCTGTTTTTGTCAATCCATTGAAAGATCCATTCACAAAATGGGGATTCATCTTACACCTTGATGATGCATGTCATGGGCGCAGACAAATTTTAGAGCTGGTGGCCCATCTCCTCTCCCATATTCGCTGTTGGCTAATTAAGACTGAAAAATGTTGGGACGATGGAAAATTAAGAAGATTTGAGAAAATTCTGAACAATGTGGAATTGAGGGAAGATGATCCAGTTACTATTAAGCTTGAGAGTAGTACAGACACAAACATGCTTATTAAAATTTGGAATAAGATTAAAAACATTAAGAAATTGTTTCACTGCTGCCATGTTAAATTGATTTTGAAGTACAATAAAACTGTCCCATTAGTAGATCAGGATAATGTTGTAAAGCTTTTTGATGCCATCTCCAATGCTAAAAGTCCGGTGTACATCACTCATTACACCGGCCCTTTTCTCTGTTCAGATATCCCAGACATTCTGAAATGCTTTTGCTTGAGAAAACTAGTGAGGGTGAATGTAAGTGTTTATGATGTAGCTTCTCTCACTGAGATTATGTCTTGTAAAGGATTGGGCACTCTCAGAGACATGTCAGTAAGAGTTGAGTTAAAGCTCTGTGAACAGCTAAAGCTCTCTGAAGAAGCTGTCCTGCCCTCACACCGCATAGAAATACCGGATCATGTCGACCTGGACCTCACCATTAAATATTTTGTCAATTTTCAGAAATTGCTCGATAGATTTAAATTCCGTCACCGCCTCTTTTCACTGAGCATTCATGATGTATTTGTTTGGAACGGATTTAAATTAAACTTGTCAGCCTTCAAAAACCTAAAAAATTTAAATATAAGGTTTGAACCAAATATGGGAGAAGAAATTGAACAAGAGAGAAAAAAGTGTGATGTTAGAGTGGGAATTATGGAAACAGAGGAGCTTGACAAGGTATCTACCAAACTACAGATACTTCCGAGGTGCTCTTGGATGTTTAACCTTGTTGTGTCACTGTCCCTGCCTTCCAGGTTAGAAAGACTCCTGTTGAGAAATGTGGAATTCTACAATAACTCCAATAATTATCTGTTGCTAAATTTCTTTGGAAATTATAAAATAGACAGACTAGTGATATTAGATTCTCTGCTTTCCTTGAAAGGAGTCAAACAAGTCATCAGTACTCATACTGAAATTATTGATGATGACTTAGCAACAATGACAAAAAAGTTGAGAGTAGACAGATCAAGTAGTTGTGAAGTTCGGGAACTAATTGCCAAGAAACCGAGGCTCACGAAAGAAGAGCGTGCCGAACGAAGGAGTAATAAACCCCCTGGGAAAGAAATTATAATAACATCGGAGTTGTCTTTATGTACAAATTGTGAAAGTTTCCCCTGTTTGTGTACTGGAGTTGGCAGTGGAGACACCTTTGAAGATCTGATTTATGTCATTGAAGATATTTATTTATATGATATCCTGAGCTTCACCTACACAAGTAATATTGTCACTGTCAGGAAGGATATATGTGGAGATTTAAGAGTCCACTGTATCATATCTCAGCTGGATGATTCCACAGCAAGTGAGATACACTCTTCCAATACTTGGCTAAGTAAGCTATTCTTGACATTGACTCTAGCACAGTGTATCTGCTTTGACTGTACTAATCTGTCCTACAAAGGCGCCATGGCAATGGTTCATCATTTCAAGAACATTAAAAGGGATCATAGCTCTGACGGAGTGGTTGAGCCCTTTTCTTTAACGATAGAATCCATCTGCCACTCTACGACCCATGATCAATTCTTATGCCTCATTGACTTCATCAAAAGAGAGGAATGTCTTGCAGTTTTCAACTTCAGGTGTATGTGCATAAACAAATGCTTTAAAGTGAAGAAAACCTGTAGTGGTATGATATATCTGAATGATGTTGATAAAACTGACAGATAGATAACAGTACAGTATAGAAAATGAGAATTCTTACTTCTTTATTTTGTACATCACTTTAGTGTTGACATACTGTACATCTTACCCATAGTTATGTCACTGTGTTAGATGGTCTGATTTAATGCACTCTCTTAATCTTTAAAGAAGAAGATTTGTTGTGGAGTATAAGAATACCATTTTTTCTTCTGAGTTCAAGATTTTTAAGTCATGGTAGTGTTTTGAAAATAATTGGTTTTTTCAATATTTCAGATGATGGTGTCATAACTTAAACTTTTACCATCCTCCTTCAGTAATGATCTTGCTATCAGTGTAGCCAAGATACACAGAGTGAAAGTGGGCTCCATAAGAATGGCTTAAATCCCTCATTATTTTCACTCTTTCTTTTTACTCCGAGGGTTTTTGGGAGTCAGGTCTTGTAGCATATGTCCTCTGTATTACTGTTTGTGTGTTGTTAGTTTGAGGTGATGAAAAAGGTGGCCATTATACTGACAGCTTCTTGATGTTGTACTCTTGTTCTGCAACACTTTAGATTTAATTCAAAATTTATATAATATATATATATATATATATATATATATATATATATATATATATATATATATATATATATATATATATATATATATATATATATATATATATATATATATATATATATATATATATATAGTGATTATTTTTTTAATAACTATGATGTACAGTATATAATATACAGCTTTCAATTTTGTTGTGATGTTAATATGGTATTTAAGTACTGTAAAGTCACCCACAAAAGTTCTGTCACCTCTCCTACTGTTCCCTGAAGCAGTAGACATTTCTGTCCAGAAATGATTTGAATTCACAAATTTGAATTTTGGGGTTTGTGGCTCCTGAGGAGAGGCAACAGGCTATTTGTTGGTGACTGTACCTGTATATATTGTCACATTATGTAAATTATTTGTGAGGGTCAGTCAACTTTGATACATATAGCTAGTGGAGGGCTTTTAATCATCAGTTAAAACTTCCATTAATTTAATTGGACCAAATAAAGATTTTTCTCTTAAAAGTAGAATTGTGGAGATGTGACTTACCATGGAATGTTAAGTTATGAGCTTCTCACATCTTAGTCACAGATTATTGGTGTTGCAGGAGATGTTAATTTATCTTTATGATTGTTATGAATTAACCCAAGTCAACTGTTAACTACTCCTGTACCAATAGAATGTTTAGACTATGAGTGCTGTACTGTACCTGTATCAATGATTTTTTAAGAAGATGGTTGGCAACAGGTTCTGAGAGCACAGTTACCATACCAAACCTGTAATATATATTTTATAACTTTTTCTGTGTATTTTTTTATTATCACCTCAATAATTTTTTTTTAAGCATTGAAAAGAAGTTTGTTGTTTTTGTGTGATGTTTGGAAAGAATCTCGGTACAGTGCAGTGAAACCTTCATCTAATGGACTTTTGGGTCTAATGGTCCTCATTCTAACATACAGTACTGTATGTAGCAGAATCTAACAAATTGTAAATAGCACTTAATGGATTTGGAGATCTAATGGTCCTAGATCTAATACAGGCAAACCCCGTATTCATAGCCTCGGTATTCGTAACCTCGTTTATCCGCAACCAGTTTATTGTTACCCATTTCCACTATTCGCAATGGTTGCCCCATTTATTCGCAAATTCTTACGAGCAAAAATTTTGAACCGCGCGCCTCAGCCGTAGCGTAGGACAGCGTGTGTACGTATTCCTCCGCCATAAGCTTCCGCTCGCCTCGGTCTCACATGTGCTGGCGTGTGTTTTGTGTGATCTCGCAATGCCTAAGCAACCAGCTACTAAAACTCCCAGCAATGTTGCTAAGAGATCACGTGTGGCAGTTACATTGGAGGTGAAATTGGATATCATAAAAAGACATGAACACGGAGAAGGAACGTCAGTGATTGGGCACGTGCATGGCTTGGCTTCCTCTACGGTGCATTCTATAGTTAAAAGCGCCAACAAGATCAAAGAGCTGGCCGGGTCTGCAACACCACTGACTGCTACGAAGGTGACGAGGTTCCGTGATGCTGAGATGGAGAGTATGGAGCGGATGTTGAGCACGTGGATTGACGACTAGACCCAGCGACTTAAAACACCTTTATCGCAATGCATGATTCAACAGAAGGCAGTACAAATTGACAGCAATAATGAGAGTGAGGTGGCTGACGACCCTGGCAGTGAGGTGGCTGACGACCCTGGTAGTGAGGAGAGTGAGGTGGCTGACGACCCCAGCCTCCTCACATCCCAGTAAACCTTCACCCTCTCCCCTAATGTCAATTTCAGCAAGCAAGCAACACAGCACATCAGAGGTAAATTAACAGTCTACTTTTAAAACTTACCTCACACACCTACGCTGATAAACATTTAAACACTCAAACATGTGAAGTACCCCTGTATACTATAGTACTTGTAAACAAATACGCTTAATAAACTCAAAGTGTTTGTTATTTATGTTTATTTGATGTTATGCTTTTGTTTCTTTATTTATTTTATGTTCTATGTGTGACCACTCGTATCTCCCCTATTTACATTATTTATTATGGGAGAAATTGCTCCGCTATTCTCAATTTCGATATTCTCAACAAGTTTCATGCCCGTAGCCTTTGTGATAAGTGAGGCAGTCCTGTATACAGTATATGACATCTAATGGACTTTTGGGTCTAACTTGCTAAACAACCCCCACCCCTCATATACTCCATTAGGTGGAGGTTTGACTGTACTGTTATGTGATGGTTAACTCTGGAAATTAACCTCACATCAAGGTAAACTTATTCCACATCAGTACTGGTTCGATGATCCCCGACACCTCTTATCAGTTGTTGCTCTTATCTTTACAAACCCTCAACTGAAAAGGGTGTCATTGGGTGTCATATATACCGGTATATAGATACTGTATATATCATCATCATGAGTTTCTATCTTTTAATTTGAGTTTGATCTCTAAATAATAGTTAGTGTATGAAATTGCTTGAAAACGTTGCATATCAGAGACTCAATCTTGGAGTATTTCCTGGATAACTGATGAAACTACTACATGTGTTAACTACTGTATATATGTCTACCATATTCAGAATTTGGGTCAGTGTTATGGTTACTATGTGCTAAGTGCCTTTCACAGCTCAGTATATCTCAAAGTTGTTTATATTTTATACTATACTACAGTGGTCCGTCGGTTAACGAGCGCCTCGGTTAACGAGATTTCGGTTAACGAGTTACCTTCCATAAGATTCTTAACTTCGGTTAACGAACAATCCCTCGATTAACGAGTTTCTTACGAGCTGACCTCCACATGTTTTAGCTTGCATTTGGCGGTCCACCAGCTGTAGTATTAGTCCGCCAATACAGTAATCGGTTCTAGGGCTTAAATTCCTTACCCTTTTAGTAAATATCAAGAAGTTTATACTATTCAATAATTTTAAAAGTTTAATATTAAATTTTTTAGTCATTTTTACAATTATTGAACATAATTGAAGGTAGGGTTACTAGTTTGTGGCACGCCATCCAGCCTGCCAACACAGCATACAGGCGTCAGTCTTTGTGTCTTTTCAGTGGAGGTAACATCTTGCTTGAGACTCTCTTCAACTAAACGCTTTTTTTTCTGTGTTTACAAGCAAATTATTGGTCATTTTGAAATTTATTTTACATATTGACAATATATAGTGCAGTGCAGTGTTGATTTAAAGAAAATTATCTTGAATTACACCAAGAGAACTAAAATTTTATGGGTGAAATGATGCCATGGGGTGACTTCTCTTCTACCCCAATGTCTTCTCTTCTCCCTTCTCCTCCACCCCCATTCTAATTCCCATCATCATCATCATCATCATCCAGGAGCCTTCTTCATACACACCTCAAAGTAAGTGTACTTTTCTACCTTTTTTGTTGAATTTAGGCAATTGTCGGTGAGCTTGAACCAATTACCCAAAAACCCATTGAAACAATGGTTTCGGTTAACGAGCAACCTTCTAGAACGGATTGTGCTCGTTAACCGAGGGACCACTGTACTGTATATCTCATTGGTATATAATGTGTCCAAGAAAGGCCTTATAATATATTACCACAGGAGAGATTTTGAGCAGTTGTGTGATGGTTTATGTCAGGTGTGTCAGAACTTTATATTTTTCCATGAAAATATTATTGATTTAAAGTTATAGGTGAGATGCTTGATATTCCAATTGACTTTGTTGGTTAATTCTAGCCTAAGTTGCTTTCCTTTATGTGTGACATTGTTTTAAGAGATTATTGTGCATCAGTATAATAAATGACTTAAGAATACAGTTTGTGTTGTGTATTTACAAGCTGAGGATGTAACAGATAGAGAGAGAAAGAGATATTCCACTTATCTTTCCCTTTCCTGTTCGTTTTCTAAAATTATCCTTAATTCTAAAGCACTTTAACCCTCACCCCTTGCTCAGGGTCTGGGCAGGCTGTTAAATAGTGTTAAATCAAATGACTTAATTAGTTATTCATTATGCAGGTCTTTACTGTAATATAAAATTAAGCAGGACTTTAGGGAAGTGTAAAGAAATTTGTATTGAAACCTCATGGTCCCAGTTACAAAGAAAAATCTAAAGCACAAATTTTTGAGGAATTTTGTCAAGTTTAGGAGACATAAAGTTCAGTAGGGTGGATCTTTACAACAAGTGTCCCTAGAATATCAAGAATTATTCATCTGTCTTGTGTTTATAATGAGCTAAGTAATGTGGGAGATTCCAGCAGTCCAGTGCATGAAATGACTGAGAGATTATATAACAGTTTTAACTGAGTAACTTCACCATTGTGGTGGTACTAAAGATGCCCCAAAATCTTAATGTAGGAACTACCTGATATACAGTACCGGTACTTGTAAGAATCTCGGGTAAAAACTTAAATTTTGGTAATAACTTGTCATAATGACTCAAAAACGTAATTCCTTCTTTTAATATTTTGATGTTCAGTTTTGGTTTTTCTTTTATTCTGGGTATACTGTACCGTACTGTTCTATTGTACTGAACCCCAAAAATTATCACTAAGGGAGCCTCTTTCTTTTCTGGTTAGAATTTTGAGGCCAAGTTTTGTGAATTTGGTGTTTAAAAGTACTGTACTACTACACTACAGTACAGTATGTCAGTTTCAGCCAAAATTCTTTGAAATTGACAGAAACAGTATAACAAGCTCATAGCCATAGTGGTTTTTTTTAGTGTGATTTTGGGCTTAAAGGTTCTGTATACCAAGGTTATAGTGTTGCTGTTATGCTGTGGAAAATTATTGTGGATTTGGGAGGAAAGGTAACTCAAATTACTGTATACTGTATTGTATATAGCCATGGTGTCATGTTGAGACCAAAATGAACTTAATTTTGAAGTTAAAGTACTGTATTTAACCTTGTGTCATTTTGAAGGGAAAATTCTTGTGGATATGAAAAAAAGTACACCAAGGCCGTCATGTTGAGGAAGAGTCATGTAGGGAGGAATTCAGTAAATAAAGTTTGTATGTCATATAGCTCTCTATAAGACCGTGTACAGTACTGTTTTGTAAATTTTGTATGGACCTTGTAAGGCTGGTCAGTAGTACAGGGTACAGCACATACCTGTACCTTACTGTATAAAAAGCCCACCAGTTAATAATTTATAAGTTAAATTCAACCAGTGTGAATTCATTGCACAAATGGTTATACTGTATGCACAGTATACATTTACAGTACAGTATACTGTATATATATACCTGTACAGTCGAGTCTCAATAATTCTCGAAATACAAATTTGCATTCTTAAATTTGTGGGTACGCTGTACCTATATTACTATAGTACCTCTTTTAAATTTTGCAGTCAGATATTCATAATTTGTGGCACAGTGCCAACTACTGTACATCAATCAGAGCACCTTACTCAAATCTGAGGGTTGGCAATCACAGTCCTTCACTCTAAATATTTTCAGACTGTTTTTACCAATCCTACAAGACTTTGTCTGTCTGGGGACCCTGTATTTATTTTAATCCATTCATCCCAGTCTCTGCCTTCCACTTGCCCTCCTACCCTCAACTTTGTCCATCAATATTTCTGTTATTATCCCCTCATCCCTAATTATATGACCAAAGTATTGATTTTTTTCCTGTGCATTTCAAGTATTGTTATTAAAGTTTATTCTAACCTTAGAACTTCATATGTTTTCTTGTCTGTGTAACTTACTCTTAAAATTTGTTTATAACACCACATTTCAAAAGCCTCCGACCACTTTCTGGTGTCAGCTGAAAGTGTCCAGGCTTTTGACCCATACATCAGCCAAGCTATACCATTTTTCATTATGCTCACAGCTGCCTCAACTTCTGTTCCTAAAATTGGTACAGTAGTTCTGTCTTTATATTTCCTTTTCGTTTCTCACCTCTATTCTTTCCTTTTTCTTCTACATACTCAGTCCATCTCTCGTTTATGTCGCCCTTACACAGGATGTTATTATCTTTGCCTTTAATGGTCCCACCTCATGTATTTCTTTTTTCTAGTTTATATGTGCAATTTTTCTGTACATTTTTGTAGAGTTATGGCTTCTGTTATCATCCATCTTCTTGCATTTCCTTTCTTGATCATTTTCCATTGCCTGTCTACAATCCTTTTTAATTTTTTGTTAAGTTTCTATGTAAGCCTCACTTTGTTTTATAATATTTCATCTATCTATTTTCTTTAAAATTTCATTGTCATCCACTCACTTTTAGCTTTGTTCCTCCTATGACCTATAGGTGTTTCCTCAATCTCTAGCATTATTTCTTTGTAATTATTAAGTTGTTGTCCTGGTTCTTGTTCATCCAAGTCACCCTCTAGCAATGCTGAAAATATATTTTTGGTTTCAATTTCATATTCAATCCCAGCTCCTGTTTGGAGCTTACCTAACTCCCATTTGATTTTGTCCACACTTTTTTTTCTTTTAATGTTTGAAAGTTTAGCCTCACTAAACTCATTAATGGGACTTGATCTGACCCACGATTTGCCCCTGGATAGGTCTTGGTTCAAGTAATTGAATTTGTGTCTTTTCTGAATTAAATTGTAATTTATTTTATCACTGAAAGTGTTATTTACATTGTCCTGGGGTGATATCCATGTATAGAGATGCCTAGGGTGTTGTTCAAACCATGTATTTGCAATTACTATCTTGTTTACCTTACAAAAGTCTATTAATATTTCTCCTCTTTCATTTCTGTTACCCAACCCATGTGGTCCTACTTCTGGTGCTTCTTTTTCTTTCCCAACCTTTGTGTTAAAGTCCTCCGTATAATCAGACATTCATTAAACCTCACGGTGTCTTTTGCTTTCTTTAAATCTTCATAAAGTTTTTCTAAGACATCATCATCACTATCATTTGTTGGTGCATAAACTTGTACCTGTATTTTTACCAAGACCACAGGTTTAGCATTAAAGTTGACTTACAAAACTATCTGACACTGCCCAATGTGCCTTTACACTACTGCTCAACTTTTGGTTTACAAGAATGCCAACTAATGCTATTTGAACCTGTCCATCTTACTTCACTTAATCTCAGAATGTCCCACTGCAGTCTTTTCATTTCCTTACAAACATTTGCATCCTTACCAGCCTCATATAATGTCTTCACATTCCATATTCCAATTTTTATTTTGTTCTTGTTCTTATTCTTTCTGTAATTGTTTGATCTATAAATGTTTGTTTTGCTTGGATAGTACTTGCTAACTCTCGGTGGCACACTGCCCACAAACACGGTTGGATCTTTAGGTGACGATGATCCAACAGGAACTCCCAAAAATGATTTATTGTGTCTGTCCATGATGTTTAATGTTTATTTTAGAATATTTTGGAACAGTTATATTTGCAGGTATATTTGCATTTAAATAAATTAAACCATAATTCACAATTTGATAATTCACGGTAGTATCTTTTGGTTCCTAACCCGTGAATTATCAAGACTCTATTTATATAATTATATCAGCCACTGTATTTATAAACTTAGCACTCATGATAAATGCAGAGTGAACAATAATAAACACAGGACTTGTTTGGCTGTGTGTTATAAGCTAGAACATTAAAAATATAGACATGAGTATGATAGGTAAAATATAATTCATATTTTATTATGTTATTACATATGTATATATCAATATGATATATAACCCTGGTGAGTACTGGACTGTATAATAAAAGGTAAATGTATATATGAGGGCCTTACTAAGACCACTGACCTAGGTAGACTAAGAGTATATTGTATAGCAGTGGAGCATGACACCTTCAGGAGATGAACCATATTTATCACATGTACAGCTGATCATAATAACATCTGTGTTGATTATGTATACAGATGATCACATTAAAAGCTGTTTTCATCATGTACAGCTGACCACAATAACAGCTGTGTCCACCATGTACAGCCAACCACAAGCTCTGCCGTGATCACCACATCCAGTTGACCACAACATGAGGAGTACTTAACATACTGCCAGACAACATTAAGTTACTAATCTTGCATACAATAGGTACAAACACATTGGCTGATACAGTGTTATTGTCCAACTAAACATTAAAAAAAAGGATAATTTCTCCGTCACGTATTCACAATTATTTAAGATTTTTGCAACATTATTAAATCTTAGCAATGTAAAGATAATAATGACTCATACCGACTCAACTATCACAAACACCATGAAGGCTCAATGACTCACAGATTCAACCATCACTCAATGACTCACACTGACTCAACCAACACAAACACCAAGATGACTCAGTGATCAAGAAGGTACTGTACGTTACTAACTTACTGATGACTTAATCACACAATGCATAGAATTTTACATACACAGGGAGACTATTCAAGGATTTTTGTCATAGGATAGAGATGATAGTGGAGTACTGTATTGTATCATGTTCATCCTAGGTACAGAAACATGTCTCGGTCATTTCAGCTAAGTTATGTCCGTCAAGATTCTTGGAGTTAATTACCGAACACTTTTTTTTTTTTAGTCCATTGTAGCTGTATTTTTTGTTGTTGTATATAGATAAATTAATCATAGTGGTTTACAATACAGTATTCGCACAATATATTACAGCTAAGATTTTCTGAGGAACTTGCCTAAGACAGCCACTATGGGTAAGAGAATATGGTATTGCCTGTCACATAAACTGTCATTTCTCTAAGGATTACTGTCAACAGGTCTGTTATGGTATTGCTTGTGTGACCAAATGGTTCAACACTCCCAATATTCATCACTGGTTGCATTCAGTTGTGCTTGAAAGAAAAAATTATCCTTCAAGCATAAAAATTCTCCAGGAGTTGGATCAGTGTGAGGTGGACACTGGTTGACCACACAGCCAAGACAATACATTTTAGTACTGTATTATCCTCGCTCACTGGTTACACTGCTTTGACTGTATTCTCCTGCAGCTTGATGTCATAGTGCCACCAGCTTGTTCACTGATGTCATAGTGCCACCAGCTTGATCACTGATGTCATAGTGCCACCAGCTTGATTACTAACATGTAGTGCCACCATTTTGATTACTGACATATAGTGCCATCGCTTTGATTACTGACATATAGTGCCACCACTTTGACCACTGACATGTAGTGCCATCACTTTGACCACTGACATATAGTGCCACCACTTTGATCACTGACATAAAGTGCCATCACTTTGACCACTGACATATAGTGCCACCACTCTGACCACTGACATGCAGTGCCATCACTGATTCCTGACATATAGTGCCATCACTGATTCCTGACATATAGTGCCACCACTTTGATCACTGACATAAAGTGCCATCACTTTGACCACTGACATATAGTGCCACCACTCTGACCACTGACATGCAGTGCCATCACTGATTCCTGACATATAGTGCCATCACTGATTCCTGACATATAGTGCCATCACTTTGACCACTGACATATAGTGCCATCACTTTGACCACTGACATATAGTGCCATCACTTTGACCAATGACATATAGTGCCATCACTTTGATCACTGACATATAGTGCCATCACTTTCACCACTGACATATAGTGCCATCGCTTTGATTACTGACATATAGTGCCATCACTTTGACCAATGACATATAGTGCCACCACTTTGATTACTGACATATAGTGCCATCACTTTGACCACTGACATATAGTGCCATCACTTTGACCACTGACATATAGTGCCACTTTGGACAGTTCACCACCGATCTACTCAGTGACGACACACTAGAAGCAGGAAACTATTTAGGTAGAAAGCTGCCATTGTGGTAGTGGTGTGGTCTTGGTCTGGGTATACCAAGGTCCTGGTTGAGGGTGTCGTGGTGGTCATGCCAGTAAGAGTCGTCGTGGGGTGGGATGCTCAGCCTGGTCGTGGCGTCCCTGGAGCTGACTGTAACAGCAGTCTGGTTATATCTGGGTGTGGACGGTGACCTCGGCTTCCTGTGGGGCAGTGATGATGTTAGTGATACTCTTTACACACACACACACACACATACTATGCAGCTATGTACAATTTGTGATTACAGTACAATCAAATAATTCTTCCTCCACCCCCCCCCCAGGTTACAGCGACAATTGAAGAACCTCGAAAAATCATTCTTTATTGTCTAGTGAGCTTACTAGGGGCAATGAGGATAAAGTAAAGTAAATTAAAGTTCTCCAATGTCTTTTAGAGTAATTCAAGAGGATGCTGTATTGGCCTAGTTAACTGATCAGTGCTAATTATCTATAAGTTGAACCTACCCTGGATGTTAGAATTCGTGTGACCTTATCAAACACATGTTATTGATTGGACAAAATGTAGATGTCTATCACAGAAATCCAGTACCCACTTACCTGGCCTTTTGAGTGATAAAGAATCAAATGACACTAATTATGGTATTGGTCAATCTATTCTGTATGGAACGTATATACAATCATAATACAGTTGTACCCTGATTTACGCGGTCAATTGAACCCACAGGGTACCGCGTAAAGTGAAAACCGCGTAAAGTGAACAACAGAACATATGGGATTAATTCCAATAGAGACTGGCCCGACCCCCAAACTCCACTTTTTGACGACACACAACTATGTTGTAGTAAAAATATTATCTTAACTTTATGATGGTATGCACACACAATTAATAATTAAGAGAAATATCAATAATATTAGTTTTTTTAACACTTACATTAGTAGAAAAGATGGCTGGGCACACGGGGATGGGGGATTGGTTCCGAGGCAGAGGGCAGATTATTGGCCCTCACCTGTATCACTTGTATCAATTGTATCACTATCCACCACAGAGGCTTGCAGGGCCTCTTTGTCAAACCCCTCAAAGTCCATATACTGTAAGTCCATATCCTCACTATAATTATCACTATCACTGACTTGGGCCGGTTGTGGTGGGTGGCGGGTGAAGAACTCGGTAATGTTTTGATGACTGGGCGACCTTGTGCTCATCCTGCCCGCGCCGCTTCCCGCGTATATGAGTAGATGCACCGCGGAAAGTGAAAGTTCGGTTCTGGCGAGGCACCTCGTAAATGAGAAATCGCGGAAAGTGAAACCGCGTAAAGCGGGGTAATACTGTAGTTTCCCCACATACCTAATTTGACCTTACTGTGGCCTTGGGTTGACCTGAGTACTTAATTAGTTTCAAGTGTGGAGCTGGTGAACCAATCCAGCAAGTCTGAATTAATATGACCTTCGGGTATTGATTGTTCAACATACAATACATACACACATCTACCACAGGCCCTCTCACCCACCTGGCAGACTGTGAAGATGGGGGACGATGGGACGTTGCCCGCTGATCCTGCACAGCTGTCGAGTCCCCGTAATACTGTTGAAACATATAACAGGTTGAGGTGACAGGCAAAACACAGCTCTCTCCTCCCACTGAAAAACTCTCATTTATATTTGCTTGTGCCTTTATGTTATTTATAATTGCTTGTGCTTTTGTGTGATTTATAATTGCTTCTGCTTTTATGTTATTTATAATTGCTTCTGCTTTTACCAGTATATTCAAGTGTGTGTTTTATAGAGCAAGTCTCTGAGGATGGTTGAAGTGTTTAGAGGTCTGAGGAATTGTATGGTATTTATGTAAAGAAAGAAGGACTTTTTTCAGGTATACAGTGGCAACAGATAAGGCACTCTCCACGTGTGTTCACCGACAGCCATGCTTGACATCAGCCGTGTCTATGATGCAGTTTGCTTCAGCTATAGAGCGACGACACTGAGTACAGCACTTCAGGTACATTGTGTATGAAGTTTCTAACACACTAGGTACTGCATTTCAGACATACTCTTACTGGATACAATATTTCAGAGACATTAGGTACATTGTTTTAGACATATTGAGGACAGTGTTTGAGAAACATTGGGTACAGTTCAGTATTCAAGCCAGTAGTAGCAGCAACAGCAGCGGGGGCAGGTGTTGTACACTTGAGCTAGACCTTAAAAAACATATAGAAAACAGATGCTGTACACCTCGTGGCTCACATAGAATACATTCCGGGAGGAGGGATGAAATATACACTAGCAATAAAATAACAGATTTGAGTAGATCAAGACACATAAATACTGTACAGTAGTTGGTAATACATGTTGTGTCCTGCAAGCCAAGAGTGTCAACACTAGCGTGAGGGGACATGTCGGCCGTTGGTGGTCATTGTCGCTCTAAGAAACATTAAAGAGGCTTCCAGCGGCAGGCAGCAGGGTGGCAGGCGTCTCATCTTTACCTGAGGCAGGAATATCACCATATTGGGTGTGGTGGACGTCGCCGTTGTGTCTTACTGGCGAGTAACTGGTCCGTCGCAGAGTTTCACTGCATAGTCGAGATATGTTCTGGGGACGGAAGTCTCTCTCAGATTTCTCAACCACTATTTTGTTGTGCACCCCTTGCTCATCCTGAGAGCAGTAGTGCAAAAAGATTACAGAGCAGAGGTCAAGAAGGGTCTTTGTCATGTTATTGTGGTGCTGGATATTACAAAATTGACTCACTACACTAGAGTACAGTACAGTAGTGTACTGTAGTTGTATCTTATTAATAAAAATAAGATGTTGTATTATATCTCACAGGGTTTCTTCAGACCAGTACAGTATACGTACAGTACTGGTATTAACACCAAAGTGTCCGCATACACTTTAGATCTAATTTACTGTAGTATAAACTTAATTGGTGAAGGTACTTGTAGCCAAGCCTTAGTTTAGAAGGGTGAACATTGTTTAATCTGCTGACCTTGTTACTTGTTCTTAACATTTTTGAACTTGATACACTTTATTGCGATGGTCACTAGATCTGTTAATGACAATTTTATTCTTTGACTTTCTTCATATCTGCCAGTTCTTCCCTGTTAACAGTCATTAAGGTTCTGTTCAAAATCATATTCAAAAGGCTCGGTATTTAATGCAAGTCCAGCTAAGACATACCGTACTTTGAGAGGGAATCAACAACAGATTAACTTGAATCCTTTTATGAATAATATGTGCACTCTATCTGCTCCCAGAAACAAGTGTTTTACATTCTGAACTGAGAGTACTGAGGGCAAGTTAGGTCTGTCTGTCTCTGTTGTTGTTACTTCTGTAAGGTTGACAGTATTGAGTTTAACATATTTATATACTGTGCTGGTGTAGTGGATGTCTAGTTGTTTGTTCTACAGTATGTCCATTTCTTATACCAATTATTTTGTATTTTGGTTTATTTTAGCAAATTTAGTGTATTATCAATTAAAAAAAAGTTTCATCGTACTGTAGAAACTTTTGTGAATCCAGTTCAAACTTTTGATATCTAAATACAGTAAACATTTATCACTAATGTACATATCCAACTCTCAAGTCTAGTCATTATTCTTACCAATGTTAAATTTGTTGGATCCGACTTCATGACTGCTGAGGGGTACCACTACCTTAATTATTTGTTGTATGTGGAAAAGTCTCGTTAAAGCGCAGCCAGCAAGAAAAACGTCAAAAAAATTGTTTTGTTCTAAGTTAAATACAAGAAAAAAAAAATGGTTAAAATTCCTTTCCTCTTCAATACACACTTACAGATACAGAGGTACAGTTGCCTGCACTTATACCTGGTACAATGGCTGGTGCTTTTTGTGAGATGTGGCAACTCTGTGGAATGTTTATCTAGCATCTTTAGTCTAGCTACTATTGCAAGGTTCCTTAGGGACATTTCTGGGAGTTTTAATACCATGTCAGCAGACACAGAGTTGCCACATCTCACACAATGCGCCAGCCACTGTACCAGATGTAAGTGCAGGTGACTGTACCATACATCATACTCCCGGAACACTGCTGGATTATTAAAATTAGGAAATTAGTTAGAGTATACACAGGGTACATATTTACTAAACACTGCTTGGTGGGCCTTTCAAGCATCAAATACAGTGCAAGTAGTAATCTAAGGTTCAAACTACACAAAGAAATTAGGCTACATTCTACATAGTATTTTGTTTAGGTAAATACAATAATGTTAGTATGACCTTTTTTTTTTTTTTTTTTTTTTTTTTTTTTTTTGACTAGAATACAAGATTAAATTTCAAGCAGGTAGAAGAACATTTAACACTCCTATTTGACCACAAACCACCCTGGTAACTAGGGGACATACCGATACATGGTAGGACAGACCGTACAGTACAGGACACATTAGGACATACCACCAACCCCCTCTACAACCTACCTTAATAACAGGGGGACACTTCTCACCCTTGATGGATCTGTTGACAACATTGGCCTTATGAGTGAGATTCTCTTTGTTGTAAGTGTCGGTGACGGGGCTGGTGGTGGAGACGTTGAAGTAACTCGTGTCCTCCTTGGCCGGATCTGTCAGGACGTCCGGGTAGGATTTGTGCATGACATCCACGATCATGTATGAGATCTGAGGACAGGGGCAGGTGTGTGTAATGATGGGGGACACATACACACACACACACACACACACACACTGTACTCTGAGGTAGAATAAAGGTACATGTGGTGGTTTATCTAATGGGTGTTGATATATAACTCTCTCCTCTTTCCTTCTCCTCTTTATCTCTCCTCTCTCCCTCTTTCTCTCATCTTTCCCCATTTCTCTCTCAACTCCAGGATGCTGTCAGTGCCTCATGGAACTTGAGAGAAAGAATACTTTGATCTGCACTGTCCTCCTTAAGATTCCTCAGAGTTATTCAATACGTCATTTCAGGTTTATGCTCACCTTTCAACGTCTTATCCATAACTTTATTCAGAATGCGACCCCGTGCCAAAGAAAACTCTGAAACGCGTCACCATTGGTTTTAAGATCGAATTTGAAGCCGGGGAGGATGGAGATGATGTTTAAAGGCTCAAGCTCAAACAAAAAACATTATGGTATCTGTTCTTTGACCTAGTGAGGCCTCCATTTTAATAGTCCTCGATCTAGTGGATGTAGTTTGGTAAATGGGGGTTTTATATCTAAGGGACCCTTGATGTAATGGATTTCTCTCTCCATATAGTCCATCTACCTTCTCACTACTACTTGCTACCCAGTTCCTTATCTCCACCACCTAGTTCCTTATCTCCACTACTTAGTTCCTTATCTCCACCACCTAGTACCTTCTCCCCACCACTTAGTACCTTCTCCCCACCATTCACCTCCCATCTCACCACCTACCTCATCTCCACTACCTCCTCTTCCCCACCAACCTACCTCCCCACCAACCTACCTCCCCACCAACCTACCTCCCCACCAACCTACCTCCCCACCAACCTACCTCCCCACCAACCTACCTCAAGATGGCGATCCAGGAAGTCGTTGGTGTCAAAATCATCGTCATCATCACCGAATGGGTTGAGGAGCGACTCAGCCACCTTGAGCCACCCCATGTAGAAGATGAACTGTAGGAATGTGAAGATAGGCACGTAGAAGTCGATGCTGTGGTTGTCGTAGCCTTGTTTTGGGTCCAGGAATTGTCGGCCCAAGATGGAAAATGCAAAGTAGGAGTAGGTTGCCATAGTTACCACCTGCAAACAGTACACAATGTTGTTTATTTTAGGGGGTTGTTTACTCACCACCTACACAACAAAACCATGTACAGTACAGTGCACCACCTACACAGCTACACCTTATATAGAGCACCACCTACACAGCTACACCTTATATAGAGCACCACCTACACAACTACACCTTATATAGAGCACCACCCTACACAACTACACCTTATATAGAGCACCACCCTACACAGCTACACCTTATATAGTGCACCACCTACACAGCTACACCTTATATAGACACCTACACCAACTACACCTTATATAGAGCACCACCCTACACAACTCATACCCTAGCCTTATATGAGCACCACCCTACACACTACACCTTATATAGAGCACCACCCTACACAACTACACCTTATATAGAGCACCACCCTACACAGCTACACCTTATATAGAGCACCACCTACACAACTACACCTTATATAGAGCACCACCTACACAACTACGCCTTATATAGAGCACCACCCTACACAACTACACCTTATATAGAGCACCACCTACACAACTACGCCTTATATAGAGCACCACCCTACACAACTACGCCTTATATAGAGCACCACCTACATGTAGTTGATACACATACCTACCTCTACTAACACACCCTCATTTAGCACTACATAATACCCAACACTAAAGAAACAGAGCTACAGTAGTTAAGAGAAATACATATAACTGGTGATTAATTCAACTCTGTAAGAAACGATCACCATAAGGTAAGTACATATGGTGTTGACAGTACAGTGTGATGTAGTTGGATTTATTTATAGTGTCCAGGAGAGAACTATCTTAAATTTTATTAATGTAGTAGTCATGTTTATTAAGAGAATGTTTGGTAATTTTTTGTAGAAAAGAGCATATTGGGAGATACTCACACACACACACATACACACACATACACACACACATATATATAGACAGAAAGACACACACACACACGCACACATAGAACAACACACACACACACATGCACACACAGAAAAACACACACAGACAGAAAGATACACACACACACACACACACATAAAAAGACACACACAGACATGCACACACACACAGACACAGTACCTGGGTATACACAAGGGGTACACTCATGGTGTGGTATTCTTGAAGCTTGCCACAGTTGTACCGCAAGTTGGTGATTTCTTTGATCATGGCTTTAAGACCGTAGTCGTCCGGACAGCGCCCCTCCCGCCTCGCCTGCGCCGCCACCATGCTCGCCCACACCAGAGGCATCCAGATCTTGTGGTGTCTCGTCTGTTTGTCCATCATCTCGAATATCTCCTTCTCATTTGAGGTCATGTACCCTGTAAGGTGTCGATGGTGGTGGTTACCTGTAGGTTGTGTTAGGTCAGGTCAGGTTGTGTTAGGGCAGGTTATGTTAGGTTAGGTTGTGTTAGGTTGGATATGTTAGAGCAGGTTATGTTAGGGCAGGTTGTGATAGGATAGGTTGTGTTAGGTTGGATATGTTAGAGCAGGTTATGTTAGGGCAGGTTGTGATAGGATAGGTTGTGTTAGGTTGGATATGTTAGAGCAGGTTATGTTAGGTTAGGTTGTGATAGGATAGGTTGTGTTAGGTTGGATATGTTAGAGCAGGTTATGTTAGGTTAGGTTGTGATAGGATAGGTTGTGTTAGGTTGGATATGTTAGAGCAGGTTATGTTAGGTTAGGTTGTGATAGGTTGGATATGTTAGAGCAGGTTATGTTAGGTTAGGTTATATCTGATCAGAACAAAACAGCCTTACCTCCTTCAATAAATTGGTCGTAAGTAGAAAAGCGGCGAGCGACACGGGGAGCGATCCTAGCGAAAGCGAGGGCGAAGGCCAGGTTGATGTATCGAGCGAAGGACTTCCTCAGGAGGCGACCCCGCTCATCCTGCGCCACAAATAATCATGACCCATTAACTTTGGGACCTGATCTTTTCATAGTGTGATTCAATCAAATTTACACTAACCTAACTTACCCCTAACCCAATCTAACCTAACCTACCCTTAACATAACATAATTTAACCCTGGGTGTACTAAACTACCTCCCACAACCTAAAACAGTACTCAAATGGCCCTAAAATGCACTAAATTAACCACGAATGTACTAAACTACCCCCCACAACCTAAAGATAAGTACTCAAATGACTCTACAATGTACTAAATTAGCTGAATGTACTAAACTACCCCCCACAACCCCCCAAAAGTACTCAAACGCCCCTACATTGTACTAACTTAGCCCTGAATATACTAAAATACCCCACTCATATGTTTACAACCTACATATAATATTGATGAAGACCTGCCCCAGCCTTGCCCCACCCCTAACCCAGTCTTGCCCCACCCCTAACCCAGCCCTGCCCCACCCCCACCCCACCCCACCTCTAGCCCTGCCCCAGCCCCTACCCCACCCCTGCCCCACCCCCCACCCCACCCCTGCCCCACCCCTACCCCCCCCCTGCCCCACCCCCTCCCATCCCTACCCCCCACCCCTGCCCCCATACCTACCCCCCCACCCTTACCCCACCCAAGAGGTACAGTACTTACTAAGCCCTGATGTAGTGGCGACCATGATGCAATATGGTATCTGGCCAAGGATGAGCATGTACTGAGCCCACCACCGCTGCACCACAATGGTCACGTAGAACCCCAACACAAAGGAGATGGGAAGACGTTGCGGGAAATATTCACAGGACACGGCGATTTTCTCGAAGATCCTGTAGAAGTGGGAGTGTTAGTGTGTGTGGCCCCTGTGGATAATGTATGTGGCCCTGTGGATAATGTGTGGCCCTGTGGATAATATGTATGTGGCCTCTGATAATGTGTGTGTCTGTGGATAATGTATGTGTGGCCCTGTGGATAATGTATGTGTGGCCCTGTGAGAATGTATGTGTGGCCCTGTGGATAATATGTGTGTGGCCTTGTGGATAATGTGTGTGGCCCTGTGGATAATGTGTGTGGCCCTGTGATAATATGTGTGCCCTGTGGATAATGTATGTGTGGCCCTGTGGATATTATGTGTGTGGCCTTGTGAGATATGTGTGTGTGGCCCTGTGGATAATGTGTGTGTGGGCCCTGTGGTTAATGTATGTGTGCCCTGTGATGTGTGTGGCCCCTGTGGATAATGTGTGTGTGTCCTGTGGATAATGTGTGTGTGTTGTGGGATAATGTGTGGCCCTGTGGATAATGTGTGTGGCCCTGTGGAAGTGGCCTTGTGGATAATGTGTGTGTGTGGCTCCTGTGATAATGTGTGTGTGGTTCTGTGGATAATGTGTGTGGTCTGTATAATGTGTGTGTGGCCCTGTGGATAATGTGTGTGTGGCCTTCTGGATAATGTGTGTGTGTGGCCTCTGGATAATGTGTGTGTGTGGGCTCTCTGGATAATGTGTGTGTGGTCTTCTGTGATAATGTGTGTGTGTGTGACCCTGTGATAATGTGTGTGGCCTTCTGATAATGTGTGTGTGTGGCCCCTGGATAAGTGTGTGTGTCTGTGGATAAGTGTGGGTCTGGATAATGTGTGTGTGTGGCCCTGTGGATAATGTGTGTGGCCCTGGATGTGTGTGTGTCTGTGGATAATGTGTGGCCCTGTGGATAAGTGTGTGAACCATCAATAATATAAGAGCTTTGTACCAGATGTATGAACACCCCAAGTATGTAGTATACATTTTGAACCCCAATTATGAATCTCAACATGAACCCCCTGAACCCCAACCAGAACCCCAATAAGGAACCCCAATCAAACCCAATCTAGAATCCCAAGAACCCCAACTGTGAACCCCAACTATGAACCCCAAATATGAACCCCAACTATGAACCCCAAATATGAACCCAGTGACTTACCTTTATCATTATCAGTGAGGCCGAACCTGTACATTAATGAACAGGAAAATACAGCAGGAGGTACACGAGCAAGTCTGGCCACACCAGCTTGAAGACACTACCTGCCATCTGTACAGAGTATCATCGTTACATTGTAATAATTTGGATTGTAATGGTGTACATCAGTATATGAAATATTTTGATATGTTATTGGTACTCATTTGTACAGCTTTTCCTTTCACCTGTACAGCTAGCCCCTCCTCTCTCCCGTACTGCTACCCCTCTCACCTGTACTTGCTACTCCCTCTCACCTGTACTGCTACCCTCTCACCTGTACACCTACCCCTTTCACCTGGACACCTACCTCTCACCTTACTCGCCACTCCCTCTCACCTGTACCTCACCCCTCCTCACCTGTACTGCGCCCCTCCCAACCTGCACACCCACCTCCTTCACCTGTATGCTACCCCTCTCACCTGTACACCTACTCTCCTCACTTGTATAACCACCCTCTCACCTGTACACCCACCCTCTCACTTGTATAACTACCCCTCTCACCTGTACTGCTACCCCTCTCACCTGTACTGTACCCCTCTCACCTGTACGCCTACCCCTTTCACCCTGTATACCTACCCCTTTCACCTGTACAGCTAGCCTCCTCACCTGTACTGCTGCCCTCTCACCTTACACCTACCCCTCTCACCTGTACACCTACCGCTCTCACTCATGATCTACCCCCTCACCTGCACACCTACCCCTTTCACCCCACCCCCCACAGCTGGTCCTCCTGGCTCCCTAACTTTCTCACACACACACACACACACACACACACACACACACAACACCACCAACAAACACAATAACTGCACCGTGATCTCAATATACCCCTCCTTCTGTATGAATGATGCGGGGTACTTATAGGGTCCTTCAGGTGACTTGGGAAACACATGAAAAATTGTATTAAAGTTGTTCACTGCCGCCGCCCGTCAGGTATATTTAGGTCGTATGTAAATTAGGTGGATCTTTACGGGAATATGTATCTTGATGGCAGTTTGATGGTACAGTTATGAGGGTACAGTGAAGCGGGTATAGTTATGGGGTACGGTTTTGGGGGTAGTTATGGGGGTGCAGTTATGGGGTACAGTTAAGCGGGGTATAGTTATGGGGGTATGGTTTTGGGGGTGCAGTTATGGGGTACAGTTATGGGGGTATGGTTTTGGGGGGTAAAGATAAGGGTACAGTTATGGAAGCAAAATTATGGGGGGTACAGTTATGTATAATTATAGGGTACAAAGTTATAGGCATAAGTTAGGGGTATAGTTTAGGATACAGTTATGGCGCACAGGTTTGATGGTACAGTTATAAAGGTTACAGCTACATGGATTACAGTCATAAGGGTTACAGTTACAAGACTACAGTCACTAACCTTAACAATAACTTGGAGAAGCCGCAGAAACTAGTGTTAGTAACTTTCTTGGTGTAAGTGACAGTCATGATGAGATCTGTAATAATAACAACAATAATAATAATAATGACAATAATAATAATAACAACGATAATAATAATAACCGCTAATAATAACAACAACAATAATAACAACGGTAATAATAACAACAACGATAATAACAACCGCGATAATAATAATAATAATAACAACAACCATAATAATAATAATTCAACAATAATAATAAAAACAACCACCACCACCACAAATAACAACAATGATAATGTATGTGTGGGAAGAAAGGGTTAAATAACAGTGTATGATAGAGGTTGGTGAGTAAATGTTGTATAACAGAGATAAATAGACAGAGAGAGAGAGAGACAGGTAGAGAACGTTCCCCAATACATTCTCTCTTCTGACCTTCCAAAGTTTCAAGTTCCTCAATGAATCAGTGATCACTTCCTGGTGCTGGTCTATGACACACACACACACACACATACATCTGTGAGGTAATTACTACACGTGAGGTCCCTCATAACACCATCTGCGAGGGAATTACTACACCACGTGAGGTCCCTCATAACACCATCTGTGAGGGAATTACTACACTACGAGGTCCCTCCTAATAATTCATCTGTGAGGTAATTACTACACCACGTGAGGTCCCTCATAACACCATCTGCGAGGGAATTACTACACCACGTGAGGTCCCTCATAACACCATCTGAGGGAATTACTACACCACGTGAGGCCCCTCATAACACCATCTGTGAGGGACTTACTACACCACGTGAGGCCCCTCATAACACCATCTGTGAGGGACTTACTACACCACGTGAGGTTCCTCCTAACACCATCTGGGAGGGAGTTACTACACTAAGTGTTTGCTGTTCAACACCTACATTAATCTGTATGTTCACTGTAAGTTCCTTTACCTTTCTCTAATGAAGGCTTTTGTTAAACCACCAATGTTTGTAATAAGTCATTTATGTCCCATGTATATTTTCAGCCGTCGGGCTGCAGAACTTTTTTCAATAAACCGTTAATTATTATTATTATTATTATTATTATTACTGTGCATACACACACATACATACTGTACACACACACACACACACACACACATACTGTACATACACATACATACATGCATACACACACACACGCGAGATCTGACTAGGTTTGTGTGTGTTAACTTCCATGCTAAAAAATTCAATCTCTCTCTCTCTCTCTCAACACTCCTCGCTACTTCCGGCTCCCTCATTCATGAACTATAGACGTGACATAAATCATTCATGGTAACCTTACTGTAATTACCAATGAGCCAATCAGAAGCTCTTGTTGACTACTCACATCACCCAAATGCTCGTGACGTCATTGTGGGCGTGGGCGTGTCTGTGTGTGTTTGAGGAATTTTATTAAGACACCCTAGCTTATATCACGGGGGGAGGGGTAGATTAGCCTTGGGGTGTGTAATCTTCATGTGAGATAAGCTAGAATTGGCTAAACTCCACGTAAGTCATTTTTACTTTGCATTTTGATGGTATTTGCATTGTCTAATTCCTTCATCCATATTTTTATAAACTTTCGTGTGGCTGTTATCCAAGAGGAAGTGTAACGGACGTGTAACGGTCTGTCCTTAATGCGTCCTTATGTTTCCTCAAGGGACTCTGTAAACACCAACATCAAGGGACTCTGTAAACACCAACATCAAGGGACTCTGTAAACACCAACATCAAGGGACTCTGTAAACACCAACACCAAGGGACTCTGTAAACACAAACATCAAGGGACTCTGTAAACACAAACATCAAGGGACTCTGTAAACACAAACACCAAGGGACTCTGTAAACACAAAACATCAAGGGACTCTGTAAACACAAACATCAAGGGACTCTGGGACTCTGTAAACACAAACACCAACATCAAGGACTCTGTAAACACAAACATCAAGGGACTTGTAAACACAAACATCAAGGGACTCTGTAAACACAAATCATCAAGGACTCTGTAAACACAAACATCAAGGACTCTGTAAACACAAACATCAAGGGACTCTGTAAACACAAACATCAAGGTACTCTGTAAACACAAACATCAAGGGACTCTGTAAACACAAACATCTCTGTAAACACAAACATCAAGGACTCTGTAAACACAAAACATCAAGGGACTGTAAACACAAACATCAAGGGACTCTGTAAACACAAACATCAAGGGACTCTGTAAACACAAACATCAAGGGACTCTGTAAACACAAACATCAAGGGACTCTGTCAACACAAACATCAAGGGACTCTGTAAACACAAACATCAAGGGACTCTGTAAACACAAACATCAAGGGACTCTGTAAACACAAACATCAAGGGACTCTGTAAACACAAACATCAAGGGACTCTGTCAACACAAACATCAAGGGACTCTGTAAACACAAACATCAAGGGACTCTGTAAACACAAACATCAAGGGAATCTGTAAACACAAACATCAAGGGAATCTGTAAACACAAACATCAAGGGTAAACACAAACATCAAGGGAATCTGTAAACACAAACATCAAGGGAATCTGTAAACACAAACATCAAGGGAATCTGTAAACACAAACATCAAGGGACTCTGTAAACACAAACATCAAGGGACTCTGTAAATACAAACATCAAGGGACTCTGTAAACACAAACATCAAGGGACTCTGTAAACACAAACATCAAGGGACTCTGTAAACACAAACATCAAGGGACTCTGTAAACACAAACATCAAGGGACTCTGTAAACACAAACATCAAGGGACTCTGTAAACACAAACATCAAGGGACTCTGTAAACACAAACATCAAGGGACTCTGTAAACACAAACATCAAGGGACTCTGTAAACACAAACATCAAGGGACTCTGTAAACACAAACATCAAGGGACTCTGTAAACACAAACATCAAGGGACTCTGTAAACACAAACATCAAGGGACTCTGTAAACACAGACATTAAGGGACTCTGTAAACACAAACATCAAGGGACTCTGTAAACACCAACATCAAGGGACTCTGTAAACACCAACATCAAGGGACTCTGTAAACACAAACATCAAGGAACTCTGTAAACACAAACATCAAGGGACTCTGTAAACACAAACATCAAGGGACTCTGTAAACACAAACATCAAGGGACTCTGTAAACACAAACATCAAGGGACTCAGTAAACACCAACATCAAGGGACTATGTAAACACAAACATCAAGGGACTTGTAAACACAAACACCAAGGACTTGTAAACACAAACATCAAGGACTCTCTATAAACACAAACACCAAGGGACTCTGTAAACACAAACACCAAGGGACTCTGTAAACACAAAACACCAAGGACTCTGTAAACACAAACATCAAGGACTCTGTAAACACAAACATCAAGGACTCTGTAAGCACAAACACCAAGGGGACTCTGTAAACACAAAACATCAAGGACTCTGTAAACACAAACACCAAGGACTCTCAAAACAAAACACCAAGGGACTCTGTAAACACCAACATCAAGGGACTCTGTAAACACAAAACACCAAGGACTCTGTAAACACAAACATCAAGGACTTGTAAAACACAAAACACAAGGGACTCTGTAAACACAAACACCAAGGGGACTCTGTAAACACAAACATCAAGGGACTCTGTAAACACAATCATCAAGGGACTCTGTAAACACAATCATCAAGGGACTCTGTAAACACAAACATCAAGGGACTCTGTAAACACAAACATCAAGGGACTCTGTAAACACATTCATCAAGGGACTCAGTAAACACAAACACCAAGGGACTCTGTAAACACATTCATCAAGGGACTCTGTAAACACAAACACCAAGGGACTCTGTAAACACACAAACAACAAGGACTTTGAAACACCAACATCAAGGACTCTTGTAAACACAAACATCAAGGGACTCTGTAACACAATCATCAAGGGACTCTGTAAACACAAACATCAAGGGACTCTGTGGAAACAAAACACCAAGGACTCTGTAAACATATTCATTGTGGACTCTAAACACAATCATCATGGACCTGTAAAATCATGACTCTAACACAATCATCAAGGACTCTGTAAACATATTTATCAAGGACTCTGTAAACACAAAACACTATGACCCCTGTAAACACAATCATCAAGGACTTTATGCTGTACTAGAGGGACGTATGTACCAGTGTTACATAAAGGACAGCACATATGTCTTTTATAGTAAACAATAAACACACACACACACACACACACACACACACACACACACACACACACACACACACACCATTCACCCTCTCAGTGCTCGCAATTATCGGGTGTTGGTCAAAGTTAATGAGAAATGCGATACAGTGAAGCAATACCTGGTCCGGTGATCCAGGGCGTGGGGATGGGGGGCTCAGGGAAGGTGAGACGAACTACTGACGATGATAATGATGGCCATGATGACAATGATATTAATGATGAAAGATCCAGGGAAGTTTTAATCCAGTAGTGAGTTGATACAGGATAATTATAATGACAATAATGATGTAAGAACTTGATCAAGCTTTTGTCTGTACCATCGACTCCTCCAAGATGTGATATGTATTGGCTCTGCTCCCACGTTAATTGGAGGTTGCCCAGGCGCTTGTACCGAGAGATATTGAGCGTGGGTGTTCAGTATGGGGTCGGCGGAGATGTGGATGTCTTATATATTGTTACCTGTTCATTGCTACTACCAATATTATTATTTTATTAATACTACTTCTACTGCTATTTCTATTCACTGTTACTACTAATTATTACAGAATACTATTGGTTATATATGATATTACTACTTATTTCATTACGTTACTACTACTGGTTACATTACACCACAATTACTTTCATTAATAATAATAATAATAAATACTATCACCACCATTTTTGAACCTCAATTTCACCTCACCTGAACCTCACCTCACCTGAACCTCACCTCACCCGAACCTCACCTCACCCCTATATTCCTTATTAACTGAAAAATATACATATAACTTCAGTAAACTTATTAACTTTTCCTTACACATGAAACGCTGAGCATATATATGTAGTATGAATTAACTAACGAGTCGAAGATATTACATCATTAATCGAGTAATTTTCTACCTACCTGAAGCAGCATCATCACGGACAGGTAAGATGGCCATTAACTTGGTACTTTTTAAAGGGTGTTTTTCTCTTTATTTTCTAACGGGATTTTCGATTTTAAGGTTTTAGATATTGTAACACTGTTTTGGTTTTTGCTTTAAGTGTGGATAAATACTAAAGAAAATCATCCCCTTTAATTACGTGAGAATTTAATCCCGTGTTAAGTAAATTAGTTAAGTTGGTCGTGGTTTAAGAGGAACATTGGTTACAGAAAATGGAGTGAGGGGGAGTAACTATTATAAATTAATCGTTACTCTAATAATGTGATTTTTGTTATCTCTTCACATGCTATATGAGTTATTGTATTAGTCTATAGTTAACAGGTATAGGTGTAATTACAGATATAAATACAGTTACAGTCACTACAGTGTACTATAGGCCTATCCACACTGCCTATAACGTGACGTCAAGCTTATGGGAACGACTTGCACATTTCACCTATCTATCTTTCTATCTATCTGTCTGTCTATCTGTCTGTCTGTCTGTCTGTAAAATTTATAAACCGAAACAGTTCTTCTGTTCGCCGCTAGATGGTGTTAAGTGACTACCTTTAATATTAATTACAAAATATTGTCACTGTCACTTCCTTTGTGGTGTGTATGTATGTATGGATATGTGTACGTGTGTGTATGCATATATAAACACATACATACGCTCATACAAAAATAAAACTGTACAGTCACACACTATACTACCACACACACCCACACCCACACACACACACACACACACACACACACACACACACACACACACACACACACACACACCCACACACACACACCTGTAGCGTTCCTGTGGACCAGGTTTAGCAGCTCCAATAAAGGCGCGAAACCCTTCAGAGTGGAGACCTCGCAAGTTGCTTAATCTGCACCAATGGTTCTCACGCAACCCTTCTTCCTTGAGGTGGCTAATGACCTACTGTTAAAACTACCCACTCAGGTGCTTAATAACCCTGGTAGTGAACGGTGCTTAATGACCCTGATAGTTGGAGCCCTGGTGAACGGTGCTTATAGCCCTGGTAGTTGGAGCCCTGGTGAACGGTGCTTAATAACCCTGGTAGTGAACGGTGCTTAATGACCCTGGTAGTGAACGGTGCTTAATGACCCTGATAGTTGGAGCCCTGGTGAACGGTGCTTAATGACCCTGGTAGTGAACGGTGCTTAATAACCCTGGTAGTGAACGGTGCATAATGACCCTGGTGAACGGCGCTAATCACAGTACAGAGAACAATGTCTATATACATACTGAATTTATTTAAACTTGTATGTCTTTGCCACCACACACACACACACACACACACACACACGCACGCACACGCACAGTAATAGAGTCTGCTTGACGTGTAACGGTCACGTGGTATAGGGTGTGTCATCACATAACTACCACCATCAACAACAATACCATCACTACCACCAACAACCAGACATCACCACCATAACCAGGCAACCACAACACCATCACCACACCACTACTACAACCAGACGTGTACCACCACCACTACAACCACACAACCATCTTCACACCATCATCACCACCACCACCACTACAACCACACAAACATCACCACCATCATTACCACCACACAACCACCACCACCACCACTAAATCCACACAACCATCACACCATCATCACCACCACCACTACCACCATACAACCACACAACCATCACACCATCATCACCACCACATTCCCACCACCACTACCACCACACAACCATCTTCACACCATCACCACCACCACCATCACCACCACACTCCAAGTCCCTTATCTAGTTTCCTTCCTTCTTCTCTCCGCTCTCTCCCATTCCCTTCCACTCTCCTACTCCTCTCACTCTCTCTCTCCTCCTGCCCACTCTTTTCCCCTCCCACCTCCTCTCACTCTCCTCCCTCCTTCTCATTCTCCCTCCCTCCCGCCCACACTTCTCTCCTCTCCTCCTCCTAACTCCTCCTTCGCCCACTCTATCTCTCACGCACCTCTCTGTCTGTTCTTTCTCTCACTCTCTTCGTAGCCTTCTTGCATGACCGTCTTCAAATAAAACAAAATCAGTCTAGTGAAGGTCGACTGATCGGGGTAACTTGACGTGTGTAATCTTTGTGACGACGAAAAGATAAGGATTATTATTATCATCATCATCCTCTCAACTGCAGGGGCTGTCTATTGTTTCCGGTCCTGTCTATCTGTCTGTCTATGTCTGTTTATGTCTGTCTTTGTCTATCAATCTGTATCTGTCTGTCCTCCTAAATAACTCGAAAACGGGTATATACAACAAGGTCGACTTATTAAAACCTTAAGTTCAAACCGCTCCTGCAAGGTCGACCAAGTGTTGCCAGGGTAACGATTAGTGCCATGACAACAGACGATTTTTCAGGGGTTAAAGAAAACGATGATATGAGACAGTGTGTAGCGGTAACTATATTAATTTACAGTGTCACCAGTTTGATTTTAACCTTGCCATGGTAGCGGTTCACGGGATGTAACGGTTCATGGGCTGTAACAGTTCGCGGCTGTAACAGTTCGCGGGTTGTAACGGTTGCGGGTTGTAACGGTTCACGGATGTAACGGTTCATGGGTGTAACGGTTCACGGATGTAACGGGCGGGCGTAACGTCTGGTGGCTGTAATGGTTCGCGGCTGTAACAGTTCGCGGTTGTAACGGTTCACGGGCTGTAACGGTTCATGGGCTGTAACGCGTGCGGTGTAAATGTTCAGGGCTGTAACGGCTCATAGATTGTATAGTAGAATATATCCCACACCACCAATTCACATCTAATAAAGAAACCCCTGTAACTCACTCTGATCAGTAGCCAATGAAATCAAGCTAGTCGACACACTTCCACACCCCAGCCAATAGATTCTACCCGACTACCATACATGCAGGTTGAAATATGAGAAGTCGACACACCTACACACCCCAGCCAATCAGATTCTACCTGACTACCATATGCAGGTTGAAATATGAGAAGTCGACACACCCTGCCCCAGCCAATCAGATTCACCTGACTACCATACATGCAGGTTGAAATATGAGAAGTCGACACACCTCCACACCCCAGCAATCAGATTTACCTACTACCATGGGCTGAAATATGGAAAAGTCACACACCTCCACACCCCAGCCAATCAGATTCTGCCCGACTACGATACATGCTAAAATATGAAAGTCGATACACCTCCACACCCAAGCCAATCAGATTCTACCCGACTACCATACATGGGTTTAAATATGAGTGGACACACCCCAACCCCAGCCAATCAGATTCTACCACCACATGGTGGTTGAAATATGATGTCGACACACCTCACACCCCAGCCAATCAGATTCTACCCGACTACCATACATGCAGGTTGAAATATGAGAGTCGACACACCCCACACCCCAGCCAATCAGGACTTACCGACTACCAAGCATGCAGGTTGAAATGAGAGTCGACACACCTCCACACCCCAGCCAATCAGATCACCTGACTATCATACATGCAGGGAAATATGAAAGTCGACACACCTCCACACCCCAGCCAATCAGATTCTGCCCGACTACGATACATGCTGATTAAAATGATAAAGTCGACACACCTCCACACCCAAAATCAGATTCTACCCGACTACGATACATGCAGGTTGAAATATGAAAAGTCGACACACCTCCACACCCCAGCCAATCAGATTCTACCTGACTACCATACATGCAGGTTGAAATATGAGAAGTCGACACACCTCCACACCCCAGCCAATCAGATTCTACCCGACTACCATACATGCAGGTTGAAATATGAGAGAATTCGCCACATGTACCTCTGTAAACACAAACTTTTTCCGGTATATTTTCATGTGAATGTTCTGGTCTCTTGGCGCTAAGTGTTTGTTTATACAATACAGGAATGATTACTCAAGAACGCGCTTGTTTCATGTACATATTTGCCTAAGTGAAAGGAGCTATTTTTGACTGGGAGGAGCTATGTTGAAGTGGGGGGAGATATGTTGAAGTAGGGGAGTTATGTTGAAGTGGAGGAGATATGTGAAGTGGGGGAGTTATGTTGAAGTAGGGGGAGCTGTGTTGAAGTGGGGGAGTTGTTGAAGTGGGGAGATATGTTGGGGAGCTATGTGAAGTGGGGGAGTTATGTTGAAGGGGGAAGGAAGTGGGGAGAGGTTGAAGTGAGGGAGATATGAAGTGGGGGAGTTATGGAAGTAGGGGAGCTATTGAAGTGGGGAGTTATGTTGGGGAGATAGTTGAAGTGGGGAGTTATGTTGAAGTAGGGAGAGCTGTGTTGAAGGTGGGGAGATATGTTGAAGTGGGGGAGATATGTTGAAGTGGGGGAGTTATGAAGAGGGGAGCTATGTTGAAGTGGGGAGTTATGTTGAAGTGGGGGAGATATGTTGAAGTGGGGGAGCTGTGTTGAAGTAGGGGGAGTTATGTTGAAGTAGGGGACAGGTTGGAGTGGGGGAGCTATGTTGAAGTGGGGGAGCTATGTTGAAGTGGGGAGATATGTTGAAGTGGGGGACAAGGAAGTGGGGGGAGATATGTTGAAGTAGGGAGCTATGTTGAAGTGGGGGGAGCTATGTTGAAGTGGGGGAGATATGTTGAAGTAGGGGAGCTGTGTTGGTATGTGAAGTAGGGGGAGCTATGTTGAAGTGGGGGGCATGTTGAAGTAGGGGAGCTATGTTGAAGTAGGGTGAGCTATGTTGAAGTGGGGGAGTTATGTTGAAGTGGGAGGACCGATGATGGAGTAGGATGACCTATGTTGGAGTAGAGGAGCTATGTTGCAGGGGGAGGAGTTAAACTGCAGTGGCAGGAGCTATGTTGAGTAGGAGGACGTATGTCGGAGTGGGGAGCTATGTTGGAGTAGGAGGACGTATGTCGGAGTGGGGGGAGCTATGTTGGAGTAGGAGGACGTGGCGAGTGGGGGAGCTATGTTGAGTAGGGAGGACGTATGTCGGAGTGGGGGGGAGCTATGTTGGAGTAGGAGGACGTATGTCGGGTGGGGGAGCTATGTTGGAGAGAGGACATGGTCGGAGGGGGAGCTATGTTGAGTAGGAGGACGTATGTCGGAGTGGGGGAGCTATGTTGGAGTAGGAGGACGTATGTCGGAGTGGGGGAGCTATGTTGGAGTAGGAGGACGTATGTCGGAGTGGGGAGCTATGTTGGAGTAGGAGGACGTATGTCGGAGTGGGGGAGCTATGTTGCAGTAGGAGGACGTATGTCGGAGTGGGGGGAGCTAGTGTTGGAGTAGGAGGACGTGTGTCGGAGTGGGGGAGCTATGTTGGAGTAGGAGGACGTATGTCGGAGTGGGGGAGCTATGTTGGAGGAGGACGTATGTCGGAGTGGGGGAGCTATGTTGGAGTAAGTCTGAACGTATGAACTCGCACCCTGAACGTAGTAAACCATGAACTGTGAACGCCTGAGCTGTTGAGAAGTTGGATTTTGCGTAAACAGTTGACAAGTCGAGCCTGTGGGGGGGTTGGGGAGGGTGGGGGGAGGTTAGGGGGGACCTCAGTCATCACCTGCAGGTAGAAGAAAAAGATGAGAATTCTGAGGAAGTAAGAGTCTCCTTTATACTCGTGGTGGGGTGGTGGTGGTGGGTGATGGTGGTAGGGATAGTGGTGGGTGGTGGTGGGTGATGTGGTGGGTGTGGTGGGGTGGTGGGGGGTGGGTGGTGGTGGTAGGGATAATGGTGAGTGGCGGTGAAAGTGGGTGGTGGTGGTGGTGGTGCAAGCGGTGGGTGGGTGGCGGCGGTGGTGGTAAGATCAGGTCAATAAAAGCCGTCAAGTCTCACGGTGTCTCACGAACTATATATACACGAGGCGACGGAACAGCTGATCAAGATAAACACTGAGGGAAGAGAGAGGGCGGAGGCTGAAGGTACCTGGGGGGGGTGAGGGAGAAGGGGTGAGGGGGTGAGGGAGAAGGGGTGAGGGAGAGGGAGAAGGGGTGAGGAGGCCAGGGTTAATGATCAAACTTTATATGAATAGATGTTTATAGTTCAATAGGTCCCCGGTGCTAATGGTCCCCGAGCTAATGGGCCCCGGTGCTAATGGGCCCCAGTGCTAATGGGCCCAGTGCTAATGGGCCCCAGTGCTATGGTCCCCGGTGCTAATGGTCCCCGGTGCTAAGGGCCCCAGCATGGTCCCCGGCTAATGGGCCCCTGCTAATGGTCCCCAGTTACTTGCATAATTATTAGTAAAGATGTCATTAAGATTGGGACCTTCTGATTGGTGACTCTGGGATTGGATCTCCTTAACATTCTGTTTTACCAAAGACTGGTTGGGTTAGTTAGAGTTAGGAAGAGGTTAGATTAGAGTTGGTAGGTTAGAGTTGGGTTAAGAAGTTAGAGTTGTTAGTTATTGGATTTGGCTAGGTTAGGTAGAGTTGGGTTGGGTTAGGTTGTTAAGGTTAGGTTAGAGGTTAGGTTAGAGTTGGGTTGTTAGGTTAGAGTTGGGTTAGTTAGGTTAAGTTAGGTTAGGTCAGGTTGAGTTGGGTTAGGTTGGTTAGAGAGTTGTGGGTTGCTGGATTTGGGCTAGGTTAGATAGAGTTGATTGTTACATTGTGTTAGAAGAGGTACAGGTCAGGATTTTACCCATTCGATCAAATCAGAAAAACCCCAGACCAAGGGAGAGAGGAGAGAGAGAGAGAGAGAGAGAGAGAGAGAGAGAGAGAGAGAGAGATATCCAGCCCCAACACAGGTAAACAATTGACATCAGGGAGGGAGAGAGGGGGGAGGAGACGGAATGTAATGGATGAGTGGGATTTGGAGTGTGAAAGATGAACCACTGTATCAGGTGGTATCCAGTGTAGTCCAGGATATATATGTAGATGGATACATTCTAAGTGTATTTGGGTGTCCTTACATAGAGAGTTGTCCTGTACGGTTAAAACATCGTCCTCGAAGGGTTAAAACAACGTCCTCGAAGGGGTTAAACATCGTCCTCGAAGGTTAAAAACATCGTCCTCGAAGGGGTTAAAACATCGTCCTCAAAGGGTTAAAACAACGTCCTCGAAGGGTTAAAACATCGTCCTCAGAGGGTTAAAACGTCCTCGAAGGGTTAAATGTCTCAAGGGTTAAAACAACCTCTAGGGGTTAAAACATCGTCCTCAAAGGAAAACATCGTCCTCGAAGGGTTAAAACAACGTCCTCAAAGGGTTAAAACATCGTCCTCGAAGGTTAAAACATCGTCCCGAAGGGTTAAAACATCGTCCTCGGGTTAAAACAACCTCCTCGTAGGATTAAAACATCGTCCTCAAGGGTTAAAACGTCCTCGTTAAAACATCGTCCTCGAAGGGTTAAACATCGTCCTAGAGGGTTAAACATCGTCCTCAAGGGTTAAAACAACGTCCCGAAGGGTTAAAACATCGTCTCGAAGGGTTAAAACATCGTCTCAGAGGGTTAAAACATCGTCCTCGAAGGGTTAAAACATGGTCTTCAAAGGGTTAAAACATCGTCCTCAAGGGGTTAAAACATCGTCCTCGAAGGTTAAAACATCGTCCTCGAAGGGTTAAAACATCGTCCTCGAAGGGTTAAAACATGGCCTTCAAAGGTTAAAACATCGTCCTCGAAGGGTTAAAACATCGTCTCAAAGGGTTAAAACATCGTCCTCGAAGGTTAAAACATCGTCCTCGAAGGGTTAAAACATCGTCCTCGAAGGTTAAAACATCGTCCTCGAAGGGTTAAAACATCGTCCTCAAAGGGTTAAAACATCGTCCTCGAAGGGTTAAAACAACGTCCTCAAGGGTTAAAACATCGTCCTCGAAGGGTTAAAACATCGTCCTCGAAGGGTTAAACATCGTCCTCAAAGGGTTAAAACAACCTCGTAGGATTAAACACAGTCCTCGAAGGGTTAAAACACCGTCCTCAAAGGGTTAAAACATCGTCTTCAAAGAGTTAAAACACAGTCCTCGAAGGGTTAAAACACCGTCCTCAAAGGGTTAAAACATCGTCTTCAAAGGGTTAAAACACCGTCCTCAAAGGGTTAAAACACCGTCCTCAAAGGGTTAAAACATCGTCCTCAAAGTGTTAAAACATCGTCTTCAAAGAGTTAAAACACAGTCTTCAACGGGTTAAAACATCGTCCTCAAAGGGTTAAAACATCATCTTCAAAGGGTTAAAACTTCGTCCTCCAAGGGTTGAAACACCGTCCTCAAAGGGTTAAAACATCGTCCTCAAAGGGTTAAAACATCGTCCTCAAAGGGTTAAAACATCGTCCTCAAAGGGTTAAAACATCGTCCTCAAAGGGTTAAAACATCGTCCTCAAAGGGTTAAAACATCGTCCTCGAAGGGTTCAAAGATCGTCCTAAAAGGGTTAAAAACATCGTCCTCGAAGGGTTAAAACATCGTCCTCGAAGGGTAAAAACATCGTCCTCGAAGGGTTAAAACATCGTCCTCGAAGGGTTAAAACATTGACTCCACACACACACCCTCGTTACATTCACCCCACCTGTGTCATGGCAATTAAGACCATTGGAAGAGAAGAGAAGAAGAATGTTATTGGTGGTGTGTGACGCAGGTAGGTGACCCTTGACAACATCACTTGGCTCCTAGAAAACGTCCATTTAAGGAGAGACGTGTGTGTGTATGTAAGGCTGCCCCGTCACCGCCCCACCCCGTCAATCCCCGTCTTGTATCGCCCCGTCACGCCCATCCTGTTTCGCCCCGTCCGAGCCCTGTTCTCCCCGTCCAACCCCACCTGTCCCTGCCCTGCTCCCCACTCCCACCCCCACACCCCCCACCCCACCCCACAAATACTAATGTTTACTTGTATGATAAAACCTTACAGTACTAACCCCACGGCTACGTACAGGGTGAATAAAAACGAACTATTTCCCGTATTCTAACTAAAGTTGGGATAACATTTTATAACCACCCTGTAATAAAATATCTAGATACGACTGAGCGGAGATGAACGATCCTTATCCTGGGGGAAATAAAATATAAATCCCTCTGTTGATTTATTTCCATTTGGTGATTAAATTTTACGTCGACATATAACTAATTGAACAGATGAGTACGTGGCCTTTCAACTCGTTTTTGCATGATTGTATGGTTTTTTTAACACGTATAAAGAGTGTCTAATAAAAATGGATAGAGTATCTTGTGTATTTCCCATAGTTATCGTGTGAAAGGTCGTGCTGAAACGCCATCATTGTTCTCACCTGTTTGTACACATTTTTCTGAGACGCTTTGAGTTAGTTTATTATTTTAGGGGTATAGTTTGGATTATTGGTTTAGAGGGATGTGAGGAAGGAAGGAGGGAGGGAGGTGCTATCAGTGTATATCCATTTCTGTCAGAATCTTAAAAAAATAAATAAATAAATAACATCCTCATGAAAAAACATCCACCAGACATATCAAAGGCGGCGGAGGGGGGAAGGGAGGGGGGGGGAGGGTAGGCGGGAAGCATCTGCCTAAGAACCACAAAGTATTCTCCCGTGAGCTCCTTTACCTAGAGGCGATTTATAAACAGGCGTAGACAAGTGGGGGGTAAATGTACGGGTCGTGGTTTATTTATAAAATGGGGATAGTGGTCGTGGTTTATTTATAACATGGAGTATAGTGGTCGTGGTTGATTTATAACGTGGAGTATAGTGGTCGTGGTTGATTTATAACATGGGGTAGAGGTCGTGGTTTATTTATAACATGGGGTATAGTGGTCGTGGTTTATTTATAACATGGGTAGAGGTAGTGGTTTATTTATAACATGGGGTAGAGATCGTCGTGGTTTATTTATAACATGGGGTAGAGATCGTCGTGGTTTATTTAGAACATGGCATATATGTTGTCGTGGTTTATTTATAACATGGGGATAGTGGTCGTGGTTTATTTATAACATGGAGTATAGTGGTCGTTGTTGATTTATAACGTGGAGTATAGTGGTCGTGGTTGATTTATAACATGGGGTAGAGGTCGTGGTTTATTTATAACATGGGGTATAGTGGTCGTGGTTTATTTATAACATGGATAGAGGTAGTGGTTTATTTATAACATGGGGTAGAGATCGTCGTGGTTTATTTATAACATGGGGTAGAGATCGTCGTGGTTTATTTAGAACATGGCATATATGTTGTCGTGGTTTATTTATAACATGGAGTATAGTGGTCGTGGTTTATTTATAACATGGAGTATAGTGGTCGTGGTTTATTTATAACATGGAATATATGGTGTCGTGGTTGATTTATAACATGGAGTCGATCCAAAACGAATATTAAGTGAGATGGATGTTGACTTAAGCGGTTTTTTTCAGATGGGTGGTTGATGTATAGCAGGAAAGATCACTAATCTCTCTCTCTCTCTCTCTCTCTCTCTCTCTCTCTCTCTCTCTCTCTCATCGTGGTCCAGCAGCAACCATTGTATTTTATCTGAACACTTCCACTACTGTACACACGACACATGGGCCACACTATGTTGGGACGTGTCAGGGTATTGTGTCCACCCGGAGATTAAGGCTCCCAGGCTTATTTCACCTGAAGATTAACCACCCTAACCTAACGCTAACTAAACCTAACCTAACGCTAACTAAACCTAACGCTAACTAAACTTAACCTAACGCTAACCTAACGCTAACTAAACCTAACCTAACGCTAACCCGACCTAATCTAACCTACCTAGCTTATTTCACCTGAAGATTAACTAGGTAACAAGATTAGAGGAGGCGTGGTAGTGACGGGATCAGAGGAGGCGTGGTAGTGACGGGATCAGAGGAGGCGTGGTAGTGACGGGATCAGAGGAGGCGTGGTAGTGACGGGATCAGAGGGAGGCGTGTGGTGACGGGACCAGAGGAGGCGGTAGTGACGGGATCAGAGGAGGTGTGGGAGTGACGGGATCGAGGAGGCGGTGAGTGACGGGATCAGAGGAGGGTGGAGTGGATGGGATCAGAGGAGGCGTGGTAGTGACGGGATCAGAGGAGGCGTGGTGGTGACAGCCGCGGGTGGATTAGAGCAAGGAGAAGAGAGTGTGTAGTCTGCTGAGTAGTTGATCCTCTTCCATCAAAGGCGTGGGGGCGCGGGGGCGTGGGGGGAAGGTGTACCAACAGTGTAGATAAAGCCCCTCAGTGTAGAAAGAGAGGCGAGAGGGAGGAAAATATTTTAAGGTATTTTTACTTTTTTAACTTGAATTTTAGAGTTGATTTTATGTTCACGGTACAGAAATTGACTTAATACACACACACACACACACACACACACACACACACCAACGCTCTCTCCACCCTGGAAATGCCATCCCTCAGTGACCTCCACCACCAAGCACTGGAAAGGTTTGGCAGGGGACTACTGCACCATCCTCCTCATCGCCACCTCCTGCCACCGGCAGCCCCCCACCCACCTCGCTCAGTCCGCCACTACAACAAAATTCAGCCCATAAGAGCCCGCACCGATAGATATAAGAACAGCACCATCCCATCTATTGTTAAAATAATAAACAACTCCTGATTTATGTACTGTACAGCTCTGTAAATGTATTCAATGCATATTATATCATTATGTCTAAATCAACTGTAAGTCTGTATATTTTCAGCCACTTGCTGCAACTCTATTAATAAACCGTTTATTATATTATTATTATTACACATAAATATATATTTCTGTGTGTGTGTGTGGGGGGGGGGGGATATACTCGTCCGTGTATGTGTCTGGCTGTCTGTGTACACGCTTGCGATTTGGGTCATGTGTACTGGGTCGTGGAATGTTCACAGGCTAAAATTTCCTCCCACACACCTGACAACCTTCAGCATCCACACCTGTCGACCCTTCACCCTTCCCTGACATACCTGTCGACCCTCCATCCTTCCTTCACACACACACCTGTTGACTCTCCACCCTTCCCTCACACACCTGCACCACCTCCACACACCTGTTGACTCCCCACTCTTCCCCCACACACCCACCTCCACACACCTGTTGACTCCCCACTCTTCCCCCACACACCTGTAATACCCTTCCCCACTTCCCCACACACCTGTCGACCCTCCATCCTTTCTTCACACACACCTGTTGACTCCCCCACACACCTGTACACCTCCACCCTCCCACACATTTCACATCTACCACCTCCCCCACACCTGCACCACCACCCCCACACCTGCACCCCCAACACCTGCACCACCACCCCTACACCTGCACCTCAACAACCCAACACCACCACACACCTCGTAAAACTGGCTACACCTATTTCAGTGTCCATTGATCCAACCCCACCCACCCCCACCCCCACCCCTGGCACCCCAACCCACCCGAACCCACCCCACCCCAACCCACACCCCCAACCCACCCCACCCCTCCCCACCCCAACCCACCCCAACCCAACCCAACCCAACCCACCCCACCTACCCCACCCCACCCCACCCCCAACCCACCCCTAACCCACCCCAACCCAATCTCCCCACCCCAACCCACCCCAACCCACTTAAGCTCTAACAGATAGTGAATAAGTGTCCATTAATACTATATTTACCTCCTAAGCTGCAGGCGGCCACTTAAGATATTGTAGGTGTGTGTGAGTGTAGGTAGTGTGTGTGTGTGAAATTGGGAATGAGAATCCATATTATAAACGTCTTCATTACACACACACACACACACACACACACACACACACACACACACACACACACTCACACACACACACACACACACACACACACACACACACGCAACAAAGTATCGAATAAGACCTTAAATCAGATTCCAGTGGCGTAGTGGTTATCTTACTGAGATAACAACCCGGCAATAATGGGTTCGAATCTCCCAGTTCAGTAGAGTGTATCTGTCTGTCTATCTATCTATCTATCTGTCTATCTATCTGGGGAAGGTTAACACAGGAGCAGGACAGACAAACATACGGCCTGGCAGGATAGCTACAGGCCGCGAGGGAGCAGGTTTACCCCCCTAAGGCCGCGACCTGTAACCTTCCCTAACTAAACTTTCCCCGGAGAAGAACCTGACATTTTCCCCAACACTCCCCAGAATCTCCCCAATGCACCCCAGAAATTCCCCAGAATCTCCCCAATGCACCCCAGAAACTCCCCAACACCCCTAAAACTCCCCAGAATCTCCCCAACACCCCCAAAACTCCCCAGAATCTCCCCAACACTGAGAGCTGTAGGTAACAACGCCACAAATACCACGATTCATTGATTAATACTCAGAACAGCTTCCCGCTCTCTCTCTACACCTGCCTCTGTCTACCTACATCTACTTTTGTCTACCTGTTTCTACCTCTGTCTACCTACATCTACTTCTGTCTACCTGTTTCCACCTCTGTCTACCTACATCTACCTCTGTCTACCTACATTTACTTCTGTCTACCTGTCTACCCACATCTACGCCTGTCTGCTTGTATTTACCTCTGTTTACCTGCATCTACCTGTCTAACTGTCTACATAAATCTACCTTTCTACCTAAATTTAATTGTCTTCCTACATTTACTTCTGTCTACCTGTCTAACATTGACTATATCTACCTGTCTACCTTTCTCTATCTACCTATATACCAGCATTTACGCTTCATCTACCTGTCCATAATTATCTACACTTCATTTACCTGTCTAATAATATATCTACACACACACACACACACACACACACACACACACACACACACACACACACACACACACACACACACACACACACACCTCTAGTAATACCTTTTCTTACATTAATTATCTTACAACATGACTTTAACTAGAGGCTCCACTTATCCTGGACTAGAGGCTCCAATTATCCCGGACTAGGAGGCTCCACTATCCTGAACTAAAGGCTCCAATTTCTATCCTGAACTAGAGGCTCCCACTTATCCTGGGGCTTCAGAGGCCCACTTTCATCCTGCAAACTGAAAGCTCCACTTATCCTGGACTAGAGGCTCCACTTATCCTGAACTAGAGGCTCCACTTATCCTAAACTAGAGGCTCCACTTATCCTGTACTTGAGGCTCCACTTATCCTGAACTAGAGGCTCCACTTATCCTAAACTAGAGGCTCCTTTTATCCTGAACTAGAGGCTCCACTTATCCTGAACTAGAGGCTCCACTTATCCGCCACACCTGAGGACCGTGACGTGATACTCTTGCACCGCCGAGTAAATTAATTTCACCTCTCGAATTTACACCGTTGATGTAAACAAGATGGCGAGCACGGTGACAAGAGATGTTTGATAAGATGAGTGTTTGCCATGCCGTAATGACTAAAACAATAAACACTAAAACACTAAAACATAAAACATAAAACACTAAAACACTAAAACACTAAAACACTAAAACAAAACATAAAACACTAAATACTAAAACATAAAACATTAAACACTAAAACACCAAAACACTAAAACATAAAACACTAAACACTAAAACATAAAACACTAAACACTAAAACACTAAAACACTAAAACATTAAAACTAAAACACCAAAACACTAAAACATAAAACACTAAACACTAAAACATAAAACACTAAACTAAAACACTAAAACACTAAAACATTAAAACTCCTCAGCCAGCAAAGGGTGTTCACCAAGCCATATTTAATTCTGTTTCTTAATCTCCTTCACAGAGGCGTTAATTTCCACCCTCCATCACCATTACAGGATTATCTGGCGGTAAACTCAAAGCCTTTTAAAACTCATTTCAATAACTCCTGGCACACCCTTGAAGACAGTGAACACCTGGTTGACTGTCATGAGGCGCTGACGTGTCTTAACGCTGTCATACATTCACGGTGACTGACGTGACTATGGTGACAGTGTATAGATAAAACCTCCAGCATCACAGAACACAATGTAGACGGCGCTATATAACTCCCTTGTGTCAGTATGATGGGTCACGTCACCTTCAGTATGATGGGTCATGTCACCTTCAGTATGATGGGTCACGTCACCTTCAGTATGATGGGTCACGTCACCTTCAGTATGATGGGTCACGTCACTTCAGTATGATGGGTCACGTCACCTAGTATGATGGATCGTCACCTTCAGTATGATGGGTCACGTCACCTTCAGTATGATGGGTCGTCACCTTCAGTATGATGGGTCATGTCACCTTCAGTATGATGGGTCACGTCACCTTCAGTATGATGGGTCACGTCACTTCAGTATGATGGGTCATGTCACCTTCAGTATGATGGGTCGTCACCTTCAGTATGATGGGTCGTCACCTTCAGTATGATGGGTCACGTCACCTTCAGTATGATGGGTCACGTCACCTTCAGTATGATCGGTCACGTCACTTCAGTATGATGGGTCACGTCACCTTCAGTATGATCGGTCACGTCACCTTCAGTATGATGGGTCATCACCTTCAGTATGATGGTCGTCACCTTCAGTATGATGGGGTCACGTCACCTTCAGTATGATGGGGTCGTCACCTTCAGTATGATGGGTCACGTCACCTTCAGTATGATGGGTCACGTCACCTTCAGTATGATGGGTCGTCACCTCCTTCAGTATGATGGGTCACGTCACCTTCAGTATGATGGGTCGTCACCTTCAGTATGATGGGTCGTCACCTTCAGTATGATGGGTCACGTCACCTTAGTATGATGGGTCATCACCTTCAGTATGATGGATCACGTCACCTTCAGTATGATGGGTCACGTCACCTTCAGTATGATGGGTCACGTCACCTTCAGTATGATGGGTCACGTCACCTTCAGTATGATGGGTCACGTCACCTTCAGTATGATCGGTCACGTCACCTTCAGTATGACAGATCACACTCACACTAGTCCTCTCACCTCAGTATACCTGTGAGTGTGTCTTGGGGACTTACAATGACGAATAGTTTTCTAATATAAGTAAAATTATAAATAGATACGTGTTTTACCTATGATATATACGTGTTATATAGAAGACCTTGTACGACTCACATGTACTACTATACCCAGGTTGTCTCGGCTATATGACACGTTATATTATCTATCTATTTAAATAACCTTTTCGGTGTTAGAGGTGAAGCCATGGAGATCTAAAACTATGAAACATTACCAAGTGTCAACAGATCGATTGAAACTTCGGTCAATTGATACAGCTAAGTTTGTCTCTTGTCTTCCCTTACGTGTTTAAGATGGACACACGATACGTTTATATTTGGATCAAGAGAACAATGTTGTTACGACTCGGGGCATCTCTTGTGTTGGTAATGCCTCGTGAATGTTCTCTGACGTTCAACAACAGATGTATTTTAATTCTCTCTCTCTCTCTCTCCAGGTTGTGTCCAGTTTTTCACCTGTAAAATCTGAGACTTCAATTAACGTGATCTACAGTCGTCTCAGTTAAGCCAGGTTGTATTTAATTCTCGCCAATCATATCCCAGTTTTAGCGACGATATAATCATTGGCTGGGATCATTTAACTCATGTTCGAATTTGAAGCTTTCGCTTTTAATACTAGACAGCTCAGCCAATGATCATCTGTTTAATAATTAACCTGGAATATGATTGGTGGAGCTTAGATACCACTTTAGTAGTTAAATATTAGTGATATTAGTTAGTCGCCATCTTGACTAGTGTTTACAAAATGTCAAGTGGATACAGTGCTCGCTTCTGTCTTAAAAGCCGTTGGTTCGATCTCAGGGCACCCTTAGTCCACCCAGCTGTAAATGGGTACCTAATTTAGCAGTTGAGGACGTGAAGGCTGTCGTGTGCAGTGTCCGAATTATTACAGTAGTGTTTGAGATGATAGGCAGACTCTCTCTCTCTCTCTCTCTCTTTTTTTTTCTCTCTCTATTACTTCCGTCAATCAATACCTGAGTCAGCTGGCTACCGTCGCTCTAGGCTCCAAGGTTCATAATAGTGTACCTGTCATCTGGGTAAATTGTCTGGGAAATTTCTGACTTGGAATTTCTTACTTGGGAAAAAATGTCTTGGAATATCTGACTTGGGAAAATTTTCTTTTGGGGAATTTATGATTTAGGGAAATTTTTTTGGGAATTTCTGACTTGGGGAAATAATAATAAACTCTAGAATTTTTTTTTTTTGAAATTTTTTTTACGATAAATTAAAGAACTAGAGAAATAATACAGGGTTGTGAATCACTACCAGAGAGTTAGAGAGATTAGCCTAATCGTTCATAACCTGGATGTAATGACGTTATGTAGATCACCTGGTAGATTAACACCCTAAGCGCTGTCTGGGGTTAGGTTAGGTTTAGGTTTATGTTGGTTAAGTTTGTGTTAGGTTTATGTTACGTTTGGTTTAAGTTAGGTTAGGTTTATGTTGGTTAAGTTTGTGTAGTTTATGTTACGTTTGGTTTAAGTTAGGTTAGGTTAGGATTGGTCAGGATAGATTAGGTTAGGTTAGATGATGTTAGGAGGTGAGATTAGGTTAGGATTAGATTATGTTAAGTGAGATTAGATAGGATTAGGTTAGGTTAGGTTAGGTTAGGTTAGGTTCATATCAGGGTGCTTAATCAACAGGTGAATTAAGCTGGGGCGTCTAATGTCACTTCACTTAACCCTAAAAAAACGATTAGTACTTGACCATGATTGGATAACTAACGAATCCTTCCTGGCATCTGATTGGTCGAGAGGATTACAGAACCAACATCCTTACAACTAATAACCCAATTCCCCTTATGAATCCTCACAGCCAATTAGAATGCGAGCTACGATTTGACGATTATCTGATTGGCTGAGAGGCTTAAGGGTAATTAACTGGACTACGGAAGATGTACCTTTAATGAGGGTAATTACCGAGTGTTTGTCTGGTGGAGAGAAGAGGATAAAGAGGTCACCTGAAGAATAGACACCCCAGTTTATTTTACCTGATGATTAGACACCTGGTGAAGATGGTGGTGGTGGTGATGATTGTGGTGGTGGTGGTGATGATGATGTTGATGATGGTGGTGGTGATGGTGGTGGTGGTGATGAGATGGTGATGATGGTGGTGATGAGAGATGGCGATGATGGTGGTGGTGATGATGGTGGTGGTGATGAAGATGGTGATGATGGTGGTGGTGATGAGAGATGGTGGTGGTGGTGGTGATGAAGATGGTGATAATGGTGGTAAAGATGGTGGTGGTGGGTGGTGATGAAGATGGTGATGATGGTGGTGGTGGCAGTACTGGTGATCATGGGTGATGGTGCCGAAGATGGTGGTGGTGGTGATAAAGATGGTCGTGGTGGTGATGAAGATGGTGATGATGGTAGTGGTGATGGTGGTGGTGAAGATGGTAACGAAGATGGTGGTGGTTTAAAAAAATATTTAATTTCTATGTTAGAGTTAAATGCTAACTAACGAGGTCTTTAGAATCTCAGTCCTGATCTTCTACACACACTGTTGACTGAAGCTGGCTGACGTCACAACGCCAGTCGATAGTGCGTCATGTCAGGCACTATGTCAACACCACCTCCCGCCTCGGCAAGCACTGAGCCCTCCGCGTTAACTAGTCCCCTGATTATACTAAGATAACACGTGATGTGATTGGCTAATTTGAAAACCAGAGAGACTTGGGTTAAATATATTCAATAAATTTACCTTTAGATTAATTATTCATAAAATTTTATATCAATGACTACATTATTTTTTCATATTGTCAGAAATTGTAATGAAATAACCACAAAGTAAATAATTAAAAATTAAATTAAAAAGAATATAGTATTTATTTGTCTATTTCTTATTCTAAAAATCAGGATAAGTTTTCCCTGAGTTCAATTGGTTAAGGGTTTAGCCAATCAGATGTCGTTGTTCCTCCAGCACGGCGCCGGTTTAACACTTCTCTGGCTTCAAGAGATTCCCGCCCGTACCCGGATCACGTGCTCACTGCTCGTACCCGGATCACGTGCTCACTGCTCGTACCCGGATCACGTGCTCACTGTTCGTACCCGGATCACGTGCTCCCTGTTCGTACCCAGAATACGTGCTCACTGTTCGTACCCGCACACACACACACCACACACACACACACACACACACACGCACACACACACACACACACACACACACACACACACACACACACACACACACACACACACACACACACACACACACACACACACCATTATTAAATCAACATCTTCAAAAATATCAGCCTTAGGTTAAGGAAGAACAGGTGAGTGGTGAGGAAGGGCAGGTGAGTGGTGAGGAAGGCAGGAGGGTGAGGAAGGGTAGGTGAGTGGGTGAGGAAGGGTAGGGGTGGTGGGGAGGAAGGGCAGGTGAGTGGTGAAGAAGGGCAGGAGTGTGAGGAAGGCAGTGAGTGGTGAAGAGAAGGGCAGGTGAGTGGTGAAGAAGGGCAGGAGTGGTGAAGAAGGGTAGGTGGAGTGGTGAGGAAGGGTAGGTGAGTGGTGAGGAAGAACAGGGAGGTGAAGAAGGCAGGAGTGGTGAAGAAGGGCAGGTGGGTTGAGGAAGGGTAGGAGGGTGAGGAAGGGGGAGGAGGTGAGGAAGGGCAGGTGAGTTGGGAGGAAGAACAGGTGAGTGGTGGAGAAGGTAGGTAAGTGGTGAGGAAGAACAGGGGAGTGGTGAGGAAGAACAGGAGTGGTGAGGAAGGGCAGGTGAGGGGAGGAAGAACAGGTGAGTGGTGAGGAAGAACAGGTGAGTGGTGAGGAAGGGCAGGTGAGTGGTGAGGAAGAACAGGTGAGTGGTGAGGAAGAACAGGTGAGGGTGAGGAAGGGCAGGTGAGTGGTGAGGAAGAACAGGTGAGGGTGGGAGAAGGTAGGTGAGTGGTGAGGAAGAACAGGTGAGTGGTGAGGAAGGGCAGGTGAGGGTGAGGAAGAACAGGAGTGGTGAGGAAGGGAGGGTAGGTGGTGGAAGAACAGGTGAGTTGTGAGGAAGGGCAGGTGAGTGGTGAGAAGGGCAGGTAAGTGGTGAGGAAGAACAGGTGAGTGGTGAGGAAGGGTAGGTGAGTGGTGAGAAGGGCAGGTGAGTGGTGAGGAAGAACAGGTGAGTGGTGAGGAAGGTTAGTGAGTGGTGAAGCCCTTGTACTCGTCACACCCACATCAGCACAAGCCTTACAAATAACCTACTTTTGCTAACTTGGTCCTGAGATATACTGTGCTAAAAACCGTTGTAGTTGTGGTGGTTGTTGGTGATGGTGTGGGTGGTGGTTGTTGGTGGTGGGTGGTGGTGGTGGTTGATGGTGTGATGGTGGTGGTGGTTGTTGTTGGTGATGGTGTGGTGGTGGTGGTTGTTGGTGGTGGTGTGGTGGTGGTGTGTTGTTGGTGATGGTGTGGTGGTGGTGGTTGTTGTGGTGGTGGTGGTGGTGGTTGTTGGTGATGGTGTGGTGGTGGTTGTTGTTGGTGGTGGTGTGTGGTGGTGGTTGTTGGTGATGGTGTGGTGGTGGTTGTTGTTGGTGGTGGTGTGGTGGTGGTGGTTGTTGGTGATGTGGTGGTGTTGTGTTGGTGGTGTGTGGTGGTTGTTGTTGGTGATGGTGTGGTGGTGGTTGTTGTTGGTGGTGTGGTGGTGGTGGTTGTTGTGATGGTGTGGTGGTGGTGGTTGTTGGTGATGGTGTGGTGGTGGTTGTTGTTGGTGGTGGTGTGGTGTGGTTGTGGTTGTTGTGTCATGCAGCTCGTTAACTCAGGGTGTGGTTGTTGTGTTGGCGACAGCTTCTACACCTTAAATAAATTCACGCCAAAGTGGCCCTTGGACCGGCCTGTGGAGGAGGGGAGGGGGAGGGGGGGGTGGGGGCAACACACCTTTTACTCCCCACTAGATTCCACCTGAGGGCCAACCAGGACGAGGTCTGCCCCAACAGGTATAGGAATGGTAAGCTCTTGAATTGTCCCCCTTACCGCCGTGGTTTACAAGGGGTAGGGGAGGGAGGGGGAGGTAGGGGTAGGGGAGGGAGGAGGGTAGTAATCATAGTGAGGAATGAAAGGTTGAGTTGAGGTTATTCTTATCATTGTTAGAGCTCTCACCTGTTGTGTATACCTGTGTTGGAGGGGGGGTCCTCTGTCTGTCTGTGTTTTTTATTCATCTGTCTATCTCTCTTTCTTCTTTTCGAGTTCTCTTCTCAGTTTATCATTTTTATTAAGCTCTCTCTTAGCTTTGTCTTTATTCAGTAAGTTTGTGAATAAGTAATTAAGTTAGTTCATAATTAACCCTTTCACCAGGTGTCACGCACTGGCCATTTTATTCCGGCTTCCACCAGACAATTTTATTCAGCTTAGGGTAACCTCCCGCTGTGAAAGGGCTAACTAATTAAGTTAACCAATAAGTAAATAATTAAATAAGTAACCCAAACAAACAACTAAGAAAAACAACATCAATTCGGAAATAAAAACAAAACAACTTTCTCCTCTCGACCAAACAACTGTTGCCACGTCATCTACGTCACCGTCTCAGTTTTATAACAAGATTTCCATTTCTATGTAAATTCAGTTAAAAGTTGTGAGGGAAGGTACATCAACTGACACACGTACACTACATGCACACACACACATACACCATAACAATATAAATAATGGTTGCCCTCGTGTAACGAGGATGGCCGGCCCAAGGACCACCTAGGCCAACACAACAACCACACCCTGAGCTAACGCCTGCTGTCAGATAGTCGTGAAGACCGACAACTCGCCAACTGCACTGGCTAACCATTACCCCGGAATACGATCCGCAAATAGATTAACATCCAGGTTCCCAATTACTGCTGGGTAGACAGAGGCAAATGGCGTAAAGAAACTTGCCCATAGTTTCACCCTGCCCGGGGATCAAACCCGGACCCAGTCGCTTGCAAGAGCATGCTGACCATTACACCACAGGTCGCCATTGTACGCTAAATAAACATACACACGTACAGTACACACACACACACACACACACACACACACACACACACACACACACACAATTAGAGCTAACTCATATTCTACTGCTACCTATTAGAACGAGGGCCGTTTAGGACTGGAGGCCATTTCGCTTACATCCGGGTGACAAAAGTGTGGTTGGTACAGCGCCCTCAGCAGTGTTGACAATATTTCAGGGTTAGGTTAGGGGTGTGCGTGTAAGAGGGAAAGAGAGAGAGTGTGTGTGTGTGTGTGAAAGAGTGTGTGTGTGTGAGAGAGAAAGAGAAAGTGTGTGTGTGTAAAAGAGTGTGTGCGTGTGCGTGCGTAAGAGTGTGTGTGTATGTATGTATGTCCCCCTGTTTAACTCATTTCTCTTTCCAATTTTCCCCCACGACTATATATAGTTGTGACTCTCCATCCTCATGTCTGGCTGTGCCTTGAGCCCCAGCATGCCTTCCACCCCTTTCCCCCACTTTAACCTAAAAAAAAAAAAAAAAAATGTATGTATGAGCGATAGTTAAATCATAACGGCATGAACATTACCCCTAAGCTTAGTTCACCTCAGTGGGTCATAACCTAAGCTTAGTTCACCTCAGTGGGTCATAACCTAAGCTTAGTTCACCTCAGTGGGTCATAACCTCTTAAAAAAAATTCTGAAGCCATTTTTTTCACCCATACTGTCTCTCTCACCATCTGAATCCCAGGTGAATTTCCCTTAATGGTCTCTTGATCTCATACAGGTGAGAGACAGCGCCCTGGAGACTCAACCTGTGTCTCAAGTCTCACTGGGTTATTTTCACCAGCAGGGTCTTGCCTATTGAGACGTAAAATGGAAATTAATTGAGGTTTTCAATGCCACTTATATACGGATAGCGTGACCAGGGGTTAATTGTGAACTGACTCCGTTCATTGACTGACTGAGTAACTGACTGACTGACTGACTGACTGACTGACTAACCTTAACCTAACCTACAGCAGCTGTCCTGATGATAACATGACCAGGAGTTAATTGTTAACTGACTCTGTTCATTGACTGACTCACTAACTAACTGACCAGTGACTAACCTTAACCAAACCTAACCTCACAAAACCAACCTAACCAACCTAACCTAACCAAACCAAACCTAACTAACCTAACCTAACCTAAACTTAAACCTAAAACCTAAATTCGCTGGATGACCGAAACGACAATAATACCAAATTAATAAATGTCTTCCACACATTCAATTACCTTTTAAGAGAGTAACTGTGTCATAACGTCTTCCTACTAATGACATACAGGACGGCTGCTTCGGGAGTATTTGACTTCGCGAAAATGAGTTAAGTCTTTGCCGTCTCTACCATGGTCATAAACTTTGTAAACAAGACCTCTATACTCTGGCCCTCATTACGCGTGCGCAAATCTGTGTCGGGTTAAATTCTCAATGGATCAATAATAATAATGATGTTAATAGTAAATATAAATATACATAATACCTGTAATAATAATACCACCACAGCAATCCCCACACACACACCTTGCTAAGTCAGTTTTTCATTTCCGTTTAGCTTGGGAATGCCAGTCATGTCAGCTTTCCGTGAACCCTATCGAGCATGAGGGAGCGTGGTGCATAGCCTGACTGGGGGGGCATCAATTCAACTCTCTCTCTCAGTAACTCTCAGTTCTCAGTAACTCTCAGCTTTCTCATCATCTCAGTAACTCTCAGCTCTCTCATTAACTCTCAGCTCTCACAGTAACTCTCAGCTCTCTCAGTAACTCAGCTCTCAATAACATTCAGCTCTCATTAACTCTCAGTAACTCTCAGCTCTCGCAGTAACTCTCGCCTCTCAGTAACTCTCAGCTCGCAGTAATTCTCAGCTCTCTCATTAACTCTCATCTCTCACAGTGCCAAGTTGACGCATAACCTCAGCCATTTTTTGAGTAATTACACAAATTTACGAGAGTGTTTTCTCAGATATAACCTACCACCACACCCAGAGCTTAATTTTACCGCCTTGTGTGTATGTATGTATGTATGTATGTATGTATGAAATGATTTATTCTTGTCTTTGCTGTTTATTATAAGTATACGAACAGATATATACAAATAATACAGTGATATCTACGTGAATAATACTCTACAGTACAGTCACTACCTGGAAATGAGTCTACCTGTAATTTAAAGCTATTTATGTATTTCAACATTACAAAATTACATATCTAGATTTTAATTTGTTCTGCCCGACGATTGGAAGACACCTAGCGACCCGTGACAAATAGACTGAAAAAATAGCCCGTGACAAATAGCCCGTGACAAATAGCCCAAGTGGGAATCTTGTAAAGGCTAGAGTTTCCATTAGTCGAGAGTCCAAGCCTTGCTAAATTTTTTTCCTGATTCGTGACTGACACATTTAACCCCTTGAGTATGATGATTTAACCCCTTGAGTATGATGATTTAACCCCTTGAGTATGATGATTTAACCCTTGAGTATGATGATTTAACCCCTTGAGTATGATGATTTAATCCCTTGAGTATGATGATTTAACCTTGAGTATGAAGATTAACTCCTTGAGTATGATGATTTAACCCCTTGAGTATGATGATTTAACCCTTGAGTATGATGATTTAACCTTGAGTATGATGATTTAATCCCTTGAGTATGATGATTTAACCCCTGAGTATGATGATTTAATCCCTTGAGTATGATGATTTAACCCTTGAGTATGATGATTTAACCCCTTGAGTATGATGATTTAACCCCTTGAGTATGATAATTTAACCTCTCTCTCTCTCTCTCTCTCTCTCTCTCTCTCTCTCACCCTATAACGACAGTACATTAATGGTTCCTATTAAAGAGTTCGAACCCTCAAGCTAGCGATGTTATACTGAACATGTATCCAGATGACCAGCGGGCCCCCCCCCCACTCACCTTAGAAGGTCAAAGGTTAATTATTTCAACGGGATTAACACACCTGACGCGTTCTACCTGTGTTATTTACCTGTTGTGTACCTGTGATGTATTGCTGTGTTATGTGTGTGTGTGTGTGTGTGTGTGTGACAGTCAAGAAAATAAGTCAATCTAGAAAACAGCTGACAGTCTAGAACACAGCTGACAGTCGAGAAAACAGCTGACAGTCGAGAAAACAGCTGACAATCAAGAAAACAGCTGATAGTCGAGAAAACAACTGACATTCTAGAAAACAGCTGACAATCAAGAAAACAGCTGATAGTCGAGAAAACAGTTGACAGTCAAGAAAACAATTGACAGTCGAGAAAACAGCTGACATTCGAGAAAACAGCTGATAGTCAAGAAAACAGCTGACGGTCTAGAACACAGCTGACAGTCTAGAAAATAGCTGACAGTCAAGGAAACATCTGACAGTCTAGAAAACAGCTGACAGTCGAGAAACGGCTGACAGTCGAGAAAACAGTTGACAGTCGGAGAAACCAAATGGAAAGCAAGAATAAAACTCACAGTCAAGGGAAAAAAGGGAGAATATTGGATCCCATGGGTTGTGTGAGAGAGAGAAAGGGAGGGAGGGGAGAGAGACACAGAGAGAGACGGGAGGAGGGAGAGACAATGAGAGAGAGGGGGAGGAGGGAGGGAAAGATAGGAGAGAGAGGGGAGGGAGGGAGAGAGAGACATATAGAGAGAGACGGGAGGGAGGGAGAGGAGAGACATAGAGAGAGACGGGAGGGAGGGAGAGACATAGAGAGAGAGATGGGGGAGGAGGGAGAGGACAATGAGAGAGAGTGGGTGGGAGGGGAGACATAGGAGAGAGGGTGATGAGGAGGAAGGAGAGACATAAGAAAATAAGGAGCCTGCACAGTTTGGCTGGCCTGCATTGCGTGAGGCCCTGTCGAGAGTTGGCCACCACTTATCATCCGCTTAGAATCTATCCAGCCTTGAATCCTCCAAAGGTTCCCCACTTACCACAAAGTTGCTAAGCTTGTTCCACTCGTCCACCACCCTATTTGTGAACCAGTTCCTTCCTATCTCCCTCCTAAACCTAAACTTATCCAACTTAAATCCGTTGCTAAGAGTCCTATCCTGCTCGGATATTATAAGAACTTTATCTATATCTCCTTTATTGATTCCTTTCACCCACTTAAATACTTCTATCATATCTCCCCGCACTCTTCGTCTTTCTGGGGGATGCAAGTTTAGTTTCTTTAACCTATCCTGATATGGAAGGTTTCTAAGTCCCGGAATAATTTTCGTCATTCTTCGCTGCACCGATTCCAGTGAATTGATATCCCTTCTATAATAAGGGCACCAGAACTGAACCGCATAATCGAGGTGCGGCCTGACTAGCGCAAGATATAGTTGCAATAAGACCTCTGCTCTCTTATTACTTACACTTCTAGATATAAAACCTAATACACTGTTTGCCTTATTTCGAAGCCGTAGTTCCGGGCTTACAAGTACCCCTAGGTTGATGTTGTGAAGGCTGTATACATTGACAGTATTTGTTCTTCCAATATTAAGTACGCTGCACTTGCTGGTTTTGAATTTCATTTGCCATTTTTCTGACCACTCCTGCAATTTATTTAAATCCTCCTGTAGTGCATTTGCATCCTGCCCTGAATTAATCTGCCGCCCTATTTTGGTGTCATCAGCAAACTTGCTTATGTCACTGCTGATCCCAGTATCTAGATCATTTATGTAGATTATGAACAAAAGTGGGCCCAGTACTGACCCCTGGGGAACCCAGCTGGTCACACGGCCCCACTCAGATTTAACACCATCTACGCTGACCCTCTGTGTTCTATCAGTGAGCCATGATTTTATCCAATTTAAAACTTTCCCGTCGATACCATGAGCCTTAACTTTTCTCAGAAGCCTCTAATGCGGTACTCTGTCAAACGCTTTGCTAAAGTCTAAGTAAATAGCATCGTAATTTTCGTCATTATCTACTACCTCGAAGACTTTCCTAAATAACGTCAGCGGATTTGTTAGATAATATTTTCCCTTTGTAAACCCATGTTGACAGTCGTAGATTAATTTGTTTTTCTCTAAATGCGATCGGATGCTATTTGCTATAATTGATTCAAGAAATTTCCCCACTACTGACGTCAAACTGATCGGCCGGTAATTTGACGCTGATGCTCTGTCTCCCTTTTTGAATATGGGTACAACATTTGCCTGTTTCCACAAGTCTGGCACAACTCCCGTGTCTGCTGATTTTGTAAATAAATTTACTAGGGGTCCACTAATCTGTTCCTTACACTCTTTCAAAACTCGAGGGAAAATTTCATCCGGCCCTGGGGATTTTGTCTTCTTTAATTTATTTATTTTCTTAAGAACCTCCTCTTTTCTGATAGAGATACTCTTTAATATATCTTCTTCATTTCCCCTAAATATCAGTTCCACCTCTGGAATTTCCTCGTGAATTTCTTCTGTGAAAACTGATAAGAAGAAGCTGTTTAATGCGTTGCTTATTTTCTCACTGTCATCGATCACTTCCCCGATCACATAGAGAGGGGGGGAGAAGACAGAGGGATAGAGGGAGGGAGGGAGAGACATAGAGATGGGAGGGAGAGAGACATAGAGAGAGAGAGAGAGAGGGAGAGACATGGAAAGAGAGAGGGGGAGGGAGGAAGAAAAGACAGAGATAGAGAAAGAGAGGGAGGGGGGAAGAGAGAAAATATGGCATACTCACACATCAGCATACTCTGCTATTTCTGAGAGAGTAAGTGAGGGAGGAAGGAGGAGAGAGAGAGACATATAGAGAGAGGAGGAGGGAGAGAGAGAGAGGATCTATTCTGGATTTTCGACAGATTATTTTTGACAATGATAAATTCTCGGAAGACTCTCTCTCTCTCTCTCGACAATGCAAGGACCAACAGGCAGAAGAAACCCTCAGTGTGTGACAACCTAACCTAACCTAACATGGATGACTTAGCACTGTGTAAAGCTCACTCGGGCCCCAGACTTATAACACCTCAACCTGGTTTAAATCATTGAGGTTGGGGCCCAGTAGGACTTATCCCCAGTTTTAATGTTTAGGTTTTGGAGGGCCCATTAGGACTGATCCCAATTTTAATGGTTAACATTGGGTGGGGCCCATTTGAACTCTTAAAGGTGTCACGTTAGGTCAGATTGATAACCCAATTATGACTGGGACCTATTAAATACAGGAAGCCACTAGCACAGTCACCTATTAACACTAGTCACCCTATTGTAATGTGGTCTTACCTGTGTGAAGACTGAGGCCAGGTAGTGGTGTGTCCAGCCAGCAGCACTCACTACACACTATATCCTTTGCACTGTACACTAGACCTTGGGTGACGCGGCCTCTTAGGGTATCGATAAATATCCTGGATTTTTTTCCTATATATTTCTGGCTATATTTCAGAGATGATGTAAACGCCAGGTGATTATATTTCGTGAATTATTTCTGTATCTATGTAATTCCTGTATTTTTAGGTTCTCTCTGTATTCATGGGTTAAAACACAACCTTTATCTATGGGTGATTAAATATGGATAATTACTGTATTTGAGATGGGTTTTGTTTTCTGAGGAAGGTCGTGTGTCTGTTGTCTCATTCACTGTGATGCGTTGTGGTCCAGTGCTTTTATCTAACACGGTGGCTGGCTCAGGTTCAGCGTGTGTCTCTTCAACACTCTGGTTAGGTTAGGTTTAATATAGAGACGTGTGTGTGTGTGTGTCTCTCTCTCCATCACTAGGTCAGGTTCCTGTGGCAGCGCGCGTGTGTGTGTGTATACAGCGGGCCGTCGCGCGGAAATGTGCGCTTGAAAGCCCTAGTATCTCACCTTCCTCCCTCACTCGCGCCTGCTGTTCCCGCCCCTCACTGAGAGCTGGCAGGCGCCGCAGCTGGCAACACTGACATACAGTTGCCACACGTGATCCACAGCCAATAATTCGCTAGTTTTTCCCTCGCGCTGTGTTTTACGGTGTCGTCAGGAAGCTGGCAGATTAAATTAATGGACGATATGGTATGTTCCGTAACCTTGGTGGACAGGTAGGGTGCATGTGGGCTGACGAACCCACGGCACTCGCCACCAACTTTCCTAGCGATCCATTCAGCCATCTTTGAGAGAAAAAAAATGAACCCCGGACGGACATGCAGCAACTGATTCCTATATCCCTCTTCAGGTGGAAAGATCGGGCGGGGGATAATAATTTCCCCCCCCCCCCACTAGTAAACATTTCTGACTGCTCTGTTTGTGTTGGGGGTCCAGCAGCCAAAACAACGACACGTTAACAAAATTCTACCACGAGGTCAGATACCCCCAGAGTTAGTCAAGACATACTGTAGTTTAGTGTATTTGAGCACGATGACTTAACCCCTTGAGCACGATGACTTAACCCCTTGAGGACGACGATTTAACCTCTTGAGGACGACGATTTAACCTCTTGAGCACGATGACTTAACCTCTTGAAGACGATGACTTAACCTCTTGAGGACGATGACTTAACCCTTTGAAGACGATGATTTCACCCCTTGAAGACAATGATTTAACCCTTTGAAGACGATGATTTAACCCCTTGAGCACGATGACTTAACCCTTTGAAGACGATGATTTAACCCCTTGAGGACGACGATTTAACCCTTTGAAGACGATGATTTAACCCCTTGAGGACGACAATTTAACCCCTTCAGGACGACGATTCAGTCATCATCTTCGAGGGGTTAAGTTATCGTCCTCGGGGGGTTGAGTCATCGTCCTCAAGGGGTTAAATCATCGTCCTTAAGGGTAAAGTCATCTCACCCTCACTATCTCCCTTTTGTCTCACCCTCACTATCTCCCTTTTGTCTCACCCCTCAACTCCCTCTCACCTCACCCCTCATCTCCCTCTCACCTCACCCCTCATCTCCCTCTCACCTCACCCCCCATCTCCCTCTCACCTCACCTCATCTCCTCTCCCCTCACCCCTCATCTCCCTCTCACCTCACCTCATCTCCTCTCCTCACCCCTCATCCCTCTCCCCTCACCCCTCATCTCCCTCTCACCTCACCCCTCATCTCCCTCTCACCTCACCCCTCATCTCCCTCTCACCACACCCCTCATCTCCCTCTCACCACACCCCTCGTCTCCCTCTCACCTGACCTTCACCTCACCCCTTCACCATCTTAATAATACATCACCTTAATTGGGACATTAATCAGCACAATTAAGGCGATAATCACCCTGAACTACCCCGTCTTAGGGTGACCTGAGTTACGTCATTACCAGATCATTAAGGTGGGTGTGGGATGACCTCGTTTCAGCTCACGAGGTTATATTTAAGAACTAGTAATTTACCTTGTTGTCAGGTGTGTTTTACCTGTTGTTATTATTATTATTGTTTTTGTTATATTATTATTATTATTATTGTTATTATTATTATTATTATTGTTGTTAGTGTCATTATGTTTATTACTTATATTGACGTATAATAAGTAAGGTGTGTATGTATATCTGTGTGTGTGTGTACAAATCCTTGGGGCAGAAGGTAACTCATCAATACACACAGGTGTTGAGTAAACTTGGCCTGAATAGAGAGAACCCCAATGGCGAATTATACTGTGTCAAGGCTCAGGTGTGTGTGTGTGTGTGTGTGTGTGTGTGTGTGTGTGTGTGTGTGTGTGTGTGTGTGTGTGTGTGTGTGCTAGGTCAATGAGGGGAGTCTTTACCCACATGCTTTCATTCTCTCGCCTCCGTGTCTCTGTTCTGGCGGCGAATAGGCGTTGTTTGGGGTGGCGAATATAATGGCGATGTTTGAGGCGATTTTATGATTTACTTTATTTTTGTATGCATTATTTTTTTATGGAAACAGGATTTAAGCATGATGTTAACCTCTGGGTACAGTGTTTGTACTCGTGGGGTTAGATCTGTGTGTGTAAAGGGTTAGGATATTGTACTCAAGGGTTTGTTATTGTAATCAAGGGTAAAAATATCATACTCAGTTTCTCAAAGGTTTAGTTATCGTACTCAAGGGTTTATCATCGTACTCAAGGGTTTGTCATCGTAATCAACTTCTCAAAGGGTTTACTCATCGTTCTATACGGATTAACTATGAGTAGGTTTAACAAGGTCAGCTAGTTTGATTAGAATCGTCTAAACATCTGCTAAGCGGAACACCAGAGGTCGAGGTCACAGCTGGAGGTCAAAGATCAGTGTCGTAACGAAGGAGGATCACCCCACCCCCTACCACCCCCCCTCCAACACCCATGACCTGTAGGGAAAGTAAAATAAGTGAGACAGAAGCAAGTTAGGTGTGGAGGCAGAAGTTTTTCTCGAGGGTTAGGTTAGGTTTGGCTAGGTCAGGTGAGGTTAAGTTAGGCTTGGTTAGGTCAGGTTATGGTTAGGTTAGGTTAGAGGACGACTCTCACCATTCCTTTTGAGTGTTAGAACATAAAAACATAAGAACATAAGGAGTCTGCAATAGGCCGGTTGGACTGTGGATGGCAGCTCCTGTCGAGAGTTACTACCACTCTCTATCATCCATGAATCTATCCAGCCTCCTTTTGAAACTTTCCAGCATTCCAGCACTTCCTACAAAGTTGCTAAGCTTGTTCCACTCGTCCACCACCCTATTTGTGAACCAGTTCCTTCCTATCTCCCTCCTAAACCTAAACTTATCCAACTTAAATCCGTTGCTCCGAGTCCTATCCTGCTCGGATATTATAAGAACTTTATTTATATCTCCTTTATTGATTCCTTTCACCCACTTAAATACTTCTATCATATCTCCCCGCACTCTTCGTCTTTCTAGGGAATGCAAGTTTAGTTTCTTTAATCTATCTTGATATGGAAGGTTTCTAAGTCCCGGAATCATTTTTGTCATTCTTCGCTGCACCGACTCCAGTGAATTGATATCCATTCTATAATAAGGGCACCAGAACTGAACCGCATAATCGAGGTGCGGCCTGAATAGCGCAAGATATAGTTGCAATAAGACCTCTGCACTCTTATTACTTACACTTCTAGATATAAAACCCAATACTCTGTTTGCCTTATTTCGAACATTAACGCACTGTTTTCTAGGCCGTAGGTCCGGGCTTACATGTACCCCTAAGTCTCTTTCACAAGTCGACTTCTGTAGGTTGATGTTGTTAAGGCTGTATACATTGACAGTATTTGTTCTTCCAATATTAAGTACGCTGCACTTGCTGGTGTTGAATTTCATTTGCCATTTTTCTGACCACTCCTGCAATTTATTTAAATCCTCCTGTAGTGCATTTGCATCCTGCCCTGAATTAATCTGCCGCCCTCTTTTGGTGTCATCAGCAAACTTACTTATGTCACTGCTGATCCCAGTATCTAGATCGTTTATGTAGATTATGAACAAGAGTGGGCCCAGTACTGATCCCTGGGGAACCCCGCTGGTTACACAGCCCCACCATCTACGCTGACCCTCTGTGTTCTATCGGTGAGCCATGATTTATCCAACACTGTTTAGGAACCACTGCATTAAGTAAACAATAAACCTTCCTATTCGTCTCTGTAGTCTGACAAACGACTAATAATACCATACAGTACTAGGGTTTCTGAATGTCTTGTACCTTAAAGAACTTGAATACAATTTTAATAACTATTACTCACTCGCCCGGTGAGGTTCTTACTGTAAAATGATGTACAGTACCGCAAAATGTTTATGAAAAAATATTTATCATAACGATTTCGTGGATATTTTATGTTGATTCATCACTACATACTGTATATCACCATCCATCATCACTATACTTAACACCATCCATCATCACTATACTTAACACCATCCATCATCACTACATATAACACCATCCATCATCACTACATATAACACCATCCATCATCACTACATATAACACCATCCATCATCACTACATATAACACCATCCATCATCACTACATATAACACTCATCCATCATCACTACATATACACCATCCATCATCACTACATCCATCCATCATCTACATATAACACCATCCATCATCACTACATATAACACCATCCATCATCACTACATATAACACCATCCATCATCACTACATATAACACCATCCATCATCACTACATATAACACCATCCATCATCACTACATATAACACCATCCATCATCCATCCATCATCACTACATATAACACCATCCATCATCACTACATATAACACCATCCATCATCACTACATATAACACCATCCATCATCACTACATATAACACCATCCATCATCACTACATATAACACCATCCATCATCACTCCTAACCTAACCTAACCCCCATTGAGAAACTCCTATCCTAACCTAACCTTAAAAACTGGGTAGTGTATATTTACATCTACTGAACTGCTCTGAAGTACACAGCCACCTTGTCGCACCTGTGGCCCAACACCGCCCCTCTGGTACAAGAATGTCAGCCTCAGGAAATAGTTACTGTAGGGAAATAGTTCCTCGGGAAATAGTTAGGAAACGTGACGAGTTAAGTATCTTGTAACTCACGTAATAAAGCGTTCGCGATTTGTTAACACACGACTATGATATATTTAAAAAAGATCAAACCCTAATATAGTGTAAACACTGTAATACAACCTGGTGTATTAATGGACCAGATGACGTCATTAATATGGAAAGATGACGTCATTAATATGGAAAGATGACGTCATTAATACGGAAAGATGACGTCATTAATACGGAAAGATGACGTCATTAATACGAAAAGTTTGTTATATGGATGTTCTTATAGCGGCTCAGGGAAGGAAATCATATAGCGTATAGTGTAAGAAATTATTAATATATCTCACCAACCATATAATCAATAAGCCATGAAACGAATCTTATATATAATGACGTCATAGCAGAGTGAGAGACCATTAGTGTATAAAATTTTGAACGATATTAAAATTTATATTAAGCTCAGGAAGTCATATTTTCACAAGAGTCAGATAATATATTTTTAAGATATTATTTCGTGTTTAATTTGGGAGGCACAGCCGACTGGAGATGTGGGTAGGGTCTGTTTACAGTTAGCTTTGGTGTGGGTGGAGTACAGCTACAGGGGTTGGATGTTATGGTTACTAGACGGAGTGTGGATGAACTGTCTTAGGTAGGATACTAGTGTGGATGAACTGTCTTAGGTAGGATACTAGTGTGGATGAACTGTCTTAGGTAGGATACTAGTGTGGATAAACTGTCTTAGGTAGGATACTAGTGTGGATGAACTGTCTTAGGTAGGGTACTAGTGTGGATGAACTGTCTTAGGTAGGATACTAGTGTGGATGAACTGTCTTAGGTAGGATACTAGTGTGGATGAACTGTCTTAGGTAGGATAATAGTGTGGATGAACTGTCTTAGGTAGGATACTAGTGTGGATGAACTGTCTTAGGTAGGGTACTATTGTGGATGAACTGTCTTAGGTAGGATACTAATGTGGATGAAGTCTTAGGTAGGGATGAACTGTCTTGTAGGTAGTGGGATGAACTGTCTAGGTGTGGATGAACTGTCTTAGGTACTAGGATGGAGTGTGGATGAACTGTCTTAGGTAGTGATGAACCGTCTAGGTGTGGATGAACTGTACTGTGTGATGAAACTGTCTTTGGATACTAGTGTGATGAACTGTCTTAGTAGGGTACTATGTGATGAACTGTCTTAGGTAGGATACTAGTGTGGATGAACTGTCTTAGGTAGGATACTAGTGTGGATGAACTGTCTTAGGTAGGATACTAGTGTAGATGAACTGTCTTAGGTAGGATACTAGTGTAGATGAACTGTCTTAGGTAGGATACTAGTGTAGATGAACTGTCTTAGGTAGGGTACTAGTGTGGATGAACTGTCTTAGGTAGGGTACTAGTGTGGATGAACTGTCTTAGGTAGGATACTAGTGTGGATGAACTGTCTTAGGTAGGATACTAGTGTGGATGAACTGTCTTAGGTAGGATACTAGTGTGGATGAACTGTCTTAGGTAGGATACTAGTGTGGATGAACTGTCTTAGGTAGGATACTAGTGTGGATGAACTGTCTTAGGTAGGATACTAGTGTGGATGAACTGTCTTAGGTAGGATACTAGTGTGGATGAACTGTCTTAGGTAGGATACTAGTGTGGATGAACTGTCTTAGGTAGGATACTAGTGTGGATGAACTGTCTTAGGTAGGATACTAGTGTGGATGAACTGTCTTAGGTAGGATACTAGTGTGGATGAACTGTCTTAGGTAGGATACTAGTGTGGATGAACTGTCTTAGGTAGGATACTAGTGTGGATGAACTGTCTTAGGTAGGATACTAGTGTGGATGAACTGTCTTAGGTAGGGTACTAGTGTGGATGAACTGTCTTAGGTAGGATACTAGTGTGGATGAACTGTCTTAGGTAGGATACTAGTGTGGATGAACTGTCTTAGGTAGGATACTAGTGTGGATGAACTGTCTTAGGTAGGATACTAGTGTGGATGAACTGTCTTAGGTAGGATACTAGTGTGGATGAACTGTCTTAGGTAGGATACTAGTGTGGATGAACTAGGATACTAGTGTGGATGAACTGTAGGAGGGTACTAGTGTGGATGAACTGTCTTAGGTAGGATACTAGTGTGGATGAACTGTCTTAGGTAGGATACTAGTGTGGATGAACTGTCTTAGGTAGGGTACTAGTGTGGATGAACTGTCTTAGGTAGGATACTAGTGTGGATGAACTGTCTTAGGTAGGATACTAGTGTGGATGAACTGTCTTAGGTAGGATACTAGTGTGGATGAACTGTCTTAGGTAGGATACTAGTGTGGATGAACTGTACTTGGTTGGATGTTACTCACTATACCCAGGTGTGGATAAGTTGTACTAACCAAACCTAACCTAGATTATTTCACATGAAGATTAAACACCCTAATACTAACCTAACCTAACCTAACCTAACCTAACCTAACCCTCCCCAGGTAGAGTTAAAAGTGTTTGCTTACGAGAATTAAGCTGGGGTGTGTAATCTTCAGGTGATCCGGCAGTCCTTGGTACACACCCCCATAAGACTGTAAATCACCACCGTACTTCATCTTCCTTTATATGTCTTTCCGGTGTTTTAAAAGAGAGTTAACACCCATGGCATGTTTACACGGGTGAATTTGGTCATCCGGAAACGTGGTCTAAACTTAAACTAGGGTTACAGTGGTGGGAACTGACTTTCTTGGGTTACAGTGGTGGGAACTGACTTTCTTGGGTTACAGTGGTGGGAACTGACTTTCTTGTGTTACAGTGGTGGGAACTGACTTTCTTGGGTTACAGTGGTGGGAACTGACTTTCTTGGGTTACAGTGGTGGGAACTGACTTTCTTGGGTTACAGTGGTGGGAACTGACTTTCTTGGGTTACAGTGGTGGGAACCGACTTTCTTCGCTACTGAGATATCTTCAATAGGTTGTAAGTACCTGTATGTTTAGTTAATTTATTTTCTATATCTCTTGTGTATTCAGTAACTTTTAATGTTATATTTTGTTGGTTTTATTAATATCTACAACATCGTCTTATTTTATCGTAACCTAACCTAACCGAACCTAATTAACCAGTTAGAAGCATCAGTTAAATATTATGTACAGTCACCTAAAAAAAACGTATCTATATATAATTGGGTTGAAATAATATGACACAAGAGACGAAGGATTTTGACAACCCTACCGAGACAACAGGAGTCACAGTGTTCATTCTGGAATTCATCGATCACCCCGTATAAATAATAAGTTACAACCATCCACGGTGTAAATAATAAGAATGACAACTATCCATGGTGTAAATAATAAAAGTTACAACCATCCACGGTGTAAATAATAAAGTTAACGAGTTGTAGAATTTTTGATAAAGTAATCACATGAACATCACTGTACCTACACTGTATACTTGAGATAGGAAAGAAACGTAAATTCAACTTTGATTTTCTTCCTCACAAGAATATCTCGGTTTTAACAGTAATTCCCTCGTTTACTCTGTATTACGTCAGCTGGGGCATGTATGATGGGGCTGTATTATTAAACGTAATTAATGGTAATACAGTAATAAGACTCATTCACGTAATTGGTTCATAGTGGCCAGAGTATGGATCTAATACTTATATCTATACCAATATAAGACTTTTAATGGTGTATGAGTCTTCATTAACAGAGTCTTATGTAGGGTTGGTTAGGTTATTGTTACACGTTGATTATACTGTGAGGGCTGATGGGTGGTGATAGACCTTACTGGGAACACCACAAGGGAGTGAGTGTTGACCCATACCAGAAGCTATATTATCGGGTCGTTCTTATTATTGAGATTTTATGTTTACAGAAGCTAAAACACGTCCGGTTCCTATAATAATGTGTTATATAACCACCCAGGTAAAGTCAACGTACCACCCAGGTAAACAATAGACACGTGCAGTAATTAATGCCATCTAAATCTATACTCCACTATGGGTCCACCCTAAAACTATTTTGGTAGGATGAGGTTAGGTTAGGATATTTTAGGTTAGATTTAGGTTAGGATAGAATAGGTTTAGGTTAGGTTAAGTTAGCATTAAGGTAGTTAATCTTCAGGTGAAATAAGCTGGAGCGATGATTCTTCAGGTGATCCGAAATATACTTTATAGTGTATACCTGAGATTGGTTTAGCTATACTGTACTGTCTTTAGCTGTGATATTGTTTGTTTGCCAAGTAAGATGTGTGTGACAACAGCCTAGGTTCCCAAAGGCTATAAAGACGAGTATTTCTCCTAACTAAACAAGTGATAAGGATTGTAACTGTTGGCTGAAAATAAAACACCGTAAGTTAAGATTAAATATTTTCCAAAGTAGACAAATTAATATCTATACAACCCGTACTTAGTTTTCAATGACAAACTACTTGAAACACAACCCTTACCACATCTTCCATTACTCAATTTCTTTCTTAAAATTACCCTTTCACTATTCCCTCCCTCACCACCCTACCTGCAGCAGACGACCTAGAGAAGAGCTCGTTACATTACCATAAACACGAGATTACCTCAGCTCGAACCTGTGTTACCACCTGAGAGGGCAGGGTCGGAGAGTGACCACCAGACAGCCTCGCCTTACTGACCTTCACTGGTAAGACCACAATGTTAAGCTCAGTAGTGAAGGTTACCCCAAGATGGTGAGTTTCACTTCATCGATCAGCAGTCAGCACCTTGCTACTTGACCCCCCCCCCTCCCCTAACCTCCCTTTCTCTCCCTATTTTCCTCCCTATTTTCTGTTTTCTCTCACTTCTCTACCTCCTTGGTCTTTCTACTTCTCCTCTATCCCCTCTTATACATTTTTACACCTGTCTTCCTCTTTATCATCCCTCCTTTTCCCCATGCTATTGCCCTCTCTCCCTTTCCTACTGCCCATCTCTCTCTTACCCCATCTCCCTTATTTTTATCTCTCCCCCCGTTACACTCCCTACCTCCCTTGCACCCTGTCCGTCCCTATATGCTCACCTCTACATCACTCCACCTTTTTCCAATGCTTGTATGAACCACACACTATTTTTAGCATTTGTAGAACTCTCTCTCTCTCTCTCTCTCTCTCTCTCTCTCTCTCTTACCACCTCCACAACCCTTCTAAAGAGGGGAATAGAGATAGAGAGAAAGTGAGGAATCGAATTCGAGATAGTGAGAGACAGACAAAGAGAGAGAGAGAGAGAGAGACAGAGCCTAAATGATATTCACCTCATGTCTGATGGCTAAATACAACTTAACTTAAATTTCTATGTACATAAAACCAAACTACAATTGTCATGCGCAAATAAACATCTCAGTACAGTAGACGAGACGATTAAGTGAGAATAAGTGGTAGAGTTGGGCAGTTGAAGTGGTACAGAACAAGAATGTCGGGGTGTAAACATAACAAGATGACTCAGCTGTTCCCTCACTCAGTGTATAGAAACGATAGCTTGTGAAATATCTGTCTTTATTATCACCTTCACTAGATATTTCACCACCATGGAGTGACCAGTTCAGTTTCAGTGTGATTAAAAAATATATATATTGCCTTTACCATAGAATTAAGATGTGAAGAAAATGATTACAGGGGTGAGTGTACTGTAACCGTCTTGAAATATGTGTACTTGTGTTTAACTGTATTGGTTTCTTTGTATTGCTGTATTTATGTCGGGTTTTGTGTCTGTATTTGTATATTTATCTGTAATACTTGTTTTGTATCTGTTCCTCTGACGTCGATTTCTCGCGATTCAGTAAAAACTTGATATTTTCGGAATTTAGTAAAAAAAAACAAGATTTTGTCTCGGATATTTCGCAATACAGGAAAATACTTGTTCCAGGACCATCTAGTTTTGATTGATGAAAGTATAAAAGTATTGCAAGATAATTATACACCTGCCTGGACGAATTATACACTGCTGCCTGGACAGATTATACACTGTTGCCTGGACAGATTATACACTGTTGCCTGGACAAATTATACACTGCTGCCTGGACAGATGATTATACACTGTTGCCTGGACAAATTATACACTGCTGCCTGGACAGATGATTATACACTGTTGCCTGGACAAATTATACACTGCTGATAATTATACACTTGCCTGGACAGATTATACAGTGTTGCCATAGACTTGGGAATATTGCCTTACACCAGAGATATTTAAACAGCCAATCATATCCCAGGGTTTATAGTAAGAACATAAGAACATAAGAATGGAGGAAACTGCAGCGAGCCTATTGGCCCATACTGGGCAGTCCCGTTTACACCCAACCCCTATTGCTCATATGAGCATCCAACCTATGTTTGAAGCAATTCAGCGTATTCGAGTTAATGATGATATTTGGTAACTTGTTCCATTCATCCACTACTCTGTTTCCAAACCAGTGTTTACCTATTTCACGCCTAAATCTAAATTTGTCCAATTTAAAACCATTGTTACGAGTTCGCTCCTGGTTGGATAATTTGAGTACCTTTGTAATGTCCCCTTTGTTTAGCCCTGCCTTCCACTTATACACCTCTATCAGGTCGCCCCTCGCTCTACGTCTCTCAAGGGAGTGCAGATTAAGATGCTTTAACCTGTCTCTATACTCAAGGTTCCTAATGCCCGGGATTAGTCTTGTCATTCTCCTCTGAATTCTTTCCAGGGATTCTATATCCATTCTGTAATACGGTGACCAGAACTGAACTGCATAATCCAGGTGTGGTCTCACAAGAGCAAGATACAGTTTTAGGATGACCTCGCTAGTCTTGTAACTAACACTCCTTTGTATGAACCCAAGTACTTTATTAGCCTTGTTACGAGCAAAAACACATTGTTTACTTGGCTTAAGGTTCCTACTTATCATTACTCCTAAATCTCTCTCGCAGTCGGATTTCTCTATGGCATCGTTGTTCATCTGGTATCTGGTTTCCCTGTTTACATTTCCTATACTGAGTACTTTACATTTGTCGATGTTGAATGTCATCTGCCATTTTTCAGACCATTCGAAAAATTTGTTTAGATCCTCCTGTAGTTTTGCCGAGTCCTCGTCAGATTTGATAACACGTCCTATTTTAGTATCATCAGCAAATTTACTTATGTTGCTGTCTATGCCGATATCTATGTCGTTTATGTATATAATAAACAATAATGGTCCAAGTACTGAGCCTTGGGGAACTCCACTTGTGACGTTGCTCCAATGGGACTTAGTGCCGTTAATGCTCACTCGCTGTTTTCTGTCCTGTAACCACGCCCTAATCCATTTAAGGATGCCACCTTTGATGCCATGAGCTTCTACCTTTCTAATTAGTCTTTCGTGGGGGACTCTGTCGAAGGCTTTGCTAAAGTCGAGATATACCACATCATAATTGTGCCCCTCGTCCACTGATTCAAAAACTGATGAAAAGAATGTTAATAGATTAGTTAGGCAAGAACGTCCGCTTGTGAAGCCATGCTGGGAATCATTGATCAATCGGTGCTTCTCCAGGTGATTTCGAATAGAGTTTGAAATGATTGCTTCCAGTAATTTGCCTACTATTGATGTTAGACTGATTGGGCGGTAGTTAGAAGATAGTGATCTATCCCCCTTCTTGAAAATCGGTATTACATTCGCTATCCTCCAGGATTCTGGTACTACACCTGTTTTTAAGGACATGTTAAACAACTTTGCTGAGGGCATACTAAGCTCTTCCTTACATTCCTTTAATACTCTGGCAAATATCTCATCGGGACCAGGTGACTTATTAGGCTTTAGTTTGTCTATTTGCTTACTAACATCGTTACTAGTCACTACTATCTCACTTAATTTGTTTTCTTCACTATCTCTGAATAGAGTCGGTGCTCGGTATCATAAGTGTTTAAATTTTTCGAGGTGAAAACTGTTGAAAAATATTTATTCAAATTATTGCTCATTTCTCCGTCATTATCAGTGAGCTCGCCGAGTCTGGACCTCAGACATCCAATTCCTTTCTCGTTTTAGCTTGATACATTTGGTAGAATCCTGGGGTTTGTCTCGCCCCTTGCCATCCTTACCTCATTATTCCTCTTTGCTTCCTTATCTCGGTTTTAACCTCACTCGCTAAATACCCTATAATAGTCCCGAGGTGAATTTCGCCACGACGATCCTTCACCTATAGCCTTCCTTTGGCCAACATGTTCTTAAATAATTATTTATCCATTTAGGGTCGTTGTTCGATCTGAGTTTTTGTAGCAGTTCTGCCTTGTGCATTAAGTAACTCGCTATTTAAACGGTCGCGGAATCTCCGCAATCTTACAGATCTCACATCAGGTCGTCATCTGTCAGGTTCACGCCAAGCGCCGACAATCTCCCGCCGCCCTTTAAACTGTCAAAGTTTGCCCCTTCTGAAATCTGGTACTTTAGTGAATTTTCCCTTTCGTCTGCCCCTGGAAAATCTAACTGAATCGAATTTCTTTGTGATCGCTGTTTGCAAAGTTCGTTCCTCACCGACATTGCTAATGAGGCGTTTTCTGTTTGACAAAAACTAAATCCAATATATTATTACTCCCGCAGGGTTCGGTTATATGTTGAATTTGAGAAAGGTCCGGACCTTTAGAAAATCCTCTTATCCTGAGTTACCCGCGTCGGTCCAATCTATTTGGCTACATGTCGCCTACTATACAGACTTTATAAAAAGGAAGTCTTTATTTCGTATCCCAGATAAGTCGCTTCATGGACTCTATCAAGATTGGGGGTCTATATATTACTCCTGTGATTAATTTTTCCTGACCGTCGCTTAATTCTATCCAAATTGTTTCTGTATTCCTCTCAGTTTTATTTCCTTATTTATTTCACACTTCAGATTATCCCTAACATAGATTGGGTTACTCCCTTTCCTGGGTCTGTCATCGGTATGGAACAGTTTGTAAATCTAATTTGGTATTCGACTGGTAATTCACGTGTGTCTAGGGTTGTTGATCCATAACAGTGAAATGTACCACATTTACTTTTTCGGCATGATACCAAGGCCTTTTAATATCATCCATTTGTTTCTCATACTTTCTACTGTTCGCGTAGTATTATAATCATTGGCGGGGATCGCTTCTCTTCAATACTCAGTACTTTAATGAATGTATGAAATAACGACTTAAGTGGTGTAAATAAGTCCATTTATTTATTTTTTTTCAATTTTTTCATAATTAAATATTTTTCTTCTATTTTAGTTTTTTATTATTTAGTTTTTTAATTTCAGTTTTTTTTTCAAAATTTCATTTTTGGGGAATTTCAGTTTTTTTTTCGAATAAATTTTTTCAATTTATTTATTTTCTCTTCATAATTTCAGCAATCTGGTCTATTCTCTTAGTATTTTTTTTTTCCTGGGACTGTGGGTAATGGAATGAATATTATGGTGGTGTTTCGTTGTATTATTAGCAGTAACACCATTTTAGATGTTAACTTTGTGTTGTGTTTTAAGGCTGGTGTGTTGTGTCGTGATGTTATGGTTGTGTTGCTGTATTGTGTTGTTTTGTTGTCGTGTCATGCTGTTGTCGTGTTGTGTTGTTAAGTCATCAGTTAGGAGACGAAACAAGCAGTGTGTAGTCGTGTTGTGTTGTGTTGTGTCGTGTCGCTGTTTCCATGTTGGTGGTAGAACAGATCCCAACTCTTGAACACCACCGGGTGAAAATATCACCTTGGGGGATAACTTATTTTTTCCTCCGCGTCTTGTATTAACACAGTCTTGACCTAAACATTTAATAATTAGTTGCATGTGTCCTGAGTCGATTTATAGTCAAGTAGTTTTTATCAGGGGTCATAATTATCAAGGGTTCAGAATCAAGTTGGTTGTTTTTTGGATGTTGTAGGATTGTGTGTAAATTTATGTATAGCTGGGAACTATAACGTTGTCAGTCCACCCTCCGTGAACCCCTGAGTCTTCACTCGTGAATCCAAGACTTCCGAGTTCGTGACTTCATAAAATATGCTTTTATGTCATCGTGATGTCACGAAGGACGATTAGACATCATTGTCATGTCAGTGGAGTATATTGCGAAGTCGTCGTGCAAGGGTCGTCTTACGTCACCGTGACGTCTCATCGGCTGCTGGATGCCGGAGGTGGGCCCTCGTTGGCTGCTGGAATTCGGATCTGCACTCTCATTGGCTGTTGCAACTGGGATCTTTACTCTCATTGGCTGCTGGATGTCAGAGCTATGCACTCATTGGCTGCTGCATCTGGAAACTGCGCTCTCATTCGCTGCTGGACCTGTGAGCTTGACTCTCATTGGCTGCTGCATCTGGAAGCTGAGCTCATAGTCGCTGTTGGTTCTGGGAGCTCCGTAAGCGTAAAAACATGTAACGATAACCACTCAAGTATTAAGACAGAAGTAACCCTCTGTGACCGTGAGAAGCGTCCAAACTACATCAATAATCTACGTCAATATAAAAGCATCAACGTTACTGGTATAATGCGTCATACCATCAGACATCCACATCTAGTTTCCCCTTTCATTCGCAGTCATTAACTTTGTCATTAACTCAGATAAATGTATATGTTGTAGATATTTTTACGGTGAATGTTATTTGGTTATAGGGTGAAGTTATTTAGCTCAGCACTGATATAATCTGGGTTAGTGTTACATGACGGGGTGGTCACTATGAAGAGGTGGTCACTATAGGGAGGTGGTCACTATAGGAGGTGGTCAGTTTAGAAAGATGGTCACTTGAGGGTGGCCACAGTAGAGGATGGTCACTAGAGAATCAACCACTGAGAGAGAGAGAGAGAGGGGGGTGTGGTCGTAAAGGGGTGTTCAGTATAACGTCTAACTCACCTCAGCCGGATAACGAAGGCATCATATATCCGGTTTCCAGTGACCTATGGTACAGTGAACTCCACCCAATCGAACTAAAAAATAATAATAATAGCAAAAAAATATATCTTTGTTATTCCATGTCAACAGCTGACCCCATTCTGCCAGTGTAGTGGTGAAAATTACATGAGTTAATATAGCATTGTGGGGGTTGGGAATGTCCTTTTTTAATACGGCAGATATGAAACCTGGGTAGTAAACAGTGTGGCAGATATGAACGCTGGGACTAAACAGTGTGGCAGATATGAACGCTGGGTAGTAAACAGGGCAGAGTATGAACGCTGGGTAGTAAACAGTGTGGCAGATATGAACGCTGGGTAGTAAATGTGGTAGAGATATGAACGCTGGGAGTAAACAGGCAGATATGAACGCTGAGTAAACAGTGGCAGATATGAACGCTGGGTAGTAAACAGTGTGGCAGATATGAACGCTGGGTAGTAAACAGTGTGGCAGATATGAACGCTGGGTAGTAAACAGTGTGGCAGATATGAACGCTGGGTAGTAAACAGTGTGGCAGATATGAACGCTGGGTAGTAAACAGTGTGGCAGATATGAACGCTGGGTAGTAAACAGGCAGATATGAACGCTGGGTAGTAAACAGTGGCAGATATGAACGCTAGTAAACAGTGTGGCAGATATGAACGCTGGGTAGTAAACAGTGTGATATGAACGCTAAAAGGTGGCGATATGAACGCTGGGTAGTAAACAGTGGCAGATATGAACGCTGGGTAGTAAACAGTGTAGATATGAACGCTGGTAAAACAGTGTGGCAGATATGAACGCTGGGTAGTAAACAGTGGCAGATATGAACGCTGGGTAGTAAACAGTGCGGCAGATATGAACGATAACCAGTATACAGTGTGTGTGTGTGTGTGGTATGTGTGTGTGTCATGGATGTAAATGATGGTTGTTACCCAATTTTTGCTTAGAGAACGACCTTGTTATAGGTCATTGACGAATACTCACACACACACACAAACCTACACACACACACACCTACACACACACACACACACACACACACACACACACATCACCATAACTACTCTAAAGTGGATTGTTGATTTTAGAAATGAGCTGAAAATTACAGTCACTTTGAGTCATTTTGCGGTGACAATAATGGCCTCGCGGGAGACGTTATTCTTTTGTTTTAATGCTTTACGGTATAGCAATTAGATTTAGAGTTAGAAATTTACTTCAGAAATATAACAACAAAGTCATATATTTCTGAATGATATAATTATAACGATTATAAAGTTAATGTCTAGATTGAAAGAATAATGGTATATGGTAGAATAATGGAGCCGCCTTTACCTAAATATGAGGGAAATAGATCTTAAATTACTTGAAAATAGATCCCTTGGAGGTCAGTTAGGGACAATGTAGTTACAGAAGACACAGGGAAGTGGTGTTGGTCGGCACTGCACTCAACACCCGACATTTCCTCAACTGTAAAATTAGGTTCTCATTTTATAGGTGGGTGGGGGACTTAACCTGCCTCCACCCACTTATCGTCCACCCTGATTTTGAAGTGTCTACCCTCATGGCCTCACCACTTTACCATCCACCCACCCACCCACCCATGCTCTATCCTTACTTCACACCCACAATCCAGCCTCCACCCTCGCTTCATACCCTCCCTTTCATCCCTCCTTCACTTACCTCCACCCTCCTCCGCCCTCAGCTGGTAGCCTCACCTACCTTGCACAAGACGACCAAGGGGAGGGGAGGGGGGCAGAGCTATGGGTGGAAGGGGAAGAGAGAGGAGGAAAGGAGGGGGTGGAAGAGTTAGAGGGTGGGTTAGAGGTGGGGGAAGAGTTAGGAGGGGGTGGAAGAGAGTTAGGGGAGGGTTAGAGGAGTGGGGAGAAAAGGTTAGGAGGGTGGAAGAGTTGGGGGGAGGGTTAGAGGAGTGGGGGAAGAGTTAGGAGGTGGAAGAGTTAGGGGAGGTTAGAGTGGGGGGAAGAGTTGGGAGAATTGGAAGAGTTAGGGGAGGGTTAGAGGTGGGGAGAAGAGTTAGGAGGGGTGGAAGAGTTAGGGGGAGGTTAGAGGAGTGGGGAAGAGTTAGGAGGGAAGAGTTAGGGGAGGGTTAGAGGGGGAAGAGTTAGGAGGGTGGAAGAGGTTAGGGGGAGGGTTAGAGGAGGGGGAAGAGTTGGGAGGGTGGAAGAGTTAGGGGAGGGTTAAGTGGGGGGAAAGAGTTAGGAGGTGGAAGAGGTTAGGGGAGGAGGGTTAGAGGAGTAGGGGAAAGAGTTAGGAGGGGTGGAAGGATTAGGGGAGGGTTGAAGGTGGGGGAAGAGTTAGGAGGGGGTGGAAGAGTTAGGGGGGAGGTTGAGGAGTGGTGGAAGAGTTAGGAGGGGTGGAAGGATTGGGGAGGGTTAGAGGTGGGGGAAGAGTTAGGAGGGGTGGAAGAGTTAGGGGTGGGTTAGGAGTGGGGAAGAGTTAGGAGGGTGGAAGGATTAGGGGAGGGTTAGAGGTGGGGGGAAGAGTTAGGGGTTGGAAGAGTTAGGGGGAGGGTGAGGTGGGTGGAAGAGTTAGGGGGAGGGTTAGAGCAGGGGGAGAAGGGCTAAGAGGGTGGAAGAGTTAGGAGGGGTGGGGAAAGATTAAGGGTGGAAGGGTTAGAGGGGTTTGGTGTGGGGGGGGGAGGATTAGGGGCGTGTGGTGAGGACGACCCCCACCACACATAGGAGTTACACAAGGAGAAACTCCCATATGTATGACTCATCACAACCTGCTGGTGGTCTGCCTCAAGGTTCACTGTTCCCACACCACCAGTGTCTGTTGGCGGTGGTGTAGGTGTGTGTGTGTATTGTTGTTATGGGTGTAGGTATGTGTGTGTGTGGAGGTATAAACATGTGATCGAGTGAAAGTTACCGCCACAGGATCAGATTATCATCCCCAACAAACTGAGCGAGTAAAGACAAACTAAATTGACTGTAATAAAAATACAAGTGAAAGTGAGAGTCCCCCATATGCTTACCTGGCACTGTACTGTAAGCACCCCCCATCAGTCAAGTGAATAATAAGGTACACATTGACAGCTGGGTCGACTATAGAAGAAACAAAGCGAACCAGTGACCCTTAGGACTGGTGGGGAGTGTGTGTAGCAACTCAGCCCCCGCACACTTTCTAATCAATATCAAATCACTAGTCTTGTCTCCTGGTCCATAATTACGGACCTTTAACGAAAATGTGTTCTCTTACCTGTGAATATTTGATACATTCACTGCAGCCATTGACGAACAGATCCAGGTTATTTGGTGTTGTTTTTGATCAGTGTAGAAAATCACAGTGGAGTTTATGAGGCGCTGTGTGACGTATCCCCTTTAGAGAGGCGTTTGGTGTACAATAACCACACACACACACACACACACACACACACACACACACACACACACACACACACACACGCTACAACTCCTTCCTAACCCCAAACATCTGCTTCTTGATACTCCCACCGCTCTTACCATCTGGCGGGAAGACTGTTGTAAGCCCTCTCGACCTTCCTTATTCCCTGTGGTGATGAATCGAGGAAAACAAGAACCACTCCACCTGTAGATCTTTGAGACAACGTGAATGATGAAACAATTTTTAGGGGGGGGCCAGTTTGTCTCGGCTATCAGTGATCACCATCCTTGGCTATTAAAAAAAAATATTGAATGGATTTTACGATATATATTTCTTCTTTAATATTACTGGTACTATTATATTTAATTACAAGTACCATGTGATTCTATTGCATTAACTACTACTACTACTACTACTACTACTACTACTACTACTACTACTACTACTACTACTACTACTACAACAGCATCACCGCCACCACTATATGTTTTAACACTCGCCTTTGACTCTCATAAGCATATCAGTTGACCCATTAAACACAAGAGGCACGATAGAAAAACCTACACAGTTCAAGTACACAGGTTGCTGACTAACACAAGCCGACCATTATCATCGTAACAGGTCAAAATTACACGTTTATACACGCCGATAAGAGCACCTCACCCCCTCACCTCCCCTAACCCCTAACCCCCCACTCTCCCCCCCCCGTAAGGTCCCAGACTCCTACCCACAACCACCCACACCCTGTAGCTGGGTAACTCACGTCAGGTTTGCACAGAAGACGGCGAAATTGAGACTCCTGTCGTGGGATATAATTCAACGACCAAAATAACCATGCTGGGTGTTCGGATTTACTGGGTTTTAAAGACGAGAACACTAAGATGGCAACACTTATTTTAAAAGATTGTCGTTATTTTTTTTTTATTTCTATCTCTTTTTCTTTCTTTTTCTCTCTCTATTCCCCAAAGGCCAGGATCTAGTTTCCCAAAGGTGGGTACGTGTGATTTTCTCTCTAGGTTGAGGTGTGGTAAGTGATCTATCTTCCTGGCTTACTTAACACGCGGAAAACTCCCGCTAAAATTTGTCGAAACTGTGCCGAGTGTCTGTCTGTTTTCCGCCCCGCCCCTGAGGTGAGGCTGAGGGGGATGTGCTTAGAGGGTTTCAGGAATATAAGATTAATAATACACAATGAATAACCTTACCTAACCTGAACCTTTCATAACCTAACCTAACCTGACCTTTCATAACCTAACCTAACCTGACCTCTCATAACCTAACCTAACCTAACCTGACCTCTCATAACCTAACCTAGCCTAACCTGACCTCTCATAACCTAACCTAACCTGACCTCATAACCTAACCTGACCTCTCATAACCTAACCTAACCTGACCTCTCATAACCTAACCTAACCTGACCTCTCATAACCTAGCCTAACCTGACCTCTCATAACCTAGCCTAACCTAACCACAACTTCCATAAACCATATTAAATTTTACAACAGCACCTAATCTGAACTCCTGATAATGCACTAGTCAGCTCAATAAATGTTGCCAGGTCTAGGTGTGGGAAGGATGTTGTGTGTGGGAAGGATGTTGTGTGAGGGAAGGATGTGTGTGGGAAGGATGTTGTGTGTGGGAAGGATGTTGTGTGTGGGAAGGATGACTGGGTGGCCATTAAGGAACATTTTTTTAACCTGTCGGCACATTGGCAGCTTAAGGTCGCTTCAGTCCCTAAATCTGTGTTTTCTTTTGTGATTTTTAATTCCTTGAGGTCCAGAGGGTTAAACCATCGTCCTCGGGGTTTAATCATCCGGTTTAACCATTGTTTTTAGAGGGTTAAACCATCGTCCTTAGAGGGGTGAGGTATAGGCATGGGTAGGGGCGACAGGTCGAATGGGCCCCTGTCCTAATAGGTCCCAGATCCAATTGGGTTTCAATCCTAACGGCCCCTATCCCTAATCCTATTGATTAAGTTAGATTGGAGCCCAATTCTTATAGATTAGATTAGGGCCTGTTAGGACTAAGGCCCAATTTTGATAAGTTTATTTAGGGCCTGTAATAACTGGGGTCCATTCATAGTTTAGTTTGGGGCCTATTATCTCTGGGCCCCAATTAACCCTGAACCCTGATAGGAAATGAGGGAGGGGTCAGTAGGTCTGCATCTCAGTTCAGGGGAGAACGCCTCTAGTTACTCCCAGCTTTCTAAGTCCTTGCTAGAAGTCCAGTTTTCTGTGAAGTGTCGAAATTTTTTTATATACACGTACAGTATTATGTGTTTTAAAGTATTACAATCTGGTGAGAAAAGTAGAAAGTATTATACGAAATTTGTAATTTACTGGGAAAAAATATAAATAGAATGAAGATAAAAATAGTAAGATATATCATGGGCGGTTCCAGGAAGGGGGGCTGGGGGAACGGACCCCCCTCTCTCATCAGAATATTACATAGTTTTTTTTAAGCAATATTGTAGTCAGGTGTCTTTGTGTGTTTGTTCCTTATTTATTTCCACAGTTTTGAGGATGGTGCTGAAATTTGGTAGGGAGGTACTGGTGACCTAGTGAATGGTGATGCACTATATCCAGGAATATATCCAGGAAATTTTGTTTCATTGATAACTCGAGTGAAACTATGTACAGTCAACTACGGTCATTATAAGAAGTAAGAGAAAGGGTAAATAACACAGGCGGTGGAGGTTGAGTGTGTTTGTGGTGTACAGTAAGGTTCCCGTAGTAAAGCAATCTGATGTCGAAACTACCTCCTTGAAATAATATCCTCATGAAATTTAGACACCCCAGCTTAATTCACCTGAAGATTAAACACCCAAACGTTAAACTAACCTAACCCTCCTTTAAGTAGAGTTAGTGTATAATTATCAGATAATAATTAGAAACATCGAATAAGGAGTAACAATAAACCACACCAGCCAACGATGGCGTGGTAAACCCTAGGCTGGCTAATGCAACTCAGACGATTGGTAATTTGCATACAATATTAACCCATCGTTTACAGTGGACGGCGATGCTTTCATCTCTATAATTGGTTGAGAGAAATCTGGTATGTTTCAGCTCACAAAATAACATTAATTCTAGACTTAGATATTTTTAAGATAACCCGGATGTCTTTTGATATGTGGGACGCCAGCGGATTTTTTTTTTGTAAAGGTATGGGTCTCTCTCTCTCTCTCTCTCTCTCTCTCTCTCTCTCTCTCTCTCTCTCTTTAAAAACACGAATCATAGACAACCGAACCATAAACGACAGAAAAAGCATGACAATAAACGCTTGAAAACACAAACCTTACAATATAAAACAAAATCGAATGGACCGTATTATTCACTGCCTCCCCCTCCCTCCTTCCCCTACTAATTCTTGAATCCTTGGAAGGTGTCACTCAAGCCACAACTTTCTAATGATAAAGACTCGGGGTAACTTAACCAGCGCCGCCACATTCTGCTGTAACAACTTTCTGTGGTCTGTAATCTTTCATTCTTTTTCATCATTTATCTTTCTGTGTTTCCCTTTTCTTCTCTTTTTCTTTATCTTCATCTCCCCGTCTCCTCTTCTCTCTATCCCCCTCTTTCTCTCAACCATGTTTTAGATTTTTGATGCTCTTGGTTTGGTTATCTTTAGTTTTTCTTAACTTTCTTGTCATTCAAACCGGACCTAAACAGTGCGTAACAGAGACGTGACCGATCGCCCAAGCGGCTAACGAGCCGATCAGTGGTGAAGAGGATCAGTGGCGTAGCTAGAGTGTGTGCCGCCCGGGGCGGCCCTTGAGTTTGCCGCCCCCCCCCCGTGCCCCCACAAAAAATACATATTGCACAGTGACTCACTCATATATATATATATATATATATATATATATATATATATATATATATATATATATATATATATATATATATATTAAATAGTTTGTGTACCATTATAATATTACTGTACTTTCACATACTCAAATATAGTATGCTTTAAATACACACCAAACATACTTAAACTTTATAAGTAACAGTTAAACAAAAAGCAAAAACGACATATAGGATAGGGAAAAAAGTAAAAAAGTGTAAAAAATTAGGACCATCTTTATTTCTGAAATGAAAACTACAACTTTCTACAAAGTAACTTTTCTTGTTTTTTTGTTGGCAAATTCTTCAATGACATTGTCAAAAACTATTTCATCTGTCAATTGTCGCTCTATAGACAGTATGGCAAGATTTCTCAACCGCAAGGTGCTCATAGTAGGCCTAGATCTTAAGTAATTCTTGATCAGTTTTAGTTTCGAAAAACTCCTCTCACAGGTAACAACACTAACAGCAATTGTGAGGAAAATCCTCGGCATTATTACTATATTTGCAAAAGTTCAAGGGGGCCTTCTTTCCACGTCTGTATTCTGTCTTTAATAGTTATAGCAGCAACAGCAACAAAATGCTGAAGTCTTTTTCTCTCAACGAGGAACTCCTCTTTATCAATGTCGTCGTGATCGTGATCTATTTGACACTCATATTTATCATCCAAAAGATTCAATGGGGTAAGGAAGGCATATTTCTCAGCAAGTTCATGAAGCTGTTGAAATCTCAAAGTTATTTCTTGGATCACTCTGTCCAGCGAAGAAAACATTTCTCTCCTCATTTCAATGTCGTATGGCAATTCAGCATCTCGTGATCCTTCACTTTTGGGGGGCGGCACTTTTGGGTCTGCTCATCACCCATATCTGCAGCTACTGGAGACGTTAATCCTTCCCTTTGTATCGGCGGCAAGTTAATCCTCGTCGTGTCTGACCTAACACCTGACCCACACCACATGAGCTCACTGGCGTACTTGTTTGAAGTTGTTTCCTTAATCCTCAACAGGTTACAGGTTGTGTGTGTGGCGGGGGGCGCATAGCAAGGGTGTAGCTCATGACGTGGCCGTGATGATGTGGGTCAGGTGTTAGGTCAGACACGACAAGGATTAACTTGCCGCCGATACAAAGGGATGGATTAACGTCTCCAGTAGCTGCAGATATGGGTGATGAGCAGACCCAAAAGTGCCGCCCGGGCGGACCGCCCCCCTAGCTACGCTAGTGACAACGACGTAGGAGGAACTTTGGGACATAAGGGGGTGTACTGTAAATGAGATTGAGGTAACCAAAGCGCAGTCTCTTCTGCAAAGTTTGTTGAGATCGAGTCATGGATTGATATTTTTATTTTTTATCTGCGAAAACGGTGGAATTTCAGATTTGGTCTTGTTGCAATGGTGCAAATAACACCTGTTGACCTTGTCAATTATTCGAATATCTGGTTGACTCGTGAGCTTTGTATCTACAATATCAATCCATCAATTATTTCCTGTTATATATTATATTTAGTTAATTATTTCATATTGTAGCCTGTATATTTTAAATCACACATATCCCTGTTTATCGCATGTACTTGTGTACTCGTCATTACAATACTCTAGCCAGCATCAAAAGAATCGAACAATATCAACAGGCAGTATTCGAAAGCGTGTTTCTGCGTAGTCTATAATTTGTTTCATTTCCTGTTTGTTTTAGTGTTATTTCAAATAATTCTCAAACATATTTTCTTTTTTTTTTACTTAAACAGAGACACAAATATTTTTATTTCTTATTATGGTCGTTTAGTAAATTTGTTGAGTCCTTCAAGTCACTGTAGGTAATTCGAACAAGTGGTGGGACATCAGACGTAAACAACAGGTGGTCGCCTGGACGTAGATAGGTACTGTACATTGGCTCAACATGTTTATAGTGGACAAGAACTCCTGATACCTCAAAAAGATTGGGAACCTACCCCTTTTCACAGCATAGAATGAATGGTACACGTCATCATGTGTCGTTTCTTATAATTTTCGCCACTTATCAGCCGTTCGGGCGGTTGGTCTATACAGTGTTAGCACCGGACGGGACCGGGGACCTGTAACCTGTGATGGTTGGTAGAGTCACACTGGATAACACCCTTTTCACTTATGTCTTGGCGAGTTACACGCATCATCTTCAGTGTGATTGTCAGAACTACAGCTGTTACAGGTCTTTTCAACTGCTTAATTGTCTATTAATACTGTTGTGTCTCGATCTGTATTATTTCTCAGCAGAGTAAACTATCACAGGTGTTGAGGTAGAGGCTCCTTGAAGACTACGAGACTGGTGCAGAAGATGTCACAGACCTGTGATTGATCCACCTTCCCGGGAATGCCTAGCGCATTATATTATAAGGGAGTTATATAGAGTCTCCCTGCCCACCCTGTACATTGACTGTACTGTACAGGTATAAAAACATCTTAAATACTGTAGTAAGTTGACTCTACCATGAACAGCCCAAGTAAGACTGAAAAGCTTACTCTACAGTATTGCTGTACACTACATAATAATTGTAAAAGTGTTCAAAGCCTGAACTGTAGTATATATATAACAGAAAAGAAAGAACTTGAGGTAGATGTCTTGACTATTGTACGGTACAGTATTACCAGGTGGAAGTTACAGTCTAGTTACCCAGGCAAATGTTTCTATAAACTACAAATCAGTTATACAAAATTCTTTGAATCTCAAAGGGCCTTCACCTAAAATTTCAAGCCAAAGAACCATTTTCAAGTTTCTCTTCCCTTCAGAGAACTCGCTGCTTATTCTGGTTTTTTATTCTATTTTGAATTAATAAAATTTTGTATGCATAACTTACTAGAATATTTGGGCTAAAGTGGGTGCTTCCTTTTTTTTAAGCGATTTCTTGTTCATTTGTTTTAGAGTAATGCTGGAAGTTTTTATTTCCTTTATGTTTATTACTTTCACTATGTTAATATTAAATTTACATATTCTCCTGTTTTTCTTACATCTTTTGCCTCATCAAGATTTATATTATATAACACTTGACAAACACTTGATACAGTATAACGTATACAGTACTGGTATTTGTTAATACTTATATATCATATACTAGTTGATATACCATGTCAACTGATATACCATATGTCATTAACGTACCAGATCATATACCGTATAAGGAACTTGGAAATAGATAGTTTATTTACTATGTTTTTTATGTTACAGGAAACAACTAAAATTAAGGCCAGAACTTGTATGAATAAGAGATGGCGATGGCTGACGTGAGAATGCACGAGCGTCTGCAGGTGATCAGAAACCACTTAATCTTGTGCTCTGGTCATGGTGGTACTGTAAGGAGAGTAAGTGGTTGTTGTCTTGTGTTTGGGGAATTCTACTTATTTCGTCATCTCTTCCCTGACACTTTCTACTCCTGTCCTCCTTCACTTGCCCTTGTCATTTCCTTCCTGTATTTCTTTGAAGTTTCTGTATCACACGACCCCATCCCTGCCGCAACTGTGGGAGAGGAATAAGGGTAATTATTGCCTGAGGATAATCATATGGACAAACCTTATCACTTTGTCTCTTATGATGGCCAAGAATTGAATGAGTCTTGAGAAACCTAACCTAACCAAACCTTGAGTGAGAAACGTGACGAGCACAATTTTTCAGCCATCATGAGAAACAGTGTGATGAGATTTGTCTGTACGGTTAGCCATGGTGATAATATTTTTGCCATTAGTCATTTGGTACATTAGTGATTCTTGTTTTTAAGAACAAAGTAACATGAATTTTGATAATATTTTCTCTTTTGGGTAGGGAAGACAGTCATTTGTTTGGGATTTGAAAATTGCTCCCCCCCCCTCCTTCCCAAGCTTACTTCACCATAAGAATAATCATCCTAATGCTAATATAACCTAACCTAACCCTGCCAGGTATCATTAGGGTTTTTAATCATCAAGTGGAATAAGATGGGAAATAATCCTCACATTATTATTTATTTTATAAGGGTGATTCAGCAAAGAGTACATTAAATTAGAGGATGAAATTCTTTGATAATTCTAAACCACAATGTCTCTATGGTAAAATGTCAGATTCTGCATATGCCCACGTGTTCGTGACAGGTGCAGGCAAATTAAACGTAGTCCAGGCATTCTGGAACGCATCAGACAATCAATGGTACGACGTGTAGAGGCCTGCAGTGAGGGCGAAGGGGGCAACTTTGAACATTTCCTTTAGGTAACAAAGAGGGGTCACACTGTAGAGATCTGTGAATAAATTATTACAAAAACCTATGGGGGTTTCACTTCAAATTTACTCTCATTAATACAACATCTTCAATGTGTTGTAACATGGAAACGATGCAGAATCTAACATTTTACTATAGAGACATTGTGGTTTAGAATTATCAAAGGATTTCATCATTCAATTTAATGTACTCTTTGCTGAATCACCCTGTATATTGTACTATATAGTGTACTGTAGCTTTGTCTAAATCAAAACAGTTAATACATTAAGCTTGTCGTTGACTTTATGCTTTTTCAGAGTAAAGAGTAGGTGGTCTTCTCTCATTTACCTGCTCATGTTGATGATATTTCTATTCTATTTTCTTATAGAGAGAAGAACAAGTTATCTTTGCACCTTCATCTGTTCAAGCTGATGTTGTGAAAGTACTCCAGGCAGGCTTGGCTAATATTGGTGTGACTGATGTTGAGGTAGAGCCACCACCAAGAGGACTGGAGAAGGAGTATGCTACTCTGTTAACACCAGCAGCTGTCAAATTTGTGGCTGATCTCACCAAACAGTTCAACAATAAAGTTGACTTGGTAAGATAGATAGTGTATTGGTTAAATCAACCCAATTTAATCCCTCCCCTCCAGTGTAATAATTTCTGTTGTCTCTCCTAAAATAAGTCACCTAATTTCCAGACTGTTTTGTTATTGCCTGCTGCCCTCCTGCTTTCACTGTACACCACTATAGTAGCATCTCTCTTTCCCCTTCTCTTGCCTGATATATACTGACTCTCACTTTCACTGGCTGATAATAAGTTTCTATTTACTTTTCACAACTGTTTTATAGCTCAAAATTGTCAGGGAGTTACTTATGTGATACAGTACATCCACACGAACACCCTTTGTCAGTGTCTGCCATGACCTAGTTTAGTAGTAAGCAACACTCATACAGATCACCTTTACTCCTTAGGTATAAAGGGCCTCTCTGTGCTGAATAAAATCATTGGGCTTCAGCAAAATAAAGTATAAAAAGTTGCATCCAGTGTTGAAGTGATGAAGATGGTAGATGCAGCTCCTCACACAGGGAACCAGGATGGCAACAATGCATTGTACTCTTAGTCTAGTGGTTGTTTCAAGGTTTGGTTCACTAGGTAGAATCCCTCCTCCCAACCACTCAACTCTAAGTTTAATTTTAAATCTGTCAGGTTCCCTAAAAGTGAAAATTAACATGCATAGTAAACTGATCGGGTGACTGGTAAAATAGGCCCCAGTCCTAGAGACTACTTCATCTAACCTAACCATTAGGATTGGAACTCAGTCCTAATGGGTGAGTCTATGTTGAGGGTGAATAAGACTAGAATCAGATTAACCTGCAGTTGGTAATTACCTCAAGTTTTGTTGAATTTGAAAAGATTTTGGCAGGATTTAATGCAGCTGTAGGGTAAAGTGTACGCTTTGAGCATCACCAACATAAATACTGTACAAGTGTTGTTCTCTGTTAAACTCTAGATTAATGTTAGCATCATTATCAAGTAGGATATTATACTATGATTGTAGGCAGCACTGCAGAAGATATAATTCTTCATTTAGATAAAAGAACAAGAGTAATTAGATGAGAAATAAATTCCTAATAATGTAATTTTATTACAGATGCTGAAGGAGCGGATAAGACGGAAAGTAGAGCTTGATATTAACGGTCATCTTCCCAACTTCTCAAATAATCCTAAGGTAAAGTAAACATCACAGAATATATAAATTACAACTGCTTCTCCTTAACTCACACCTCCTACACCCTGCAACCTCCATTGGCCAGAATTGAAACAAACTCTGGTAACTTGTTCTAACTAGGTATACACCTTGGACTTGATCAAATTACTGTATAACTAACTTTAGTCAGTGGTATGAACTGACCAACGTTCCTGCCTTCTTTGAGGAAGGTTCTTTTCATTGGTGCTGCACCTCTGCCAACATCAAAGTTCCATCCAGTGTTCACTGATGTGTTTGGGAATGTTAAATGTCCACATATTAACAACCTTCCATAATCACGATGCATGTATATGTACTGTGCTGTTTATTAATATAAACATTATAATCACAGAGTACTAAATTTAATTATTCACTCCCTCTTCGTAGGTACAGGATGAGAGCTGGAGAGTGGCTCCGGTGCCGAGGAGACTTGTATGTCGTCAGCTTGACCTGGGGGATGTGTCTCCAGCTAACACTGACAAGTTTTTAGAGGCCCTAAAGTGTGATGTGAATGGAATACAGACAGACTTCGACGACGGTCACTGTCCAACCTGGCGTGCACAGTTATGTGGTCTTCACAATGTGTACAAGGCTGTGTTTGGTCTCTTCCCTGGCCTGGGAGACATCAGCCAAGTACCAGTGCTAATGTTACGTCCTCGTGCTTGGAACATGATTGAACACAACATGATGGTCAGTGATGCAATGTGTTAGTTATTGAATTTGCATTTGAATACTGTAATCTGTTTTGTAATGTAGTACAGTATTGTATGTTTTCCTTATACAGTATATTGTGTCTGTAGCCATTCAAAATATGCCTCTTCCTTTATTTACAGTAAAATGGAAATTTTTCTCAGAATTTCATGAAAGATCATTTATTGTGAGCCTCAAAGCATTTTTAATTAAATCTGTTTTGAATTTCGCAAATCAATCAACTATCGTAGTATGTTTAATGAATTACCATAATAAGTGAATAGAAAAGTAAGACAATAACAAGTTATAATTTTTTTCCTTGAACTGATGTTTTGATTCTAAAGAGGAATGTATGTAGCCAGACAAGACACTGTTTCAGGTTGATGGTAAGGAAGTCCCTGGACCTCTATTTGATTTTGGTCTTCTCATGTTCCACTGTGCTAAACGTCTCCTGGCAGCAGAGAGCGGACCATACTTCTATCTCTCTAAACTTGAGGGAGCTAATGAGGCTAGAGTTTGGAATGAAATCTTTTGTTGGACCCAAGAGAAGCTGAATATTCCACAAGGTTCATGCTCAGTTTTATATTGATGTTGCTTGGAGAAAACAATTAATATTCTTGTACATAAGAGAGGGGTCAATTTTGGGGAGGTGATATCGACCATATATTAACCATTTCAATTCAAACTGTTTACACATATACCATGAAGTTGTGCAGTGAGTTATATTGTTTTAGAAAGCTGTTGATCCTGATGATATTTTGGGGAACTTAACTTTTTTTTATACTTAAGAAAGGATCATTGTTTCTAGGTATTACCTTAACAATATTCACCTAATATACTTCAACATTTTAAGCTCATATACCATAAGGTGATTGACTACCTTATGCTATATTTTTTTAGGATGTTGTTTTTGGTGTTTGTTGTAAAAAAAAAAAAGTTATTTTAGATTTCATGGTCATTCAATAACTGAGGATACTTTTCAGGCACGATCAAGGCTTGTGTGTTAATAGAGAACATCCTGGCGTCATTTGAGATGGAGGAGATCCTGTATGAGCTACGCAACCATTCCCTCGGTCTGAACTGTGGTATCTGGGACTACTCGGCCTCATTTGTCAATAAGTTTGGTAAGTACAGTAGCTGCCAGAAGAGTTTTTTTTTTTATTATTGAAAGGTAAAGGAGGTCCCCGGGTTATGTACAGTCTCGTTCAAGATTCTTCGAACACTGCTGAAGACGGGTGGCAACTCAAGGCCGTTTGTTTACTATAGTACGTAGTATAATATAATACGAAACAGCAAAGCCCAACCATTAAGTAAGCAACAGGGAACTAAATAACCAATCACCGATAACCTTTTACATTCATTCATAATTTTTACTATGTACTGTAGTAATCAATCCGCCTTGAGTTACCAGCTGTCTCCAGCAGTGATTGAAGAATCTTGAACGAGACTGTACGTCCGACATACGAATGAGGTCCCATAAAGGTGGGGTTAACAGCATTAGGGTTGTGATGTATTAAGGAGTAACTGGTGGAAGTCTTGATACTGTAGTAATAGGAATAAGGAAGTAGAATATGCCATTAAATCATATAATGCAAATAAATCTTGATATAATAATGTAGATAACATATATGCATTAATTTACAAAAAGGATGATTTTAAGAAACATAAAATTGTAGAATCAACTTCCATTCAGAAAATATGGAAATTTTAATGTACCATAAGTGAAGTCCATCCAAACTCATTGCTACGACCTTTATCAGTAAGGTAGAGCCTGACTGTGATGCCACCATTTTATCACACTGTGTCAGACTCCTGCCATGATCTGACCTTGTATTATCAAATGAAAAAGGTATCAGTGGGCATTGAATCTGTATTGTCTTAATGTTAGATTCTGTCTTGTAGTTGAGATTCCCATAAGTACAGTAATATCTCCATTAGCCAGAATCCCTGAAACCCCAAACTCCCCGATAGCAGGAATTGAAATTTACTCGGAAAATTGTTCCCAGAGCCGTAATTTTCCGGAAAATTACGGCTTTGGGAACAATTTTCCGAGGGGCACATTTTCCGGAAAATTTCGAGAAAATTTTCCCAATACTCGGAAATTTCCGGGGATGGGGGAGTTTTTTCCGGGTTTGGGAGAGTCGTCTCATTCCCGGAAGTGCTCGGCGCCTATTGTTCCGGCTAACAGAGATATCACTGGATAATTGTTGTTATGTTTTGTGGTGCTAATTTTTGTTATTGAAATATTTCATCAGTATATCAGTCTTGGTATTATATCTTTTTAGGACACAGGAGTGATTTTATCCTGCCAGACCGTAATAAGTACGTTAACATGCAGCGCCACTTTCTTCGCTCCTATATGAATTTGGTCATCCAGATCTGCCACAGGCGGGGAGCACATGCCACAGGCGGTATGGCAGCTAACATCATGGTGTCTCGGTAAGCTTCACCACCATACAGTGTCCTTCCAGATGTTTAAGATTTACTATGTACAGTATACTACATGTGCAAGTTGGCAATATGAGCAAGTGTAAATGGAGTATTATTGTACATTGACCCTTTCTTGTTGTTGATATGTGATATATTTTATAATGATTTTGCTATAATTTTCCTCCCTTTCTTTGAGTTTCTTCTGTTCCTTGATCCAGACTATACAAAAATAGGAGAGCAATAAAGGTAATGGATATATATAGATAATTAGATGGATGTGTAGAACTATGATTTCCTTCTTTGCAGATAACTAATTAGTAAGTAAATAATTTTTCCCTTATAATGTTTGTCCAGTTTTTATTTTCCCATAGAATAGTTGGGAGGCATACAAAGTGTTTTTGTTTTTTTAATACCTTTATCATACCTAGTTTTGTTATAAAAACTTTTAATACACTCGGGTGAAGAAAGCAATCAGTAACCATGACATTTTACTTTAAAGACAAATTTGCATTGTTTAATGAATTGTCAGATATCTCTCTCTCTCTCTCTCTCTCTCTCTCTCTCTCTCTCTCTCTCTCCAGTTTAGCATTAATGGGTTTTATTTTTCCAGGGATATCGGTATTATAGCAAATACTGCACAGGCCAAAGTACGCGAGGTTTTTGCTGGTGTTGACGGCTTCATGGTGTATGACGTACGTTTGATTCCAGTCGCTACAAAGGTGAGTTAGTAGAAAAATATATTGATAGATACAGTAGTCGAGTTGATGGGATATTTGAGATATAGTAGTAAATGACGTGTGTGGGGAACAGCTAAGGATTTTTCCAACAATACTGTTCTCTGGAAGGTACCATAATAGTACTGTGCACTGCATTAATTATTTTCAGGTATTGCAGCACATAGTAGGAGACAACCAGATTGACAGGATAATAGAGGACGTGCATGTAGGTGCTGGAGACTTGCTGGAAATGCCTTCAGGTAATGAGAGAAAATTGCGATAAACCTACCTACCTCTCTCTCTCTCTCTCTCTCTCTCTCTCTCTCTCTCTCTCTCTCTCTCTCTCTCTCTCTCTTTCTCTCTCTCTCTCTCTCTCTCTCTCTCTCTCTCTCTCTCTCTCTCTTCTCTCTCTCTCTCTCTCTCTCTCTCTCTCCTCTCTCTCTCTCTCTCTCTCTCCTCTCTCTCTCTCTCTCTCTCTCTCTCTCTCCTCTCTCTCTCTCTCTCTCTCTCTCTCTCTCTCTCTCTCTCTCTCTCTCTCTCTCTCTCTCTCTCTCTCTCTCTCTCTCTCTCTCTCTCTCTCTTTCTCCCTCTCTCTCTCTCTCTCTCTCTCTCTCTCTCTCTCTCTCTCTCTCTCTCTCTCTCTCTCTCTCTCTCTCTCTCTCCTCTCTCTCTCTCTCTCTCTCTCTCTCTCTCTCCTCTCTCTCTCTCTCTCTCTCTCTCTCTCTCTCTCTCTCTCTCTCTCTCTCTCTCTCTTTCTCTCTCTCTTTCTCTCTCTCTCTCTCTCTCTCTCTCTCTCTCTCTCTCTCTCTCTCTCTCTCTCTCTCTCTCTCTCTCTCTCCTCTCTCTCTCTCTCTCTCTCTCTCTCTCTCTCTCTCTCTCTCTCTCTCTCTCTCTCTCTCTCTCTCTCTCTCTCTCTCTCTCTCTCTCTCTCTCTCTCTCTCTCTCTCTCTCTCTCTCTCTCTCTCTCTCTCTCTCTCTCTCTCTCTCTCTCTCTCTCTCTCTCTCTCTCTCTCTCTCTCTCTCTCTCTCTCTCTCTCTCTCTCTCTCTCTCTCTCTCTCTCTCTCTCTCTCTCTCTCTCTCTCTCTCTCTCTCTCTCTCTCTCTCTCTCTCTCTCTCTCTCTCTCTCTCTCTCTCTCTCTCTCTCTCTCTCTCTCTCTCTCTCTCTCTCTCTCTCTCTCTCTCTCTCTCTCTCTCTCTCTCTCAACATTAGTTTCCTTCATTTGTTATGTTTGAGCTGCCTTACTTGATGTTTTATAATTTGGTGATGTATCTATCACACATGAGCAACTTGTCCATCACCAAAAGTCACTCAACTTTGTGGAATTTAGAGTTCGTTTAACTTGTTTTCTGGAACTAAGATTTTTTTTTTTGTGTGTGTGTGTCGGTGGAAAGATGTAACCACACAAGGAGTCCCTCACAGAAACCATGTTAGGTAACACAGTAGTGGCATCGTGTCTTCACTATCAGCTTCTCTAAACACGGTTTGATGCTTGACATTCTCTCCGTTATCCCATCCTTAGGTTTAGTCGTAACAATCTTGTTTTATTTATTCTCTCTCATTTCTCTTTTCCTTTTTTTCAACCCTCACTTTGTACATATTGCTGTATATTTTTTTTTTCGTTCTTCCAAGGAGCCTGAATCAAAACCAACACTGACTTTTTCCTCACTCAATATCATTCCATCTTTCTAACTGCTTTACCAGACATGTTTTGTCATGTTGCTTCTCTTCCACAACATGGCCTCAATATATCCATCAGGTTCACCCATTACTATGTTTGCATTGTTCATAATCTTCCACTTACAGGTGGTGTTACCTTAGCGGGCCTAAAGCACAATGTTGCTGTGGGCATCTTATTCATTGATGCTTGGCTACAGGGTAAAGGCCACTACATATATAAAGCAGCAGTAGAAGATTCAGCCACGGCAGAAATATCTCGGTCACAAGTATGGCAGTGGATCAGACACAGGGTCAGTAGCAAGGATCCTTACATGTTACCCAACTCTTTGACTTATAGTTTTATTTTTCTGTTAATGATTGTACTTTGTGGATGGAGTTCAGCATTAGAAATGTACAATGTTTTATGATAAATTGTGTTTATGGCCCGAGAAGCAATTTAAAAGTCGTGGCTTTTTAAATGTTATTTCTCCTTGAGAATCCCTGTTTTGTAGTGTACTGTATTTGACATATACAATACTAAATAAAGGCCTAAGAACCCTGCCAAGGATTCTTGATGCAAGTGATACAACTTAGATTTGAACACTGAGTACAAATGTGTGTGGATGATCAACAAGTATGAGTTAAAGTAGACTTGATATATTGCCAGAATGGGGCCAAGAATTGTTGTCCAATAGGAAGTACAGTAGTACTGTATAGGCTAAGGGATTGCAGCCCTTAAAAATGCAAAAAAAAAAAAAAACTTGCAAACATACTGTATGTTTCACCCAGTTGAACCCACAACCAGGCCACCATGATGCCAGGGCAACTTGTCACAGTTGGAAGCTGGAATGAAATACTGTACAATATTGTAGTGTTTTAAACATACAATATCTTTCTAAGAAATTGAAAAAAAAACACATTTGATGAGCTATCTAAAAAAATGTTTCTTCTCTAATGTATTTGAAACATTGAAAAAACATATACTGTACTTACACTGTATAATGGTCATCTTACACTGTGCTGATTTTAGTGCAGAACAGAGAAATGACCAACGGGCCAGCCAGCTTCAGTAGTGAAGAGGATAAGTAAGATGTTACTGCAGTCACCATTTTTTTCTTCATAAGAAAAATGGGAGTAATTTAGGGTGTACCTTACTGTAATGTATTGAAATATAAAATAACAAGGGTCTACTGTATACGTACTCTGCCTGTGTTGTAAAATCAGTTTTGTTAATCACAGAGTAAATCATTGTCATCAAGTGAGTCTCAGTGACAAAGGCATGAATAGAGCTGCTGATACATCTAGAATATTAGAAGATAAGCAATGGAACTAAAGTATCATCATTATTAGCAGTTTGTAAGATTTAGAATGTAAATGTAAATTATTGCTGAAAAGTGAATATCACAGCTTGAGTAAAGTTGGAACGTATGAGAAAATTTGAATTGCTTCAACATATGGCTCAGCTTATTGTATTAATTATGAATAGTTGATTTGGAAATAACTTGAATAAATAAAACTTTCCATATACTTTTTCATGATAAGTTTTGTTTTAGCAAAAGTTGTTGATATATTAAAATTTTCAGGCAACACTGGAAGACAATGGAGAGGTAATCAGCAGAGGCCTTGTACAGCAACTGATTAAGGACTTCATAGACTCAACCATCACATCAGGTGACCCTGTTCCTATGAAGTCAGATGAAGACAAGGAAAGATTAAGAGTAGCTTCTGAAATATTTGAAGAGGTGGTGACTAAGAGGGAATTTCCTGAGTTCCTGACAACATATTTGAACCTTGACCACACCTTCTTAAGCTATCAGAATAAATATTCGGAGTAGAGAACGTCTTAACAGAATTTCACGTCAAGAAGTTTTGTTTCACTTGTGTATTCATTGTTATTTCGGTTGTCATACTTTTTTTTATAGTATGTTGTGGTAGTATCAAGGTTCTCACACTTTGTAGGACTTTGTGTTGTTCCATGACTTGCCTAGAACAAGGGCAAATTTGCTATATTTGCCTATTTTTTTTTATTTTTTTTTTGGTCATTAATGAATTCTAGCAGCTATGAGAGTGGGGAGGGGGGGTTCTGTGCACACCCGTAAGCCTGGGAAGCACGCCAACAAGTAGGAAAAAAGCCGTGGCCAAGAGGAAATTAAATGGTGAGACGGTGAGACATATGTTATTATTATACCAAGACAAAGCTACAGGTTGCTGCTCTCCAGATAGGACCCCCATGTTCCTGTGGATGCTTTAAGTACATTAGGCAGTGACATGACAGCAGAGTATCTTCACTAACTTTTGGCCACTCCAGAGCTACAATGCACAGAATGCCTACATCTCCAAGGTTGTTAATTCCCAGGAAGTGAAGTATTCTAGTGTGTGTGACTGCCCCAACAGGAGTCTATGTTGTATTAAGTACTACACAATTTTGTTCGGTAATTCTACTCAAGATTTACACCCCCGTGCCTTCTACAGTGTCCACGGCATCAGTGAGAAGTGTTGTTGAGTGTTATTATAATCATTAACTCCTCTATTGACTGTTTCATGTCATCAAGTAAGATATGTAAAAGAAAAAAAAAATTTAAGGTGATAAATTATACACAGTCAAAAGGGGTGATACAGTATTTTTAAGAGTATTTTTATGTGACCAATTTCTGGTATAAATATGAAATTTATATGATGATTATTAATTTGTAAAAAATCACAAATGAAATGTTACACTTTTTCATACATAATCAAAAAGCCTCATTTTAAAGGGAAACTGAAGAAAGGAAAAGTTTTTAAAATGCTCAACTTTATTGCAGTTTTGCATACTGAAGATCATTACTTGTTAAGATAGAAGCATAGGATATTATGCTTTGTGTTCAAGGGATGCTAGGATGACTTACTAATCTGGTGCTCATAAATATTGCTGCTATATACAGTACAGGGTTCCCATACTATTGGGTAGACTAGGAAAATTAAGTAACTTGAGGTTTGTTGTTTCCATTTGACATTAAACTGTAAAAATTTTATAATTGAAGAAAAATCAGGAAAAAAATGGGGTTCCCAGGAAATTATAAATCTCGGCTCAGGGATAATTGTTAAACTGGGCCTTTCAATGTTATGTTTGGTGATAAATGTTTAATGCCTGTGGTTCTGAGACCTTGAAAAAATGCCTTATGTGACTCTGGAAAAACCTGGATAAAACTAGAATTTGAAAATGTCTTTTAGGTTTGGTAATCCTGTAATAGACATATAATTATTTTACTAACAAGTGTATACAAGGATTACAGAGGGATATTATATGGTACTGCAGTATATTAAAAAGCGGTGTTTATATTTTATAATAACATTTGATTTTATATTTTTTAAGAAATTTTGTTTTGTTTTATACAGTACTGTGTTTATAAGAAACATATTTTACATTTTTATGTCTAACTATTAAAACAGTTATTGCTCGGTTCTTCATGTTTATCCTAGATTGTTTATGCAAAGTAATTGGCATATTATTTGGTGCTTGGAAGTCCTACATATACTGTAATGCCCAGTTCCTACTCTGTAAAAGGTGCTTCAAATTTTCTTGATGGCAACTGGGACACCAAGCCACCGGGTAATAGCTAACCCACACAAGCATGGAAAATGGCTGTAAAATAGATGGCTATCTGTGTCTTGCAGGAAAAGGCTTGCCAGAGTTAATAAAGGATGTCTGAATGAGGGAATCTGGCCATTATGCAGTGATCACTAGGATCATGGGCAATCACCAGTGCCAGGATACTGAAATAGAGAAATTAAGAAGTAGTTGCAGATGGTTCACAGATGTGATGTTCCAATATCACATTAATTAGATGAAAAACAACTACTGTACTGTACTTTGTAGTAACCTAAAACTAAATATTTTACAGTATTAGTATTATGGGTGACTTCAATGCAAAAATAGGATAAAAGAATATACAGGTATTCCCCAATTTACAATATTCCGCTTTAACGATGCTGATGTATTAAAACCACACCCCCTATTTACAATGTAAACAATCTGCGTGAATGATGGTCATCGCACACCCAATGTGGACTATGGAATGCATCTTTCGGTGCACTTGTCAGCTGCAGTATACCTATCCATGAGCCGACACATGGCCACCCGGTGCACTACAGTACCAAGCTTTATTCCATAGTGATTGTGCACATGGCCGTGATCATGTAGCTCAACGATTATCAGTCAGTATCGGTGTTTTTTTTTTTTTTTTTTCTTCTTCATCTCACAGAGAGGGCATCACTAATGTTCACATTGTACTATACTCCATTTTGGTGACTAAGAAGGGACTTTTGCTGTTATTTGTGATTGTAAAGTGCTTTGCCTCTGTTGTTGTGAACATGATTTTAGCAACGTCGGCTGTTATTATTTTTTTATGTTATCGTTCTCTCTGTTCTTGTGACTGAAGTGAGCAGTGTAACTTTGAATATGTTTGAGAAGGCTAAGTCACCCAAGACAACTGTGTCTCTGAAGGTGAAGCTTGACATTGTGAAGAGGCATGAGACTCCCCCAGAGGCTTTGTGGGAGTCAAAATGATGTCTCTGCTCCACACCATCAAGAGTCCCCTTAGCCTCAAAGGGGACGTGTAATAACGACTAGGCTTCTTCTTAATATGGTGAGTGTTGTTTACTTGTGCTGTAGGTATAGTATTAGTGTTGTTGTTGTTGTTGTGTTTGCTTTTTTATGTGGGTGTCGGACTGGCTAGGAACGTATCCCGTCAAACCCCATGTTATAATGATCCTGATTTACGAAATTTCGACCTGTAATGGGTTTTTCAGGAGCATAACCTCATAGTAAATGGGGGAATACTTATACTTGTAGTGTAATGGTCATGATAAGAGCTAACCTGAAAACCTTAAGGATTCATATTACGCTCAAACGTCCACAAAACCTTCCGAGTCCCCCAGTGGAAACGTCCCCCGTTTTCTCTGTTTCCCCCGCCTTTGTCTATGGGAGCAGACGCTGTATGCTGGGACCTGTTGCCATCCATTCCTTTGTAATCAATTTAATTCTGCTTTCGATAGCTGAGTCAGAGCATTGTTAGTGAAGATAATAGTAGAGAATGAAAAGGAGTTCATAGTCTCAATTTCAACGTCAGAGGGTACCGTAAATTAATTCATTGGAATAGGAGTAGCTGGACTCCCTGGCCTAGTTTGAGTGAGGGCGCCGCGGGCATTTTAACCGTTAGTAAGTGCCCGTCCCTTCATCCATACAGGTATGCCATTCCACGCTGTGTTGTAATTGCCCTTCTTTAAGTGATTTGACCCAATTAATAGTTGATTGTGCAAGTGTTACAGTAACGTAGTTGATATGTTCTGAGTAAAGTCATATTTACGTCTTTAACGTCCCCTGAAACGTGTTGTTGTTGTCACCAGTTAGTAAGTGCCCGTCCCTTCATCCATACAGGTCCCTAACGCAGCCTAGGCCGTGTCTGTAGGGTGGATGTTGTATCCACTATGTCTGGGGACATGTCCGAGGTCCAGTAGGATCAGTTACCTTCGTGAGACCCGGCCGTCAGACACTTCAGACCACCTATAGCCCCCATAGCTGGCTCGTCTGGCCCTAACGCTCGGTCCACGAGGTGACCCTGGACCACCAAGCCACACACCACTACCAGCCCCCATCATTGGTGGATGAGTGTCTACCTCAGTAGGGCTATATTTGTGTGGTGGAATTAACCCACTGGGATCTCCAGAGTTCGTCGGATAGTACTCCATGGTGGCTGGACCCCATGGCTGTTGCTTGAGTATCACTCCTGACGACTGAGTGTTGTAGTGGCAGTTGCCTAGTATTTATGGTGCTAAGTGACTATCATAGTTGTGCTATTGAGTATGTCCACCCAGTAGGGTTGGAAGTGTATTGAATATGTCCATCCAGTAATGGTGTGAGTATGTTGAGCCTGAGGGCCTAGTAATAGATTTCGTCTGTTAGTACAAACCAATTTTTTCTTCTAATTTCATATTCATGTTTAAATAAACTTTGTATCTGTATAATTGGGTATATTATTTACCTACAGTATCTACCGTTATTTCTTCCCTATTGCTTGATACTATCATTACACCTACCCACGAGCCTCCTATCGTCACGCTACCAATGGTGATATATGAGAGTAAAAGGAATTGTTACTGGCACACAGGCCCTCATGAAGGGTGGCAGTAGCAGCCCTCATAAATGGTGGCAGCTCAAGCCCTCATAAATGGTGGCAGTCAGCAGCCCTCATAGTAGTAACAGTAATGGGCCAATTAATGAACACATGTTTGTTTTATGTGAATTTTTCTTTATGAAGACAAACAGGAAATGATCCATATAAAAGACTGAATGCAATGAATTTTATAAAACAAGGTCACACTTGATAACACCCTTCTGAACCTGGCCTGGCCCTGAGCCCAAGACACAGTAGTGAGAGAAATTCAAGACGTTGGGTCAAACGATGAGCAGGACAGGAAGATGTATGCAAGAGCCACAAACCAAGCAAAGGCAGAGTGTAGAAGGGCTGAAAAGGAGTTCCAGAGGCTGGTTGCAAGCGAGGTCAAGTCAAACCCAAAGGCGTTTTACCGCTATGCAAAGTCGAAATTACAAACGCGAGTAGGAGTATCAGACCTGAGGCTTGAAGATGGTAGTTACGCAGATTCTGACCAGGATAAAGTTGAGGCATTAAACAGCTTCTTTTCCTCGGTGTTTACAAGTGAGGATGTGATTAACCTTCCTGCGTTACAGGGCAGACGGTTCGACACAGCACTGGCCCACATTGTGTTCACAGAAGAGGGTATTAGAAATAAACTGTCAAAGCTAAAGGTCCATAAGAGTCCCGGCCCTGACATGGAGCATCCTAGAGTGCTAAGACAGTTGTGCAATGAGCTTGCCAGGCCTCTGAAGATCCTGTTTTGTAAATGCCTGGATGAACAAAAGGTCCCCAGTAAATGGAAAATGGCTCATGTGAGTCCTATCTTCAAGAAGGGCGATCGTCACTCCACGAACAACTACAGACCGGTGAGCCTGACCAGCATAATATGTAAAGTACTTGAGAGTATTATCAGAGATGCCACGATGGAACATCTAATACGAAACAACCTTATAAAGGATTGCCAACACGGTTTTATGACAGGGCGCTCCTGCTTAACACAATTGCTCAAAGTATTGGATATTTGGACCCATATTCTGGAATGGGGTGGCAATATCGACAATATATGCCTAGATTTTGCCAAGGTTTTCGACAGTGTACCCCACGAAAGGCTGAAAATCAAACTAGAAGGGTACGAAATTCGGGGAAATGTCCTAGCATGACCGCAAGCAGTGTGTGGTGATTAATGGCACGAAATCATCATCTGTAGCTGTCACAAGCGTGGTACCACAGGGCAGTGTGTATTGGGCCTGCTGTTGTTTGTTTGTTTCAAAAATGACGTGCCTGACGTACACTCCTCCATACAAATGTTTGCTGATGACGCCAAGTTATTTCGGGAAATCAAGAACCAAGCGGACTGTGAAGAGCTGCAGAAGGATCTCTGTGAGCTCCAAGAATGGTCAAAGAAATGGCTGCTGAGATTCAATGTCACGAAGTGTAAGAGGATGCACCTGGGGCGTACCAACGTTAAGGAGGCGTATCATATGTCCCAACGAGATGAAGAAACTGCACTAGTTGAGACTGTGTCTGAGAAGGACCTAGGTGTGTATGTTGACAATGAGCTGAAGTTCTCGGGCCATTACAAGAAGAAGGTAAATTAGGCAAATAAATTATTGGGTCTTATAAGAAGGTCGTTCAGATATCTAGACGGTCCGTCCCTCGTAACGATCTTCAAGAGTGAAGTGCTTCCCCATCTGGAGTACTGTCACCCCATCTGGTCCCCGAGATATGCTAGGGACTGTCAGTTGGTTGAAAATGTTCAAAGGAGGGCCACCAGACTGGTGCCAGCACTTCGGCACCTAAACTACCCTGAGAGATTGGAGCGCCTGAACTTACCTAGCTTATACTCCAGACCGGTAAGGGGCGACCTGATTGAGGTTTTTATGCATCTAAAGGGGCACTACTTAGTCGAGTGTCTTTATTTTGAGCTGGCAGACGCTCGCCCCACAAGGGGTCACAGCTCAAGATTGAAGAAGCCGCAAGTCCAGAAAACTGTGAGGGCAAACTTTTCGGAGTGAGAGTTGTAAACTCTTGGAACAATCTACCAGAAAGTGTTGTGACGGCACCGAGTGTGAGCTCTTTCAAGACCAGACTTGACCAACACTGGTGCAGGTTCAGGTACATTCAGGAGTCGGTGCATGCCCAGTACCTGCCAGCAGTGCATAACAGCCAGTACATGACTAGTAATTGCCAACAGTGCTTAACAGAGACGAGACCAAGCGGCTAACGAGCCGATCAGCGGTGAAGAGGATAAAAGTAAAAAGTAAAAGTGTGTTATCACTGTACAACCAACACCTCATCCACGCAAACACACGGACAATGGATAATCAGCAGATGATGAAGTGTCAACAAAGGGGAGGATACAGGGGTTTCACAAGGAGGGGGGGGGTACCTTGTCAGAGCCATTAGGCAAGTTAATTAATACCAGAAATCATAATGGCTGAAATATTAAAGAGTTAGGTCTGAACCCCCTCCATCCTTTTTGATCTGCCCTTGACTAATACCCTAAGTGAAGGCAAGGAGGTCAGGGGCCATGACAAATTGAACACAAAATCTATGTGACAGAAGGAGGTGTCAGGAAACTTGGGGTGATGCTGTAATCACACTTCCGAAAAAAAGTAACTGATAAAATTTTAAACCAAGATAAGAGCATTTCACTTAAACTCTTTATTGTAGTACCAGAAGCAGTATCAAAAGAATCTCTAATTAAAGCAAATGCCACATGCTAAGATATCCTTCATTTTGCAAACATCACATTAAGATACTGGCAAGAAGCCCAATAGTTCTAAACAAGGAGACGAGAGTTGAATGAAACAAGTAGATGGGTAGGCAGGGAAAGAAATTAATTGGGTGAGATTTCAAACAAAATTATTAAATATTCCTGCAAGGGTTAGTGATCTAAAAGGGAAATGAATGGACCAAAGTGCAAGAATGTACTGTATCTACAATTGAGATTTTCGACTATCCCGCGAAATAACTAATGTTCCATATATATGATCAGCTTCTAAATTGATTGATGAAATAGAATATTTGAAGGTACTCAGTGTAGATGGAAAGCTCAAGGCAGAGAGGGTTGTGAAAGAATATGTTTAACGTCTTGATCCAGCTTAGGAGGAAGCCAGGACAGATTCTTGAAGGCTAATTTAAAATGTCACCTTGCCTCAAATCCTCGTGTTTTAAGCGATTGAGTAATAATCAGATATTAATAATTGTATTGAAATATTTACAGATGAATAACTTTTGGCTTAAGTTATTATCATTCACAATTAGCAAACTTGCGATATTACGAATGCAAACAATTTCCTTGATTTTATCAATATTAAGTTAAAAAAGAGTAATTTTCATTCAAAATCTTAAATTAGTAGTTTAAATTAATACTATATTATAATAAAACTAATTGATTATGTTATTATGATTTATAAATTAGAACCAACGTTTTAACTCCTCAAAAACACCGCAAATATAACTCAGTGGCTGTAAGCTATTGGAGGAGTGGGTCATAAAGCAGCTCCTGGGAAGATTCTTACCATTTTATTTTACCAATTTGCTAATACTTTCTTAAGGACATTACCTGGTACAAGATAACCTTTTTGAAACTTGAAATTACTGTCAGGCAAGAAGGAATTTAGACGAATAAGCAGAAAACAAGTTTGAAGTTTCACGAAAGTCGGGAGATGTTCACTCCTTGATCTTGGGTAAGACGTTGAATTATTACGTTTATTTACTTTTGTTGTCAAATAGTACAGAAGATCAGCCGTTGTACACTGTAGTTTTGGACAACGTGAGGGTATTACAAAGATGCCAAGACATTAAAAAAATATGACATTAGGTTATTAAAAATCTGCCGATGTCATTGTTGAATTTTAGGACTTTGGAACTCCTGGATGGGGATGTGTCCAAACCTTCCAGTCTAGTAATTAATGGTGTAAATGATAAGGAAAACTCCACCTTCCAGTCTAGTAATTAATGGTGTAAATGATAAGGAAAACTCCAGGCTGCTTTCTTTAGGGATTTTCTCCATCGAATCTAAAACTGTTGCAGGAGTAAAAGGGAGAGAAACGATTTTGCATTTATCAAGTTATATCGTAAAGTAGGTGGCGGTCTCTGTGCTCTCAGCTTAAGAAAACAATACGGTCTGATTTTAGCAGAGAGATAAATTACCGGTTACTGATATATTTAAGGGGTATTATCGTTTCGGTCATGCAGCGAATTTGAGTATAATATGTTAAGGTTAGGTTGAAATTTTGTTTTTGTTTTTCCTATGGTTTTTTTGAGGTGTTTTGAACGACTTCTCAATAGGTGCATGACGGAAACAATCTTCTACCTATTAAGTGTGTTTTTTTTTTATTGCTGAAATCATATCAGTTAAGAGCTTTTCAATGGCCAAAGATACAGAGACAATGGCCTATTGTGTTTACTAGGTAATCTTAGTCGGGTTTTTTTTCCCCGTTTTCCACCAGACTTGGATTCTATGCGAGTACACAAACGTCTCGGAAAACTCTGAAGGAAACATGTACAGTATACACATTTGTTGTAGCAAACCATCACGGTGTTAAGTTCGATCGCGGAATTCACCTTAATTGTTACGTAGTGGATATACATACGACTCAGCCGGACGCCAAAAATCACACTGGATATAGTAGTTACTGCAGCCGGACTGACGGACTTTTGTTAATGGTTAGGTTGGGTTATAGCCGGGTAGGTTTGGTTATGTTAGGGTGGGTTATAGGGTAGGTTTGGTTATGTTAGGGTGGGTTATAGGGTAGGTTTGGTTATGTTAGGGTGGGTTATAGGGTAGGTTTGGTTATGTTAGGGTGGGTTATAGGGTAGGTTTGGTTAGGTTAGGTTATGTTAGGAGAGTGAGAAAGAAGGCCAGCTTAGTAACTATCATTGTAAAGTCTGCCCACCACGCATTGAGCTGCCGTACCTGTATCCCGCGCCTTATTGTTACCGCTCTTTATCATGTTGATTGTACATTGTTTTAGTTCGTGTTCTGATTGGTTGATTCGTTTCGCCTGTTGTAAGTTATGAAACAATCAGACCCCGTTTATTATTGCATTACCGCTACCGGTATTATTGTTAGTAGTATTAGTATTATTAATGAGTCTTATTTTAAGGGATTTGCCATTACACTTGATTTTCCACTATTTTCCCACTGGGCATACCTGTATATTCGGTTAATCGTTTTTATTCCAATAGGTTTTTCTGAATTTTTACCGTTATCACCAGGATTCTTTTTTAGTTAGGTTAGTTTAAGTCGCCCGGTTATTATTCGTTTATATCCCAATAGGGATAAAACGAATTTTTTCCTTTTATTCAAATGTAGTTAACGAATTTGGAAACTCCCGGTGCGGACAGTGACGTATCTCAACCATGGTCAATAGAAGAGGTCTACCCACATAGAATTTTGTCTCGTAATTTTTAGTGTTATAAGAATACTGTAATTACCTGTACTAACCTTGTTAGGCGCTTTAAGACATTTGTTGTTGAAGCGAAGTAATAACATTTTAACAACAACTACCCACACCTGACCCAGGACATTGTGATACTTGTAGGGAGTGTAGACATATGCACGTACACGAACACAACGATACACATACAGATGCGCTGTATAATACTGTAATAATATTAATAGTAAGGACGAGCAACTGTCAATATAGTGGGTACGGGTCATCATTAAAGTGGGTGCAAGTTGTCTCAGGTGGGTATAAATTGACTTGGGGTAATGACTTGTCCTGAGTACACGTTGCCATAAATCCTTCGCGCATGACTGCATTTTGAATTTAAAGCTTTCATTTGCGTGTGGGAAGACGTCAATTCCCGAGGGAATTGAAAGACAAAATGACTCAATTATTATTTTAGAAACCACTGTTTTCGTTTTATAATTTTTTTCTCTTCACAGAATGGGAAATTTTATTTGGTAGGTTGTGGTAGCAATGTTGAACCTCGTGTATTGTAAAGTTTACATCTAAAGCTAGGATTCCATTCACGCGTTAGCGTGCATGCCAATGGTTCCCTTTAGCGATTGAAAACGCAAACGCAGTGCAAACCCGTGAATGGAATCCTAGCTTTAGAGGTTTTGACTAATGACCATGAACTAATGCGTGACCGATGAGCCGCCCCGCTGCAGTCAGTCAGAAAAGTTTATATAGAGAGATTGAATGTTATATGCTTAATTATGTCGAGTTATATATATTTTTTTATTAATTCTCTTAATACATGAATCTGTATGCCTTGATATTCGCCATCGAGAAAGCTTATGCAGTGTAGATGCTGGATAACATAAGTACGTAGATCATTTACAATTTTACACACCCGCCATCACCCAGTATTTGTACGTTGATTATCGTACATATAACAACGCAGTTTAATTGATAGCCATAAAAAATAGTCTGCCACTACAACGACGTGTACGACCGTGGTCGTTACAATGGAAGTGAGATTTCTTTAATCAAATTGAGTTTCTTTTTCACGAAGGCTTTTGGCCTGGATATTCCAAATTACCCATCTGGGAGTAAATACCTACCGTTTGAGAACACATAGACTAGGCTACGAATATCCAACAGGTGTCAGTATGTATACAACCTACAGGTGAGGCTAGGCTATGGGCGGTATTCCTCAACTAGGCTGTGCAGATAGTATTCAGCAATATGGAATAAGCTGAGTAAGGTGTACTGTTGTGGAAGAAGGATTAAGGCAACATGAGTAGCTACATTTACCCATTACTGCAACTTGCCCTTGATTCGGGCTGTACAATTTTAGACATTCAATGTGTGTGCAGGAGGGGATGTGTTTTGATTTGCAATTAGTTTGTCTGTCTGCTTTTCCGTCCTCTTGTTTTGTAGGTTTCTGGGTAGCCTTTGCGTCCGAGATGAGATGATAGATTTTGAAGCGTTTTAGTTTGTATTTATTTGATTTTATTTTATTATTATTATTTTATATATATATATATATATATATATATATATATATATATATATATATATATATATATATATATATATTTATTTATTTATTTATTTATTTTTCTTCATTCCTGTACGTTTTATCTTTCATATTTATCACTCAGAATTTCTTCATTCAGCAGAGGAGCCGAGGATGGATGATACTTCAAGCTGGAGGGAGACTGTCCCGGTTGGATTCCACACTTCTGACGACCAGTTGACTTCTACTGATAAAGACTCTTACCAGGCACCAGGACAAGAAGATGCCACCTGTCATAGCGATTCTGATCTTGCATTGAATCAAACCTTTCCCTTGGTATCAAGTACACCTTGCAATGATTATCATGCAGGTACTCAGTTTCATAATCTATTTCATAATGCAACATTTGCAGTCGAACACCAGTCTGCTGATTTTACTTTCCAAGATGAGGCAGTTCAGACGTCCACAATATTAAACCAAACTGATTCGGCTCAACCGGACTTCACCGATGACACAGTTCGTCAAATAGATTTTTTATCGACTTACTCTAGGTTGGATAACGTGTATCCAGGTACCATTTCTAGCACTTTCCTGGTTACCCCTAGCAGTAATGATTCATTTAAAGTAGAAGACACCAGTAGCTTGAAAGGTGAAGGGGAAGACTTTTCCACAGAGGGTCACATTGGTAGCATGGACAACACTCCCGGTGATTCACAGCTAGGCTGTACAATAACTGTTCAGACTGATGTGGATATGAGTGTAGGCAGTGTTCCTAGGCAAAGAGGTGAATTTGAAGGTGCCACTTTTTCGGATAAGTCATCATCAGTAGACGTCCACGACAGCATTCTTCACGAGTACTCGTTGGTACCCGTTAAAGACACCCAGCTTTCGATCCCTGACAGTGAAACTTCAGAAGTGTGGAGGAATAAACCTTTACAACAAGAGGCGGGCCAAGCATCCTTACCGATGTACACTGCATCTCAGAATTCGAGACTCGGTGACGAAGGTCTTGGTAATAATTTTACTCTTTTAGAAGATATTGGTGATAGTGTTCTCAATGACAATTTCACTCTTGTTGGAGATATCAATGACAGTTCACTCGATAATAGTTTCACCCTGTTAGAAGATATTAGCGATAGTATACTAAATTACACTGACGCTACAGACTCTGAGGATGGCGAGAGAGGAGCGGTTTCAGAGACTGACATTTTAGCGTGTAATGTTGAAGATGAGCACAAGACTGATGAACACAAGTCACCTTTGGTGGAAAAGTCCGAGTCATTTTACTGTGGTAGGCAGGATTGTGGAAACAGTACGCTTGTATTCTGTAACATGTGTTGCAATTGCATATGTAACAAAGTTCGAGTTATTAACAGGCCCTTCGCTGACGATAATCAAATAAAGAAGAGCGCTGTTTATGATAGAGACGTTCCTATTGAGTGTTGCACAAACAGTTCTCCTTCACACGACACACTCCTAGAGGATATTAATGATAGCGTTCTGGATTACACGGGTATAACTAATCCAGATGACGACCAGGTGCCACATGTCTTCCTCGATCAGGATAAACGTGAGTTAAAGAGAAAACTAAATTTATCCCAAGATGAAAGCCTTTTAGTCAATGTAGAAGAAAGCTGGATAGAAAGTTACAACTGGGACCAGGAAAAGAAAGGACTAGAACCCACGTACGACTCGTCATCATGCACAGAAGGTAGCGGTTATAACAATTTTATTTATAATACACAAAGTGAAAATGATGGGTCATACTCACATCGAGAGGAGAGTAAAGTTATTCTAAGTGACTCCACTTGGCTTGGTAGTGACTCCACCCCATCCTTTGAAGGTCAACAACTAAAGATACTCACGTTAGGCCGGGAGAGTGTACAACCCACTACACCACACAGCCAAGGAACACACCAGCTTGCCACAACTGTTGGCCAAGGAACACACCAGCTTGCCACAACTGTTGGCCAAGGAACACACCAGCTTGCCACTACTGTTGACAAAGGAACACACCAGCTTGCCACAACTGTTGGCCAAGGAACACACCAGCTTGCCACTACTGTTAACCAAGGAACACACCAGCTTGCCACTACTGTTGACAAAGGAACACACCAGCTTGCCACTACTGTTAACCAAGGAACACACCAGCTTGCCACTACTGTTAACCAAGGAACACACCAGCTTGCCACTACTATTGACAAAGGAACACACCAGCTTGCCACTACTGTTGGCCAAGGAACACACCAGCCTGCCGCTATTACTAGCCAAGAAACACACCAGCCTGCCACTACTGTTGGCCAAGGAACACACCAGCTTGCCACTACTGTTGACAAAGGAACACACCAGCTTGCCACTACTGTTGACCTGAACACACCAGCTTGCCACTACTGTTGACCAAGGAACACACCAGCTTGCCACTACTGTTGACCAAGGAACACACCAGCTTGCCACTACTGTTGGCCAAGGAACACACCAGCTTGCCACTACTGTTGACAAACACCAGCTGAACACAAGGAACACACCAGCTTGCCACTACTGTTGACAAGTTGACACACACCAGCTTGCCACTACTGTTGGCCAAGGAACACACCAGCCTGCCGCTATTATTAGCCAAGAAACACACCAGCCTGCCACTACTGTTAACCAAGGAACACACCAGCCTGTCGCTACTAGTAGCCAAGGAACACACCAGCCTGCCGCTACTGTTAACCAAGGAACACACCAGCCTGTCACTACTGTTAACCAAGGATCACGCCAGCCTTAACTAACACACCAGCCTGCTGCTACTGTTAGAACACACCAGCCTGCTGCTATTACTAGCCAAGAAACACACCAGCCTGCCACTGTTTGCCAAGGAACACACCAGCCTGCCGCTACTACTAGCCAAGGAACACACCACCCTGCCGCTACTGTTAACCAAGGAACACACCAGCCTGCCGCTACTACTAACCAGGAAATGTGCAGTAGCACAGAAGGATCCCGCACAGCAGGGCACGAGATACAAACAGGAGGAACTAGTGATGGTACAACAAGTACTGTCATCAACAGAGAGGAAAGTGACTTACATCTAGATAGTCCTGATCGTGAGTCCATATCTATAGTAAATGATGAGGAGGACCAGTTCTTGGGTGTTATTTCTCGAGGGTCCGAAAGCCCAGAAGAAGAGTCTGACTCTGCTGGAGATATTATACGAGAACTGTGTTGGCTTTTCGGGCGAGAATACCCGAGAGGTAAAGACGATGAGAGTAGTTGTTCAAGTACAGCATCACTGGATGATGATTCGGCGGGATCATCAACGGAGGCAAGTCGACCTTACGATATGACCGTGGTTGACCGTTTAAAACACAGCTCAACAAACTTGCCATCTACTGAAGAAAGCTCACAACTATTCTGCGATACTCAAGTAACAACAGAATTACAAGTGAGAAAGGCAGTGGCCCCACAGGAGCCAGTGACCACAGAGGAGCCGGAGGCCACAGAGGAGGCAGTAACCACAGAGGAGGCAGTGACCACAGAGGAGCCGGAGGTTACAGAGGAGGCAGTGACCACAAAGGAGGCAGTGACCACAGAGGAGCCGGAGGCTACAGAGGAGGCAGTGACCACAGAGGAGCCGGAGGCCACTGAAGAGCCAGTGACCTCAGGGGAGGCAGTGACCACAGAGGAGCAGGATGCCACAGAGAGGAGAAGTGAGGACAGGGAGGAGCTGGAGGCCACAGAGGAGGCAGTGACCACAGAGGAGCTGGAGGCAGTGACCACAGAGGAGCAGGATGCCAGAGGAGAGCAGTGACCAGAGGAGCTGGAGGCAGTGACCACAGAGGAGCTGGAGGCAGTGACCACAGAGGAGCAGGATGCCACAGAGGGAGGCAGTGACCTACAGAGGAGCTGGAGGCAGTGACCACAGAGAGGAGGCCACAGAGGAGGAAGTGACCACAGGAGCTGGAGGCCACAGAGGGAGGCAGTAGTGATCACAGAGAGCCGGAGGCACAGAGAGGCAGTGACCACAGAGGAGCCGGAGGCCACAGAGGAGGCAGTGACCACAGAGGAGCCGGAGGCAGTGATCACAGAGGAGCCGGAGACCACAGAGGAGGCAGTGACCACAGAGGAGGCAGTGACTACGGAGGCAGTGACCACAGAGGAGCCGGAGGCAGTGGCAGAGGGAGCCGGAGGAGGCAGTGACCACAGAGGGCCGGAGGAGGCATTGACACAGAGGAGCCGGAGGCCACAGAGGAAGGAAGCGACCAGAGGAGGCAGTGACACAGAGGAGGCAGTGATCACAGGGGAGCCGGAGGCCACAGAGAGGAGCCTGAGAGGCAGACAGAGGAGGCAGTGACCACAGGAGGCCGGAGGCCACAGAGGAGCGGAGGCCACAGAGGAGGCAGTGACCACAGAGCAGGAGGAGGGGGGAGGCCACAGAGGAGGCAGTGACCACAGAGGAGGCAGGAGGCAGTGGAGGAGGCAGTGACCACAGAGGAGGCACAGAGGGAGTGAGGAGGAGGGCGGAGGCCACAGAGAGGAGCCAGGGAGGCCACAGAGGAGCTCACAGAGACTGGAGGAGGCAGTGACACAGAGGAGCCGGAGGCCACAGAGGACCACAGAGGAGGCAGTGACCACAGAGGAGCCGGAGGCCCTACAGAGGAGCCGGAGGCACAGGAGGAGGCAGTGACCACAGAGGGCCGGAGGCCACAGAGGAGCTGGAGGGAGAGCAGTGACCACAGGAGGAGCGGAGGAGGAGCCAGGAGAGGAGGCAGTGACTACAGAGGAGGCAGGACCACAGAGGAGGCAGTGACAGAGGAGCAGACCACAGAGGAGGCAGTGACACAGAGGAGGCCGGAGGCCACAGAGGAGCCAGGAGCAGGAGGCCGGAGAGGCCACAGAGGAGGCAGTGACCACAGAGACTGAAGAGGAGCCGGAGGCCACAGAGGAGAGTGACCACAGTGGACAGAGAGCGGAGGCCACAGAGAGGCAGTGACCACAGAGGAGGAGACCACAGGAGGAGGCAGTGACCACCAGAGGCCCACCAGAGGAGGCAGTGACCACAGAGGAGGCAGTGACCACAGAGGAGCGGAGGCCACAGAGGAGGAGTCAGAGAGGAGGCCACAGAGGAGGCAGTGACCACAGAGGGCAGGAGGCCACATGAGGCCACAGAGGAGGAGTCGGAGGCCACAGAGGAGCAGTGACCACAGAGGAGGCAGGAGGCAGCCTGCCACTACTGTTACCCAAGGAAACACTCCAGCCTGCCACTACTGTTACCCAAGGAACACTCCAGCCTGCACTGTTACCCAAGGAACACTCCAGCCTGCCACTACTGTTACCCAAGGAACACTCCAGCCTGCCACTACTGTTACCCAAGGAACACTCCAGCCTGCCACTACTGTTACCCAAGGAACACTCCAGCCTGCCACTACTGTTACCCAAGGAACACTCCAACCTGCCACTACTGTTACCAAGGAACACACCAGCCTGCCGCTACTGTTGACCAAGGAACACACCAGTCTGCCACTACTGTTGGCCAAGGAACACACCAGCTTGCCACTACTGTTGGAGAACACACCAACACTACTGTTGACCAAGGAATACACCAGCCACTACTGTTGGCCAAGGAACACACCAGCTTGCCACTTACTGTTGACAAAGGAACACACCAGCTTGCCACTACTGTTGACCAAGGAACACACCAGCTTGCCACTACTGTTAACCAAGGAACACACCAGCTTGTCACTACTGTTGACAAAGGAACACACCAGCTTGCCACTACTGTTGGCCAAGGAACACACCAGCCTGCCGCTATTACTAGCCAAGAAACACACCAGCCTGCCACTACTGTTAACCAAGGATCACGCCAGCCTGCCGCTACTGTTAACCAAGGAACACACCAGCCTGCTGCTATTACTAGCCAAGAAACACACCAGCCTGCCACTACTGTTTGCCAAGGAACACACCAGCCTGCCGCTACTACTAGCCAAGGAACACACCACCCTGCCGCTACTGTTAACCAAGGAACACACCAGCCTGCCGCTACTACTAACCAGGAAATGTGCAGTAGCACAGAAGGATCCCGCACAGCAGGGCACGAGATACAAACAGGAGGAACTAGTGATGGTACAACAAGTACTGTCATCAACAGAGAGGAAAGTGACTTACATCTAGATAGTCCTGATCGTGAGTCCATATCTATAGTAAATGATGAGGAGGACCAGTTCTTGGGTGTTATTTCTCGAGGGTCCGAAAGCCCAGAAGAAGAGTCTGACTCTGCTGGAGATATTATACGAGAACTGTGTTGGCTTTTCGGGGGAGAATACCCGAGAGGTAAAGACGATGAGAGTAGTTGTTCAAGTACAGCTTCACTGGATGATGATTCGGCGGGATCATCAACGGAGGCAAGTCGACCTTACGATATGACCGTGGTTGACCGTTTAAAACACAGCTCAACAGGTGATGACAACACTGGTATACAGGCGACACAAGAATTACGAGTGGCAAAGGAAACAGGAGATGCCACAAAGGAACTACAGACTAAAGACCAGATAGAAATAACGAAGAATTCAAATGTTACTCCTGCGGTAAGCTCTTCACACGGTCGTCTGAATTCTCCCTCGTCGTCGTCAGAGAAGGTCATTGTGAGTGTTGGGGTGACTGAAGACCTGCTTGATCTTGATGCTTACGACGCCTGTTGCCCGGGGGCTCCTGACGACGTGTGTGATCCTGGGCTGCATTCCCTTCCATATGGGGTAAGTAACTGGTGATTAACTTGGTCTTGTGTACCTTCTATGGTGAAATTATGCATCTCCTCTCTTACCCCTTCCCCTCCTCTCCACCTCTCCTCTCCTCTGTTTAAAATATACAAAATGTAACCAGACTAAGGGCGTGGCTGTCAGTACTAACCATCAACCATGTACTTCAGGTGGGTGATAGCCAGGAAGGGGCAGCCATCTTCAGCTGTGGGCAGGAAGAGGTACTGCAGGCGATTGGTGAAAGCGACTTCAGCACCTGGGCCAGTCTTTCGCCCCATGTGCTGAAAAGAGGTGAGTGGGGTGACCTGTTGATGGCAGTGGGGTCACCTGTTGTTGGGAGTGGGGTCACCTGTTGTTGGGAGTGGGATGACCTGTTGAGGGAGTGGGATGACCTGTTGAGGGAGTGGGATGACCTGTTGAGGGAGTGGGGTCACCTGTTGATGGGAGTGGGATCACCTGTTGATGGAGTGGATGACCTTGAGTGGTATAGGCCGAGTGTTAATGGTGACTGGGGATAAGCCTTTCCAAGTTCAGTTCAAGGGACTGGGTTTGTATTCATGTGTTCAAGTTTAATTCTAATGAGTGGGGGAAAACTGTTCATATTGTGTTCATGTATGTATGTAATGGTCAGCATCCTCGCCTCGCAAGCGAGCAAACCCGAGTTCGATCTTAGGGCAGGGCGAAACTATGGGCAAGTTTCTTTACGCCATTTGCCTCTGTCTACCCAGCAGTAATTGTGAACCTGGATGTTAATCGATTTGTGGATCGTATTCTGGTAATGGTTAGCCAGTGCAGTTGGCGAGCTGTCCAGTCTTCTCGGACTATTACTTGAGACTGGGTCATGCAGCTCGTTAACTTAGGGTGTGGTTGTTGTGTTGGCGACAGCTTCTATACCTTAACAAATTCACGCCTAGATGGCCCTTGGGCCGGCCATCCTCGATTTCGAGGGGCTTCCATTATTAAAAATCAGTTCATACTCAACATTCAGTCGATGGTATAAGAGTGAATATATTTCTGCAGTCCGGTGTAATTTATTTAAAACATCTCAGATCGAAGGAAAAACTCCACGCTGGGTTTATTCACCTGATTGAGTGTCTCGGTGCACGCGAACACGATCTACCGTTTGATAGCTGGTGATGGACGGGGCGATTCCATGTTTATCCGTGTGGCTAATTCGGGCGTCACCGTATACGCGAATAGCAATCCGTTTTATGTGATACCTGGGTCATCGATGTGTAAGTGCCGTGTGCTCGTGTTGGTATATCGTCAATTTGGGGTTACGTCTTACACGGGAATACGGGGGATCATGTGTTATGTGTTCTGGTATATGGTGATTGATGGGCTGTCTTCTTGTTGGGGTGGACGAGGGTGTGGGTTGTGGTGGAGGAGAAGGAGGCTGGAGATATGGGTGAAAGGAGGCGGTGCTGGAGATATGGGTGGGGAGAGAGGGTGATGCTGGAGATATGGGTGGGTGAAGGAGGCGGGTGAGATAGGAGATGGTGGGGGAGGAGGAGTGGGAGGATGCTGGGTGGGTGGAGGAGGCGGTGCTGGAGATAATGGGTGGAGGAGGGGTGCTGGGAGGAGGAGGCTGGAGATATGGGTGGAGGAGAAGGCGGTGCTGGAGATATGGGTGGAGGAGGAGGCGGTGCTGGAGATGATGGGAGGAGGAGGCGGGAAGGGAGATATGGGTGGAGGAGGAGGCAGGAAGGGAGATGTGGGTGGAGGAGGAGGCGGTGCTGGGAGATGATGGGTGGAGGAGGAGGCGGTGGGAGATGATGGGTGGAGGAGGAGGGGTGGAGATATGGGTGGAGGAGGAGGCGGTGCTGGAGATGATGGGTGGAGGAGGAGGCGATGCTGGAGATAAGGGTGAGGAGGCGATGCTGGAGATATGGGTGGAGGGAGGCGGTGCTGGGAGATAGGAGGAGAAGGTGCTGGAGATATGGGTGGAGGAGAAGGTGTGAGGAGGATGGGTGGAGGAGGAGGCAGTGCTGGAGATATGGGTGGAGGAGAAGGTGCTGGAGATGGGTGGGAGGAGAAGGCGGTGGAGGTGATGGGTGGAGGAGGAGGCGGTGGAGGAGGCTGGAGATATGGGTGGAGGAGAAGGCGGTGCTGGAGATGGAGAGATATGGGTGGAGGAGAAGGCGGTGCTGGAGATGATGGTGGAGGAGAAGGGGAGGAGATGGGTGGAGGAGGAGGCGGTGCTGGAGATATGGGTGGAAGAGAAGGTGCTGAGATGTGGGTGGAGGAGAAGGCGGTGCTGGAGATGATGGGTGGAGGAGGAGGCGGTGCTGAGATGTGGGTGGAGGAGGAGGCGATGCTGGAGATATGGGTGGAGGAGGAGGAGACGATGCTGGAGATATGGGTGGAGGAGGAGGTGCTGGAGATATGGGTGGAGGAAGAGGAGGAGGAAGTGGTGCTGGTGATATGGGTGGAGAAAAGAGGAGTGGGATATGGGTGGAGAAAGAGGCAGCAGATTGGGTGGAGGAGGTGGGTGATATGGGTGGAGGAGGAGGTGGTGCTGGAGAGGGGGCGGTGTGGAGATGGGTGGAGGAGGAGGCGGTGCTGGAGATATGGGTGGAGGAGGAGGCGATGCTGGAGATGGAGGGAGGAGGAGGAGGCGGGAGATATGGGTGGAGGAGGAGGAGGCGATGCTGGAGATATGGGTGGAGGAGGAGGCGGCGGTGCTTGGCGAGAGTGAAAGTTGAGTGGGCCGACGGGTGGAGAGTTGCCCTCTGTCAGGTCCAGAGGCTGGTAGTATAGTTCTCGCGTCTGTACTTACGGGAGAGTGAACCAACGCTCTTGTGAATATCTCTCTCTAAACTACGTGCCTTGTTGAAAATTCTCTCTCTCTCTCATTTTTAACCGCTTGTGATGTTGATGTCTGAATCGCCATGGCTGAATTAGAGTGAATCTTTTCTCTAGTGAACGTAAATTGAGCTACAATATCTACTACTACAGTGTACCAATCTAGAGTGAACTACAATACCTACTACAGTAAACCAATCTAGTCTACAGTGAACTACAATACCTGCTGTGTAGAATGTAGAGTGAAGTGTATAGTGAATCGATGTATTTATTAATCGAGTAGAAAAATCAAATTTATCGCAGTAAATACAATGGAAATACCTCACACCCGTAACACATATATCAGTCAGTCGGTCAGTCAAGTTAGTCAGTAAGGTCAGGTATCCCCGTGCATTAGACTGACTAAACACTGCCAATAGTCTGTGTTATTCCTACAAATTTTGACAGGAATATTTTTTGATGTCATTCCGAGGAGTTTTGGTGGAGATGATGTGTTGATGATGGTGGTGGCGAGTGTGGCTGGCGCTCCATGGTGTGGTCAGGTGAGTAATAAAGGTGTGGTATAGAGGTTAAGGCAGCTGTAGGACATGTGTGTGTGTGTGTGTGAAGGACTGTGTATGTGTGTGAAGAGATGACAGTACAGTAGATAGGTGTGTATCGTAAGCCTGGAGTTGTTAGTCATAGTTAATCAAAACATTGCTCTGTCATCAGTTTATTTTCACCCATATGGTCTTCCCCCCATCCAAACGTGTTCGGGCTGTCTGTACTATAATTCTCCCAGGGTCTAATATTCCCTGGCCCGTCCACCATCCCATTTCTCCTATCATTATCTACCAGTCCCCCCCACCCACCCCTTCCACCATTCCTGATTATATGACTAAAGTATCAAATTTTCCTTCATTTTGTGTATCTACAGTTAAGGCGTTCAAAATTATTCAGATATCGAAGCTTTGTGAATCTTTGACCTTGGATTAAGAGTTTAGGATCGTTACGTGAAAATGCATTTAAACAGAATTAAACCTACAGTGAAGGCAGTTTATTCCTAGTATCTAAGTTTATTTGTCATTCACACACACACACACACACACACACACACACACACGCACACACACGCACAGCGAAGCCAATACTCCTGCGCTTTAAATATTCAAGCAGCAAAACTCACAAGGTGGTATTTCAGGTTTGTCAATATTGGGATTACCTTGAGTGTTCTGATTGGCACTGATGATCTGTGAGTGGCATTTATGATCTGAGTGGCACCGACGATCTGATTGGCACCGATGATCTGATTGGCACCGATGATCTGAGTGGCACTGACGATCTGAGTGGCACCGATGATCTGGAGTGGCACCGATGATCTGAGTGGCACTGATGATCTGAGTAGCGCGTTCCTGCAAATTTCCACCAACAATTTCGTCACGGGTGCACTGGGGGTTAAAAAGAGGCGGTGGGTAACATTGAAGCTTTCTCGCCGCTGGAAACACACACACACACACACACACCCACGTCATCACTACCTGCCGCTTAAGGATTATTTTTTATCATTAAACCGTATGTAATATTTCCCCGTGGTTTATTTTTTGAATGGATGGTTTTATATCTGTGTTTAACCTATTGGTATTCAAGATGGTGGTAGGGAGAGAGGGGTGGTGAATGGTTTACGGGGGTTGTGTCCGGGTATATAGTGGTGGTAGTTGTGGTTAAGATTATAACCGTAAAGTAATGTACACACATACACACACACATGGTTGAACGTGTGTGTGTGTGGCCATAAAGGAAAGTTTATATGGTGTTATTCCATTGTATACCTTCACCCTACACGAACTACCTCAAACACTCACCATTGTTATTACCACCCAACCTTATTTGACCCCCTTCGCCATTTCTACATCACCTCCCATTAACATAATTACCGTAACTTATAAAGATTTTTTTTTCTTCACTACTTTAACCTGACACCCAACATTTCCTCACTACCACAACACCGGATGATGAGTGAATGGCCGTCTATGATGGAGGAGTGTGGTGGTGTGGTAATTATTTGACCGATTGTATGGTGGAATATTAAGTGAACTTATTGTTCTTGCAGCCTCGCTTAGATCCGGTTCATCTCGGGCGCAGCCGCCACAGTCACCGCAGCCTCCAACGTCATCACCACCAGCAGAGGAGGACCTGGTGGATGCGATTTTCCAGGCTTGTGACACTGAAGGCCTTGGACACGTACCCGCGGCCCTCCTCGCCTCCCGGTTGACCCTCACTCTCTCAGAATTACAACCCAGGTGCTTTGTTATTCTGTGCTATATGTTATGTTGTGTTAGACCCATATAACATTTCAGAATTACAACCGTGATAAAAAATGCTGTGTTGTATTTTTCTGTACAGTATTACAATGGTATATGACGCTTAAAAATGTATATGTTAGTTGAAAGAGTTGCAACGAATGAGGGAGGTGTTTACAAACATTTGACTCTTGACAGGTGGTTGATAGACTCTTTGAGAGATGCTCTGTGTGTGGATGGCGATGACCACCAGCTGGACCTGTCGACCTACCATGAGGTCCTCACCCGGTGGCTGCAGCACCATGCCGCAGATGTCAACATCTCCTGGGACGACACAAGTGTCAACCACGACGGCCTTAACAATAATTCGGTGGCGTCCGAACTCGGCGTCCCTGCCCAGCCACCCCTCAATATGGTGACGCCAACCCACGCCTCGTACAACTCACTCCACATGCTGACACCCATCCACCCCAGAGACCTTGGCAGCCAGACGCTAGGTGCCCAAGGCAACGCGGAGTACAGCACGGACGACACACCAGCAAGAATAAACTTCCAGAATGATAGCAGCGTCAGTCGCTGTCTGGAGCAACACTTCGAGTCAGGTCATCATCGGTGAGTGTTCTGTATTCCTTGTTTGTATGACGTAAACAAGTTATTATTGGTGTTGAAGGTAAGTCAGAGGTCAGTGGAGATAAGTACACGCGGGAGCCAGTGTAAAGTTTTCCATATTAAGGAACTTTCTGCTAAGCTGTTCAGGAACTAAAGATGATTATGGAAACGAATAATTTTATTGTACTGGTGAAACAAGTTAAAGTTTTACGCATTTTTGAACTTAAGGAACCTTCTGCAGAACTGTTAAGGAGAGTACAGTATTTGGGGGGGGGGGAAGCAAGTCTTAAGTTTATCAGTGTTAAGAAATTAACACAATGATGGTGAGATGCTGTGAGGTAATTGTGACATAATATACAGTTCAGGCAATTGTTCAAGACTATTTGTTCTCTTAATATTTATCTTTCTGCCTGAGAGAGATGTGTAGTGTGTGTGTGTGTGTGTCAGCATCTAGTCCGCCTGTTTACAAAGGATTTTACGAAATTAGGTACTGTACCAACTGTGTGACAGTAGAGAGGTGATGTGCAGGTATACAACGACGGTCCCCCCCGTGAGTCCTGCCGCCTGTAGTGTCACGAGATAAAAACATTCCTAAGCGGCTCCTGTTTTTGTTGTTGCCAAGGCTGTAACATTTTAAGGTTACATATATAATTCGTCCTTCACAGCACGGTGCTCTTAAACCACTTGTGTTCGGTTCTACGTGAATAATTTTCGAACGAATTTGTTAAAATATACAGTACATTAATACAGTTTTCTATGACGTGTTACATCCCCTTAGCGTTATGTTCTGAAACCCATAATGGAGAATTTGGTTAAGTAACTTGAGGCTGAACGGGGAACTTTACCTCTTCGTCAGGAGTTTCAGAACATGAGGTACGGTAAGTGTAACGCGAATATTATCTCTGTACATCTTTAGATTTCTTAATATTTCCTCTATATGGTGCAGAAATGAGCGCCGTGCTGATTGGGTGAACCTAGCCAAGGAAAAGTTACGGTACATTAGATACGCAGGCATCCGAATCTTGATAGACTGTTCGTTGCCACATGCTGATACCGGGTGCTCGAGGGAGAAAAGAGAAGCACTTGTTTTGTGTTCCATTACTCACGGAGTCTTAGTAATTACCTAACGACATAATTAGATGCGGTACACGTGATGTTTAGGCACCCAAGCTTATTTCACCCAATGATTAAACACCTTAATGCTATAACCCAACCCAACCCCTGAGGTAGCTTTAGGAATCATCTGGTACAGTAAGGTAACGTGTCTGATCAGTACTGTAGCGGACATAACAGACATCACTACGTAATTCTGTGTACTGAGACCCACGCAGGTACTGTATATATTTATTTTTATTTTGTTTTGTTTTCCGAGTTTATCATTATTTTACGTGTTGTGGTTCTAGCCCCCTCTCTCTCTCTCTCTATCTCTCTGCCAGGAACAGGTAGATCCGGTCGCCATTGTGTTCGTAATGGCGAGCATTTTAATTGATAGAGAGCTTCCGGCCTCACCCATATGTTGCTGACTATAATCCTATCCGACAGACACCCACTTGCTGTTGACTCTTAGCTGACAGGTACCCACTTACAGCTAACTTACTTACTCGTTAATGTGACTGAGAAACCCACCTGCTGCCTCTACAACTTGACAGACACTCACCTGCTGACTTTGTTAACTGACTCAGGCATCTAGAGGCTAATGGACAGATACCCCAGTGTGTGTGTGTGTGTGTGTGTGGCACGGTACACACAAGGGTGGGAAAAAGGTGTGTGTGTGTGTGTAGTAGTAATAGTAGTGTGTGTGTGTGTGTGGTAAAGTAGTGTGTGTGTGTGTGTGTGTGTGTGTGTGTGGTGTGTGTGTGTGTGTGTGTGTAGTGTGTGTGGTAGTAGTAATATTGGTGTTAGTATTATTAATAGTGGTGTGTCTGTGTGTGTAGTAATAGTAGTGTGTGTAGTAGTAGTAATAGTAGTGTGTGTGTGTTGGCATTGTCGTGTTCTGGCCTAAGGGTTTCAATTATTTGGAGGGTAGCGATGTTTTGTGTTTGAGGGAGTGACTTATCAGCTGTGAGCCTTGGTTATCACAGGGCTGTCATGGCATAAAACATGACAGGTAAAGAGTATGAATACCACTGCTGCATTCACAAGACCACTGCATTCACATGACACCTGCATTGTGCATTCAAACGTGGCCACTGCATTCCAAAAACACATGAATTCAGTGACATTGTTTATTGGGCTAACCTTATGTTTCGATGTTTCTTGTAGGTTCCACTTATATGCTCCACCCTGTAGGCTCCACTCACATACACCTCCACCCTATAGGCTTCTCTTACTTCCACCACCACCCTGTAGGCTACCACTCACATACACCTCCACCCTGTAGGCTCCTCTTACTTCCACTACCACCCTGTAGGCTCCTCTTACTTCCACCTCCACCCTGTAGGCTCACCTTCCACCACCCTGTGATCCTCGCATCCACCCTGCCCTGTAGGCTCTCTTACTTCCCACACACACACATGAGCTCACTCACGCATCCACACCCACCACCCTGTAGGCTCTTCTTACTTCCACCACCCTGTAGGCTCCACTCACATTCACCACCACCCTGTAGGCTCTCTGCTTCCCACCACCCTGCTTAGGCTCCTGCATCCCACCACACACCCTGTGACTCCCTCACGCATCCTACCCCACCACCTGTGGCTCCTCTTGCCCACCACCCTGTAGGCTCCACTCGCATCCACCACCACCACCCCTGTAGGCTCTCTTACTTCCACCACCTGTAGGCTCCACTCGCATCCCACCACCTACCCTGTAGGCCTCCTCGCATCCACCACCACCACCCTGTAGGCTCACTCGCATCACTACCTCCACCCTGTAGGCTCCTCTTACTTCCACTACCACCCTGTAGGCTCCTCTTACTTCCACCTCCACCCTGTAGGCTCCTCTTACTTCCACCACCACCCTGTAGGCTACCACTCACATACACCTCCACCCTGTAGGCTCCTCTTACTTCCACCACCACCCTGTAGGCTCCTCTTACTTCCACCTCCACCCTGTAGGCTCTTCTTACTTCCACCACCCTGTAGGCTCCACTCACATTCACCACCACCCTGTAATTTTGTAGACAGTGTAATAGCAATATGTGTGTGTGTGTGTGTGTGTGTGTGACTTGATTACATATCGTGTTATGTAAACTGTGTTGGTGAAACTAAAACACCCCGGGAACCACCTCATTAGGCAAGATTATTACAACTGCTGGATAACCTTGGGCTGCTTATCGAGGTTATGGTGGTGGTTATTATTTGTTATTAATGTTATTGTTGAAGTTATTACTGTTTTAATCGTTATTATTTTTATTATTTCTGTATTTCCGGTACAGGTGTTATTATTATTATTATTATTATTATTTCTGTATTTCCGGTACAGGTGTTATTATTATTATTATTATTATTATTATTATTATTATTATTATTATTATTATTAGCCAAAGTAAACTAAACCTAACCTAACCTAATCTAACCTAAGCTAATCTAATTTGTAAGGTTTAATTTGCTGGATGTTCGTTAGGTATAATTGATCAAGTATTTGGTAAATTATGATTTTTTTTAACACATCTAATAATTTAACCTAGCATTGTTAATTTATGATATTTAACATGGCTGTAATTATAATTGAAGACAGGCGTGAGGTAATTAATACAGCACTTGAATAACAGTCCTTAAAATTGTATTAAAATATTGATGTTTTTTACGATTAAAATAACAAAATATTCCTCCCAAGGAAGCTGGCCTGTATCGTAAAATGAGGTCACTGGGTCACGGGGTCAAGTGACATTTTGATAAGTGTCCCCTGCAGGCCCTCGACACACCTTCCACTGGACGGAAATGGCAGGGGAGTGGAAGAGGAGAGTGACTTGGTGAAAGCTTTAGTGGTGATGGTGTGTTGTGTATAGTGTCACGGTGACCTCCTGCTGATGGTGATATGACCTATCTCCTCACTTATCTAACCTAGCCTCACTACACCTCACCTAGTCGAAACTAACCCCACCCCACCTAACCTAACCTAACCTCGCGTGACCCAACCCAACCCCACCAAATGGGCAGTTAACACACACAACACAACCAAATTTGTCATTAGAAAGAAATAAGGATGAAGGTCAAATTAGCATCATGATCGTCTGTTTAATCATTTTTCCATAACCTGTGGGTGGAGTTGGTGGGTGGGGGAGAAAATAAACAAGATCCCATTCTAGCAGGTCGGGTAGTCCATGTGGGAGGGAGTAGGGAAAGGGTGGTGAGGGATGGGGTGGGGTGTGGTGAGGCAAGGGGTGAGGGGTGGTGAAGGAAGGGGTGAGGGTTGGTGAAGGAAGAGGTTAGGGGTAGTGAAGAAAGGGGTAAAGGAAGGGGTGAGGAGTGGTTAAAGAAGGGGTCAGGAGGGGGGGAGGTGATACAGGTGTGTGGTGGTTAATTTGAACAGGTGTTTACCATAAGGTGTGAAAATATCTCCCTCACCAAGTCCTGCCATAAGTCAGGTCGTGTTAGCATGGAGTCAGTTCTCGTTCCATAACTTACTTCGCTGTGTGTGTAAGTAACGCCAAGTCAGTAAATCCGTATACACTGTAACCTGTGTGTGTGTGTGTGTGTGTGTGTGTGTGTACCATCACCCGTGTACACTGTAGCCTTGCTGTTATTGTGTATGTGTTTGTGTACAGGTAAAAACAGCTGTCACCTTTCCTCTTCCTCCACTACTCAACCATCCACACAGAACTGACTTACTACTCAACCATCCACACAGAACTGACTTACTACTCAACCATCCACACACAGAACTGACTTACTACTCAACCATCCACACAGAACTGACTTACTACTCAACCATCCACACAGAACTGACTTACTACTCAACCATCCACACACAGAACTGACTTACTACTCAACCATCCACACAGAACTGACTTGAAATTGCGAAACTAAAATGGCTACCCCCGAAATAACACAAATATATTTTATCTCAGTTGAACAAAAACACGAATCATTTAATCATTATTTTCCAAGATTTATATAAGTCTGAAAATCTCACCCAAACGATAACTTGTTCACTTAAAATACGATACTAACAATAGCTGCGGGCCTCTAAAATAACTCACATGTGGCTATTGTTGCAGATTAATTAAGAATATAGTGTAGGAATCGTGTGTGTGTGTCAGAATTGGGGGGGGTCTTTGGTTGGATTCACACACACACATGAACTATCTCTCACTGCTGTACATTCACTCGGTCACAACTAATACTATTATCATCATCATCACTACCACTACCTACCATCACTACCATCACTACCATCACCTACTATCACCACCACCTCCCATTACCCATCACTACCGTTGACCACCACCTCTACCACCCACCATCTACTACCATCACAACCTACCACCATTCACCACCTACCACCATCCACCACCACCTGTTATATCTTCAAGGGCGAGTATTGCGTGTTATATGAGACACTAACACTACCACACCCTCAAGGCTCCCTCAGCAGGAAACAAGTACTTTACTGTTACGCAAAGTCAGAATGACATGCAACTAGTGTTTACTTAGTATACAGTATAGTACACCCCTCCCACCCTATACCAGTACACCCTCCCTCCTTACACCAGTACACCCTGCAGCTCCCTTTGTGTACCTGCAGGTCATTTACTCACTCTTATTTCACACCTCCCCCCCCCTCCTCTCTCTCTCTCTCTCTCTCTCTCTCTCTCTCTGATGGATGCATTACTTAACATTGGCTCTTCTTGCACACAATCCCATATAACCTTGGCAGCTGAGTCATCTAAAAACAACAAGCTTTACGTTGTCACTGTCACTACTAAATTTATATACAGATATAAATTTAAACCCAAGAATGTTTTGTTGTGTAAATAAAGACGATGTCCTTCAGGGCTGCGTCAAACTACCCGTAACGTCATTCATACCGTAACTATCATACGAGTTATTTTGCAAAAAAAGTAAAGAACGCCATCATTAACTAGGGACACATCCGCCATGGTGGAGAGAGCATTTAGCACCTGTTGTTGTTATTGTGAGATGCGGGCCGAGGCAAATGATACGGCTGGGTAAACCTGTGGGTGTTGTGGTGATGTGGTGTTGTGGTGTTTTGTAGTGGTGTTGTGGTGTAGTGGTGTTGTCATGTTGTGGTGTAGTGGTGTTGTGGTGTAGTGGTGGTGTCATGTTGTGGTATAGTGGTGTTGTCATGTTGTGGTGTTGTCATGTTGTGGTGTAGTGATGTCATGTTGTGGTGTTGTCATGTTGTAAGTATTTGTCATGTTGTAGTATGGTAGTGATGTGGTATATAGTAATTATTTGTCATATTTGTAAGTGTTATCATGTTGTAGTGTAGTGATGTTGTCATGTGGGTATTGTCATGTTGTGTAGTGTGTGATGTTGTCATGTTGTGAGTGTTGTCATATTTGTAGTGTTGTCATGTTGTAGTGGTAGTGCTGTCATGTTGTGGTGTAAATGGTGGTGTCATGTTGTGGTATAGTGGTGTTGTCATGTTTGTAGATTGTTGTCATGTTGTGGTGTAGTGATGTCATGTTGTGGTGTTGTCATGTTGTGGGTGTAGTGATACTCATGTGTAGTGTTGTCATGTTGTGGTGTAGTGATGTTGTCATGTTGTAGTGTTGTCATGTTGTGGTGTAGTGATGTTGTCATGTTGTGAGTGTTGTTGTCATATTTGTGGTGTTGTGTGTTTGTAGTTGTAGTGATGTTGTCATGTGGTGTTGTCATGTTGTGGTGTAGTGATGTCATGTTGTGGTGTTGTCATGTTGTGGTGTTGTCATGTTGTGGTGTAGTGTTGTCATGTTGTGGTGTGGTGATGTTGTCATGTTGTGGTGTTGTCATGTTGTGGTGTTGTCATGTGGCGAAGTGATGTTCGGAGTGTGGTATTGGAATCTGACCCATAAGTGTGGTATAGATTTAACAGACCCTTATCTTAATTATTACCTATACCACAATCCTTCATCTAATTTATATTTATTTTAGTGCAAAGTCAATTAATCCCAAAGAAAATATTGTACCAAGTAGTTGAACGACCAAGAGCTACACGGAATGGTATTGGTAGTGTAGGGGGAAAACGTCTCTTATCCTGACGAAGGGTGTACTGTAGGAGGATGTCCACCTCTGCAGCGTCTTCTATTGATATGAGTCGAGGCTGTAGCGGGCTGACTAGTGGCTTTACGATATACATGCAGGGGTTTTTTTTATACGTAAAGACATCTTGATCTGCCTAGTGCTTGTTTAGTCTTTTCTCAGGGGGTTTCTACAGGCTATATAGTGGCAGCTTTTGCTATGACTTTTGCGCGTAAAGGACTTTTTTTTTCTCTCTTATTCGGGTTTAAACAGCCAGTAACCAAAGAGGCGCGCACACACACACACACACAGACACACACACACACACAGACACACACACACACACACACACACCCACACACCATGAACTATCTATCTCTCATCCTTTACTGAATAGCTATACCCCACACGTGCCCTACGTGGTAAAGTGTTCCCCCCGCCCATAACAAGATCTCTCCAGGATGTGTCTAGTTTAAACCCTCTCCTCCCCTCACCTAACTTCTCCACAGTCAGCATCACTCATCAACAACACCTTCCCCCACCTACACCTGCCCCCCACACCCCCGCTTGCCCCGCCACACCCCCTTGCCCCCCCCCCACCTGCCCCCCACCACCTGCCCCCACACCCCACCTGCCTCCCACACCTCACCTTGCCTCCCACACCCTCCTGCCCCCACACCTCACCTGCCCCCCACACATCCCCACCCCCACCTTCCCCTCCACCCCACCTTCCCCCCACCCCCCCCCCACCTGCCTCCCACACCCCTCACCTGCCTCCCACACCTCCTGCCCCCCCATACCCCCTGCCCCCACACCCCCCCACCTTCCCCTCCACTTCACTTTCCCCCCCACCCCCACCATCCCCCCGCCCCCTATCCCCACCCCTTTCCCCACACCCCAGCCTGCCCCCACACCCCCCACCTGCCCCCCACACCCCCCCACCTTCCCCTCCGCCCCACCTTCCTCACTTCACCATCACCCTCCCCCCACCATCCCCCACACCCCACTTTCCCCACACCCCCACTTTCCCCCACACACCGTGGGTGGTGTGCTTTCTAACGCACCACGTGGGTACAGGAGCCAGTGCCGACCCCATTGGCATGTCTATGATGCTGTGTCACTCTAGAACAGCACTTGGCACTATATTCATCATGGCACTCCCTCTAGGTATTGTGTCTTAGGGCTGAAGCAGTAAGAGTTCAAGTCACACCCCTAACCTAACTAACCACCACTCACCTCCCTTCCCCTCTCATCCCCCTCCCAACTATTCTCCTCTCTTCCCCCCCTCCCCCTCATCCCCCTCCCCCTCTCTTCCCCCTCTGTGATGTGTATTGACCCCGAGGTAACCAGGCAGCAACCCGTTCACTCACACGACCCAAAGTGTAAAAAAAAACATTAGGAGAAAAAGCTGTTGTGGACAGAGGGTGAAAAAGAGGAACAATTGTGTGTGTGTGTGTGTGTGTGTGTGTGTGTCTGTCTGTGTGTGTTTTCCAGGAAGTGAAGCGATAGATTAAAATTGGTCATTAAAATAGAGCAGTTATTTACGTTTTGGTCCTTTGTGGTTTTACAGAAGCTTTGATAAGGGTGAATATCTGTGATGGTCTCTCTCTCTCTCTCTGCGCGTGTACTCCTGCCTGATGCCTCCCTCATGCTCGACTGAAGACACCTTTTACTGGCTGTTGGTAACCCCTCTCATCCACCCCTCATCACTCTCCTCCTCTCAGTTCCCTCTCTCTCCTCCGCCCTTCACCTCTTCTCCTCCACCCTCACCTGACCCTTTACCTCTTTCCCGCCTCACCTCTTCCTGCCCTCACCCCTCTCCTGCCCTCACCCCTCTTCTGCCCCTTCACCTCTTCCCGCCCTTCACCCTCTCCTGCCTCCCTCACCCTCTTCCTGCCTCACCTCCTTCGCCCCTCACCCCCTTCCACCTCACCCTCTCTCCTCCCTCAAGTAATATAACGTAACCGAATTTACGCTAACCTAACCCACCCTACCCTAACCTAACTAATGCTAATCTGACCTTGCCCCATCTAACCTAATCCAAGCCTCATCTTAACTTCGTAAGCTAATCTATTGCTAATTGACCTTGCCCAGCTTGCCTCTAACCCAGCAATTTAACTTCAATGCTCCAGACCGGTAGATGTGTATGGGCTTCTCCCCTCCCCTCCATAACTACCAGTGAATTACCGCCTTGATTATAAGCCAGAGCTCGACCTTGTGTTGAGGCATGAGTAGTGTTCTCTGAAACCCCTGATCAGGTGTGATAGGTGGAGTCCTGCAAGCGCCGACACGAGCCGCCTCTCACCTGCCAATTAAATACCCTCGTCCGTTTCTCCAGAAGCAGCTCTCCCCCCCCTCTCTCCTCCATCCTTCCCCCCTTTCTCTTCTCTTCCTTCCTCCCTCTACCCCTCTCCCTTCTTCACCCTCTCTCTTGCCCCCTCTCCTTTGTCTCTCTCCCTTCTTCTCCCCTTTCTTCCCTCCCTTTCTTCCTCCCCTTCTTCCCCTCCTTTTCTTCCCCTCCCCTTTCTTCCCCCTCCCCTTTCTTCCTCCCCTTTTCTTCCCCCTCCTTTCTTCCCCTCACCTTTGCCCCTCTCATGCCCCTTCCCCAATCCACTCTCGTGTTTATGCCTCAATTAATACGGATATAATTAGGGTCATTCATGCCTCCACGTCTTGGTTTAAGTGCATGCTAATTACCTGTGTTTATGCCTTAATTCAGGTCATTTATGCCTTCACGTCTTGGTTTAAGTGCATGCTAATTACCCGTGTTTATGCCTCAGGTAACAAAACCGCATCTGGGTGATGAGTCATGGCTGGCGGGTAATTTACCACGCCAGTGATCTCCAATGATGAACCTTGGCTAGTTTTATCCTATCTCGTGTTAGCACCGATTTTTGGGGCCAATTTGCCATTTTTTTTTAGTTTTTTTTTTTACCGACTCACCGATTTGTTTTTACCAATTTGCCTCTTTTGTTTTTTTTTTACACCGATTCAACGATTTTTTTTTTCGACTCCCCGATTTTTTTTTACCGACTTGCCGATTTTTTTCACCGACTCGCCGTAGATGTGTGTGTGTGTTTGTCTGTGTTTGTATCAGTCTGTGTGTCTGGGGATGTGTATTGACTGGTTGATTTATCAGTGTATTTGTGAATTGGTTCTGTCTGTGATAATCTGGTTGGGGTCTGTGATAATCTGGTTGGAGTCTGTGATAATCTGGTTGGAGTCTGTGATAATCTGGTTGGGTTCTGTGATAATCTGGTTGGGGTCTGTGATAATCTGGTTGGAATGTGATAATCTGGTTGGGGTCTGTGATAATCTGGTTAGGGGTCTTAGCGATAATCTGGTTGAAGTCTGTGATAATCTGGTTGGGGTCTGTGATAATCTGGTTGGGGTCTGTGAAATCTGGTTGAGTGTGTACATTGATAATTAATCTAGTTGGGGTCTGATAACCTGGTTGGGTCTTAACAAGGTGATCTGGTCTTTATAACAACACACCAGGTAGTTCTCACCTGGCAACCTGTACGCTACACGTTTTTACGGTACCTGTGGTAAAGGTAATTGCTAATGAGTGGATGGAAGTCACCTGAGGATCATCATGGGCTGATGGACTGAGGTGGAGTGTGGGCTGGTTGGGTGGTGGGTGAGGTGGGCTGGTGGGTCACTCTTACTGGTGTGTAATATGCTCTCTCTCATTACAACAGTAAGTGTGTCACCGTGTATGGGGGGGGCACCACTCAAGTTAATGATTCATTTGCAAAGAGACACGACTGTGGGTGAGATGATGTCATGCCTTCTTCTTCCTCCTCCTACTCCTCCTCCTCCTCCCCTTCCTCCTCCTCCTCCTCCTCCTCCCTCTCCCTCCTCCCCTCCTCTTCTCTCCTCCACCCTCCTCCCTCCCTCTCCTCTCCTCTCCTCCTCCTCCCTCCTCTTCTCCTTCCTCCCACTCCTCTTCCTCCTCCCACTCCTCTTCTCCTTCCTCCCACTCCTCTTCCCCCTCCTCCTCCCCCTCCTCCTCCTCCTGCCCCACTTGTCACGGCGGCGCCATAAACCTCGCTAACAACACCGCACCTTACGTACCTGTAATTAGTGGTACACCTGTTAGTTTATGAGCAGGGGGACGGACAGGTATCTTACGGTGAAGCTTATCTTAAAGGTACCGTCTCGAACGACCCTCTACTGAAGCTGCTATGAACTGTACCGAACCTTTCTCTATTTTAGCTTCATTATTATTATTATTGTTATTATTTTTGTTATTATTCTCTTATATTTGTATTACCATTTGTGTTTTAATATAATGATCTATACATCTCCCTTCCCCTCTCTCCTCTCCTCCTCTTTCCCTCACCCTTCCCCTCTTCTCCCTACTCTCCTTCCCCCTCTCACTCTTCTCCTCTCTTCCCCGTTACCTCTTCTCTCCTCCATCTCCCATTCCCCTCTCTCCTCCTCTCTCCTCTTCTGATTTTGTGTGTAATCTTCTTGGTTTGTGAGGTGAGACTCAATGGTGTTTGTGCTCAGTTCCTAGATAGTATATACGTCAATGGTGATTAACATACACACACACACACACACACACACACACACATACATACATACATTAGGATGTTGTTCACGAATCTGGGACACAATAATGACACAAAACACGCCTTCGTGATGAAACCAACTGGAGACAGCATGTGGAAGTGGTTGCCTGTGTGTGTGTGTGTGTGTGTGTGTGTGTGTGTGTGTTTTAATTGTAAGTGTACACATATATTTGTACTTCAAGTTAAAATATAGTTCTACATATTTATACACGTAAAACATATGTATATTTGTGTCTGTATAGTGTATATACATATGTGTGTGTATATACATTTATACAGCCTTAAATCCACCTATACATATTTGGTAAAGTTTACATAAGTGTGTATATTGGAATACTCCCATGTGTACGTGTGTATGTAGTGTATGTGTATAATGTATGTGTGTGTATGTAGTGTAAGTGTATGTAGCGTATGTGTGTGTAGATTATATGTGTGTGTATATGCGTGTAGAGTATGTGTGTGTGTGTGTGTGTGTGTGCATGTAGTGTACGTGTGTCAGTTGATGTGTACCTTCCCTCACAACTTTTAACTGAATTTACATAGAAATGGAAATCTTGTTATAAAACTGAGACGGTGACGTAGATGATGACGTGGCAACAGTTGTTTGGTCGAGAGGAGAAAGTTGTTTTGTTTTTATTTCCGAATTGTTGGTGGTGGTGGTTGGTGATTGGTGGTTGCGCTTAGTGGATGGTGGTTGTATTTGGTGGTTGCTAATGATTGTGGTTGGTGGTGGTGTTGGTGATTGTGATTGATGGTTGTTAAGTGGCTGTGTTTGGTGGTTGTTAAGTGTTGGTGGTTGTTAAGTGATTGTGGTTGATGGTTGTTAAGTGATTGTGGGTGGTGGTGGATGGGTGGTGATCAGGTGAGTGAGTGTCAGGTGGTGGTGTCAGTGGGTGAGTGTCAGGTAGTGGTGTCAGTGGGTGAGTGTCAGGTAGTGGTGTCAGTGGGTGAGTGTCAGGTAGTGGTGTCAGTGGGTGAGTGTCAGGTAGTGGTGTCAGTGTGGGTGGTGTCAGTGGGTGAGTGTCAGGTGGTGGTGTCAGTGGGTGAGTGTCAAGTGGGTGGTATCAGTGGGTGAGTGTCAGGTGGTGGTGTCAGTGGGTGAGTGTCAGGTGGTGGTGTCAGTGGGTGAGTGTCAGGTAGTGGTGTCAGTGGGTGAGTGTCAGGTAGTGGTGTCAATGGGTGAGTGTCAAGTGGTGGTGTCAGTGGGTGAGTGTCAGGTGTGGGTGTCAGTGGGTGAGTGTCAGGTAGTGGTGTCAGTGGGTGTATGTCAAGTGGTGGTGTCAATGGGTTAGTGTCAAGTGGTGGTGTCAGTGGGTGAGTGTCAGGTAGTGGTGTCAGTGGGTGAGTGTCAAGTGGTGGTGTCAATGGGTTAGTGTCAAGTGGTGGTGTCAGTGGGTGAGTGTTAAGTGGTGGTGTCAATGGGTGAGTGAGATTTTGGTAATAATGACAGGTGGGGTAATGATGGTGACAGGAGGGGGTAGTGGTGGTGATGGTGGGAGGGAAAGTGAGAGAGAGAGAGAGAGAGAGATGGAGAAAGAACCAGCGAGAGAGAGAGAGTGTGACTGCCAATGGGAGAGAGTGACTGCCAGCGAGAGAGAGTGAGACAGCTAGAGAATGAGTGAGACAGCCAGCGAGAGATAGAGACAGCCAGAGAGAGTGAGACAGTGAGCGAGAGAGAGTGAGACAGGCAGCGAGAGAGAGTAAGACAGCGAGAGAGAGTAAGACAGCGAGAGAATGAGTGAGACAGTCAGCGAGAGAGAGTGAGACAGCCAGCGAGAGATAGAATCAGCCAGAGAGAGTGAGGCAGGCAGCGAGAGAGATAGAGAGAGAGAGAGAGAGAGTGTGTGTGAGAGAGACGAGCGTGTATGTGCCATGGTGGTCTGAGCTCCCTCCCGTCTAGTCTCGCGGCTCAGTATGAGAGTAGTGGTGATGGTGGTGACAGTAGCGAGTAGCCCCACGTTAACCGAATCGTGGTGGGAGGAAGAACCTGGCATCACTTACACCACAACATCGCGGCGCTGGTAGTGGTGATGGTGGTGTCCGTGTGTATGTTGTGATGAATTTTTGATCATCTCACCTTCATCTTCACTTCATATTCTGACCCACATTGTCACACGTGTTTTGTTTATCGTAAATTAACAAAGATCAAGAATGGATTTTAAGTGAATTACAGGTATATAGCGAGAGAGTGTTGCGTTGTGTTACCTTGTGTTGCGTTGTGTTACCTTGTGTTGCGTTGTGTTACCTTGTGTTGCGTTGTGTTACCTTGTGTTGCGTTGTGTTATCTTGTGTTGTGTTACCTTATGTTGCGTTACATTGTGTTGCGTTGAACTTGTGAACTCTTCAGGGATGTGGATTATACATATTGAGTTACATATATAATTTCCACCACGTGTTGTGTTCTCATTGCTGAAATTATACTAGAAATTATATTATAGTTAACCAAACAGAATTATAGAACACATTATATACAGTATACTAGAAATTATACTTAATATATAATGAAAGATCCACCAAAAATTACAATAGAACGAATTATAGATAAAAAGCTTCCACGTGCTGTGTCATAAACCCTATAACGCCAGGAAATATATAATTATGGCCTTCATATGACGACATCTGTTATAGAAAGGGATATAACGCTGTGTGAACGTTCGTCTCCCCTTGTTGGCCCACAGATACCGTATGTATGGTGTTTTGTTATTGTCAGTATTAGTGTTAGTATTATTATTAATTTTGTTATTATTATTATTATTATTATTATTATTATTATTTATTACTGTTATTGTATTTTTATTATTATTACTACTATATTATTATTATTATTATTATTATTACTACTACTACTATATTATTATTACTACTATATTATTATTATTATTATTATTATTACTACTACTACTATATTATTATTACTACTATATTATTATTATTATTATTATTATTAAAGTTTGCTTGTGAGTACTGTACTGAAAATATAAAACCAGATATGACCTTAAATCAGATATTACCTTAAACCAGATATTACCTTAAACCAGATATCATAAACCGGATATTATCGTTCCCATTTGATGGTTTATGAGAATTAAGTGATTGGGGAGTGAATTATTTGTGGTTTATCGATAAGAAATGAATTATTGGGGAGGGAATTAATGGTATTTATTTGCCAGAGGTGGAATTATTATCGAGTGAATTATTTATATACCAAAGGTGGTCTGGTGTTGTCCGGTGGCGCTACGAGAATGAGTGAATGAGGTGTGTGTGTGTGTGTGTGTGTGTGTGTGTGTGTGTGTGTGTGTGTGTGTGTGTGTGTGTGGAAGAGAGAGAGGTGTGTTGTGTCTGTGGTTAAGTTAGGATAGGTGTAACGTTAGGTCATCATAATGTTAGGTTAAGTCAGATTAGGTTAGGGTAAGTTAGGTTAGGTTAGGGTAGGTTAAGTTAAGTTAGGTTAGGTTAGGGATGGTGTTGTTGCTTGTGTCAGGAATTTAAGACATGTGGTTTAAATGACGTATTGTAACCAACACCTCAACTGGATGTTTTTATTTATTATTATTATTATTATTATTATTATTGTTAGTTTTATTGAGTTAGGGTAGGTTAGCTTAGGTTAGGTTACGTTAGATTAGGTTAGCTTAGGTTAGGTTAGGTTAGGTTAGGGTTAATGTGGTTAATCTTTAGGTGAAATTAACCTGAAGGAATAATATTTGGGTGATCTGATGCTCTTAGTTAAAGGACATTGTGTGTGTGCGTTTGTGTATGTTTCCGTGTCTGTGAGTATGTATGTATGTATGTATGTGTGTGCGTGCGTGCGTGTATGTGTGGAGGTAAAGATGACTTGTGGGAACCGGTATGGGTGTGTGTGTGTGTTGGGGAGGAGCGAGAGTGACGGTGTAAATGCTTGCTTGACCTTGTTGGGAGGCGTTGACCTAGTGCGGGCGCTGTGCAAGGATACGGGAGCAATGTCACCACCCTCCCCTCCAACCCCCCTCCCCCACCCCCCCCATCTACCTCCCTCTCCACTCCCCTCTTTACCCCTCTCCATCCCCTCTTCACCCTTCTTCACCCCTCTCCACCCCCCCATTTACCTCCCCTCCACTCCCTCTCTACCCCCTCTCCCTCCTTCTTCACCCCTTCTTCACCCCCCTCTTCACCCCCTCTCCCACCCCCTCTTTACCCCCTCTCAACCCACCTCCCCCTCCAATCCCCTCAACATCCGGCGTCGTTACTCTTATCGTTGTTTCAGTAAAGATAGATTGATAGATGGAGAAAAAAGGAATTGATAGAGAGAGAATTGAATAGATGGAGAGATGACGATTGTATACAGTAGATAGATAGATGGAGAGAAAGAGATAGATTGAGAGAGAAATTGAGAGAGAGAGAGAGAGAGATAATCATTAAAATCGTTATACTGTAGACAGACAAAAACTAACCTAACCCAACCTAACCTAACCCAACCTAACCTAACCCAACCCAACCCCCCCCTACCCCATCCAATATAGCATTAGGGTGTTTAATCATCAGGTGAACTAAACAAGGGCTCCTAATCCTCACTGATCGAGTCCTTTTAAACTTCCAAACAAACTCGAATACTTGTTTTTTTGTTTTTTCTCCCCTGTTCCTCTGAGTGCATTCTGTTGGTTGGGGATAGAACGAGTGTGTGTTATTGGGCAGCAGCAAGCGAGTGAACGAGTAGTGTGTTATTGGGCAGCAGCAAGCGAGTGAACGAGTGTGTGTTATTGGGCAGCAGCAAGCGAGTGAACGAGTAGTGTGTTATTGGGCAGCAGCAAGCGAGTGAACGAGTGTCTATTAGACAGCAAACGAGTAGACAGTATGATGAGCAGCAGCAAGCGAAATGAACAAGTAAGTGTGTTATTGGGCAGCAGCAAACTGAGTAGACGAGTAGTGTGTTGTTAAGGCAGCAGCAAGCGAGTAGACGAAGTAGTGTGTTATTGGGCAGCAGCTAGCGAGTGAACGAAGTGTGTGTTATTAGGCAGCAACAATAGTGAACAGTAGTGTGTTATTGGGCAGCAGCTAACTGAGTGAACGAGTGTGTGTTATTGGGCAGCAACTGTGAGTGAACAGAGTGTGTGTTATTGGGCAGCAGCCTTGAGTGAACAGAGTGTGTGTTGTTGGGCAACAGCTAGCAGGTGAACAGAGTGTGTGTGTTATTAGGCAGCAGCAAGCGAGTGAACGAGTGTGTGTTATTGAGCAGCAGCAAGCGAGTGAACGAGTGTGTTATTGGGCAGCAGCAAGCGAGTGAACGAGTGTGTGTTATTGGGCAGCAGCAAGCGAGTGAAAGCAAGAGGCAGGTAGGAATGTTGACTTAAGGCAGTGGAGGTGAGATTGAGTGACGTGTGGTGATTGCTTTTGACATGCTGTGACTGGTTTTGACATGCTGTGACTGGTTTTGACATGCTGTGACTGGTTTTGACATGCTGTGACTGGTTTTGACATGCTGTGATAGGTGTTGACATGCTGTGACTGGTTTTGACATGCTGTGACTGGTTTTGACATGCTGTGATTGCTTTTGACATGCTGTGATAGGTGTTGACATGCTGTGACTGGTTTTGACATGCTAGACCAGTTTTTGAGCATGCTGTGATAGGTGTTGACATGCTGTGGATTGGTTTTGACATGCTGTACTGGTTTTGACATGCCAGATTGCTTAGACATGCCAGATAGGTGCTGATGCTGTGACATTGTTTATACCTTATGAAGAAGGTTTGGTTGATAATGATTTGAGTCTCTTCTTGAAGCTAGCTTTGGTTAGGTTTTGATTTGCTGGGTTTGATTGGGTTGGGCTTGATTGGGTTGGTTTTTGATTGGGTTGGGTTTGATTTGGTTGGTTTTGATTTGGTTGGGTTTGATTTTGCTGGGTTTGATTTGGTTGGGGCTTGATTGGGTTGGGCTTGATTTGGTTGGGTTTGATCTGCTGGCTTGATCGGGTTGGGTTTGATCGGGTTGGGTTTGATTTGGTTGGGTTTGATCGGGTTGGGTTTGATTTGGTTGGGTTTGATTGGGTTGGGTTTGATTTGGTTGGGTTTGATTGGGTTGGGTTTGGTTTGGTCGGGTAAGGTAAGATTAGGTTGGGTTACGTTTGGTTTGGAGATTTACTTCATTAATTGCTAGTTCATTCATGATAGTTAATAAATATACTAGTTACCGTAAGAACGTGTTTATATAACTAGTTACCGTAAGAGCTAATTGATACACCTAAGGAAGAAACAGGTGTGGATGTGTCCCCTTGAGGTAAGTGTGTGGGGGGGTGATGGACGTAATATGCGCCATTTGGTTAAGGGTGTCAGGGAGAGTGATGTGTGGTGTGTGTGTGGTGGAGGTAAGGAAGGTCTTTGTGTGTGTGGTGGAGGTAGGGAAGGCCTTTGTGTGTGTGGTGGAGGTAGGGAAGGCCTTTGTGTGTGTGGTGGAGGTAGGGAAGGTCTTTGTGTGTGTGGTGGAGGTAGTGGTGTGTGTGTGGTGGAGGTAGTGGTGTGTGTGTGGTGGAGGTAGGGGTGTGTGTGTGTAGGTAGGGATGGTGTGTGTGTAGTGGTGATGATTGTGTGTTAATGTTGGAGATAGTGGTGGTGGTGGTGGTGGTGATTGTGTGGTAATGGTGGAGATAGTGTGTGTGTGTGTGTTATGACCCGTCCTTCACACACCTTGTTACTCACCCAACCATATCGCAAAGATCACTTGTATTTCTTGTCCATTTGAGGCCTCCTCCTCCTCCCCCCACAATAATAATATTAACAACACACTTCTTACACACTTAGGGTTACTGGCCTAATGTGTGTCCGTCCGTCTTAGGTTTGGTTAGGTTAGGTTAGGACTGGGGACGTGATTGCTGTTGTATTGTGCCAGTTGACCCTTGACCCCGGGGTTGGCTGGTGCAGTAACTAATAATGTTGTCGTTTTACTTTTTAATCGACGTGTGAATTGACTTGTTGAATAGTGTATAGATGGACTGAATGTGTTTTTATAGTAGTTGTTCGCCCCGCCCCGCCCCGCCAGTGTGAACCAACGGGGAGGAGTTACCCACACAATCAGAGGGTTTCCTGCAGTTGGCGGGGAAGAGTCTTAAGTTTTTTTGCTGGTGTGTACAAAGGGTCGCGGGAAACTTGCTTCAGTGTCACAACCTTGCTGAGTCTTCCTCTGTGTAACTTTTCCTTCACTCGAGTCATGTGCCAACTCACGCCCAGGTTTCCTTCACTCGAGTCATGTGCCAACTCACGCCCAGGTTTCCTTCACTCGAGTCAGGTGCCAATTCACGCCCAGGTTTCCTTCACTCGAGTCATGTGCCAACTCACGCCCAGGTTTCCTTCACTCGAGTCAGGTGCCAAAATCACGCTCGGGCCGCCCTCATACCAGAGTTATGTGATTTTGATTATTAGTCATTTTGAGAACTTGAAATCTTAACAACATTTGGGCTGTCAATGTGAATTTCTGTATGATAAGTCCTGGTATATATTGTATTCATTTCGCCGAGCGTTCTTAAGTGACTATGCAATGTACTGGTCGGTCGAGGTGTTGTGGGAGGTATGGAGGGGTGGATGTTGACCTGTGGTTGACCTATGACCCTAACAACATAACAGCCAGGACTTACCTCTTGGGGTTGATATTGACAGGGTGACTATACAGGGTGTTGGGTATAAGTGATGCCAAACGGGGCAGGGTTAGGATTATGCTGGCTTTGTTTACACTGGCTTTGTTTACGATGTTCTCCCTTGTTTACGCTGTTTGTTTACGATGTTCTCCCTTGTTTACGCTGTGGTGATAAATTCTTCGTGTGTGTGTTATATTGTATAGTAAAATATTTAAATATTTTCAAGTCTCTTCCCTGTCATCATTTATTTCACCTGATTGTTAATTAATCTTACCTGAAGTTGTCCTTGTGAGTTTATTTATTTGTTGTTCTTATCAATTTTAAGTCTCTACCATGACTCTCCTCTTTGTGTACTGATAAGCCTCAACCACCCACTGTCGTCTCCTCTACCACTTGACCTGAAGGACGTTATCTGGTGGTAGGCGTAGGGTGATCAGGCCATCATCGCCTCCCTCTTGATAGTGGGTGGGTGTCGAGCGGTCCTTGGGGTGGGTGGGGGAGGGAGGGGGGTATTAGGTCGAGGGGGTGGGGGAGGGGGCGTCTTATATCGGCCTGCCCTTGGGGTGGGAGGGGGGAGGGAGGGGGAGCGGTCTTTGGATACACAAACTCGAGAGGTTTTCATATTATTTTTTGCTGTTTTAGCGAAAGACAACCAGTTAGGTGACATTCATATACCTTCACTTACGGGGAATATTTTCACCGTACGAACCTTTGAAGATGTGAATTCGAGTCTTTTAAGATGTGAACCCGAATCTTTGAGAATGTGAAGCCGAATCTTTGAGAATGTGAAGCCGAATCTTTGAGAATGTTAACCCGAATCTTTGAGAATGTTAACCCGAATCTTTGAGAATGTGAACCCGAATCTTTGAGAATGTGAACCCTGGCTCTCGTTCTGGCAGGCCTGAACCCATTAGTGACTCAGGTCCGGATTCATGGGGTTTATAGACTCTTACTTTCTTTATTGCCTTATTACTACGACCCTGGTGGGATTCATTATCCTCTCTCTCTCTCTCTCTCATTGTATATTTTTTTCGTGGACGTTTTCCGATTATTATTATTATTATTATTATTATTATTACCATTATTATCATTATTATTACTATTACTGTATTATCATTATCATCATCTTCATCATCATCATTATTATCATCACCAAGCACTCCTCACAGCTCTCCTCACCAAGCACTCCTCACAGCTCTCCTCACGAGCACCTCACAGCCTCCTCACCAAGCACCTCACAGCCTCCTCACCAAGCACCTCACAGCCTCACCGAGCACTCCTCACAGCCTCCCCACCAAGCACTCACAGCCTCCTCACCAAGCACCTCACAGCCTCACTGAGCACCTCACAGCTCTCCTCACTGAGCACCCCGCCTCCTCACCAAGCACTCCCACAGCCTCACTCAAGCACTCCCACAGCCTCCCTCACCAAGCACCTCACAGCCTCCTCACCAAGACCTCACAGCCTCCTCACTGAGCACCTCACAGCCTCCCTCACTGAGCACCTCACAGCCTCTCACCGAGCACTCACAGCCTCCCACCACACTCCTCACAGCCTCCTCACCGAGCACTCACAGCTCTCCTCACCAAGCACTCCTCACAGCTCTCCTCACCGAGCACGCCTCACAGCTCTCCTCACCAAGCACTCCTCACAGCTCTCCTCACCAAGCACTCCTCACAGCTCTCCTCACCAAGCACTCCTCACAGCTCTCCTCACCAAGCACTCCTCACAGCTCTCCTCACCAAGCACTCCTCACAGCTCTCCTTGGCGAGTCTAGATTATGTCTTGAGCAAAAATCGTCAATTATCAGATAGTGGAGAAGCTATTAACGTGACCTAAGATAATTATAATGATAGACCAGAATTATTAACACAATCTGAGTAAAGTTTAATAGATATATGTTAATTATTTAGCTGTAGTGTTAGATATGGATTATGTAGCTGTAGAGTTAAACAGATATGGATTAATTATGTAGCTGTAGAGTTATTTAGTTTGTCTTATTTTGGGGAGTAATTTAGTTCAGTAATTTAATTCATTTCAGGGAGTTATTTAATATTTTGACTTATTTTGGAGAGTTATTCAGTATTATAACTTATTTGGGGGAGTTATTCAGGATTTTGACTTATTTTGGCGAGTTATTCAATATTTTGACTTATTTTGGCGAGTTATTCAGGATTTTGACTTATTTTGGCGAGTTATTCAGGATTTTGGCGAGTTATTCAATATTTTGACTTATTTTGGCGAGTTATTCAATATTTTGACTTATTTTGGCGAGTTATTCAGGATTTTGACTTATTTTGGCGAGTTATTCAATATTTTGACTTATTTTGGCGAGTTATTCAATATTTTGACTTATTTTGGGGATTTATATATACTATGAATGGATGAGTGGATTGACAAGGAATGGATGAGGATGGATGTAATTGGATGACTGACGGTGGTAATAATTTCCAGACAAGGATAATAATTTTCCTGTGATAATTAATTTCTTCATGTTTGGGTTAATAATTTTTAGTTAGGAATAATTTTCGGTTGGTAGATAATTTTCCAGTCAGGGGTGATAATTTTTCTAGTGGCAATAAGTAGTGTGGTAAACCTGACCGTCATTGTTGGTGGTGTGGAAGTAGTGGTGTGGTGGTAATGGTGTGTGTATGGTGGTAATAGTGTTGTGTGTATGGTGGAAATAGTGGTGTGTGATGGTGGTGGCAGTGGTAGTGATGATGTAAGTGGTGTGCTGGTAGTTATGGTTTAAGTAACTCTAGTGGTGTAAATGGTAATATTGGTGGTAGTGGTGGTGGACGAGGCTGGCGTTAATCTGCCCGACTCGAGTAATGGTGTGTCAAATAATGCCAGGCGCTGTAACTCTTGGCTCGGCTTAATTGGACTACGAGTGTAACATGCCGCCCTCTTTCCTGTTGGTGCCATTGTAATGTTGTCCTATTGGTACCATTGAAGTGTTGTCCTATTGGTACCATTGAAGTGTTTTCCTGTCGGTACCATTGTAGCTTTTCCCCGTTAATACATTGTATTGTTTTCGTTTTCTTGTTGGTACCCTTGTAGTTTTTTCCCATTGGTACCATTATAGTGTTTTGCTGTTGGTACCATTGTAGTGTTTTGCTGTTGGTACCATTGTAGGCTGTTATCACTCTAGGCCATGTCTTACCACTGTGTTTATGAACTGAAACTGGTACAATTATTATATCTGCCTCAGCTGTCTTGGGTGGCGATACTTACTGATAAACCGTGTGTGTGTGTGTGTATGTATGTGTTTTATGGTGTATGTGTGTGTATTGTGGTTTGTGTGTGACGGTGTGTGTGTGTGTGTGTGTACTTGCCATGGTGTGCTTTTGTGTGTGTGTATGCGCGCGTGTGTTTTATGGTGTATGTGTGTGGTTTATGGTGTATGTGTGTGTTTTATGGTGTATGTGTGTTTTATGGTGTATGTGTGTTTTATGGTGTGTGTGTGTATGTTTTTTGGTGTGTGTTGGTCGTGTCCCAGTCATAGGAGAGAGAGAGAGAGAGAGAGAGAGAGAGAGAGAGAGATCAGCTGACTTTTGTTTACACGTTTCTTCCCATACTGTTGTGATCAGCTGACTTTTGTTTACACGTTTCTTCCCATACTGTTGTGATCAGCTGACTTTTGTTTACACGTTTCTTCCCATACTGTTGTGATCAGCTGACTTTTGTTTACACGTTTCTTCCCCATCTGTTGTGGTCAGCTACAATTAACCGGCTCTTTTTCTTGTATCCGTCAGTCAGTCAGTCAGGCTCTCTCGTGATTGCAATACCAGAACAGATTGAAATGACCATCCTTAAAACTTGATTGTTTGTTTATAAGTTAGACGATCAATCAATCAAGGACCCGTTGTATAAGTAAGACAATCAATCAATCAAGGACCCGTTGTATAAGTAAGACAATCAATTTAATCAATCAATCACCCGTTGTATCTGTGGCTGTGATTTGTGTCTTTTATTTTGGGCCTCTAATGTGATTTTTCTTAGGTTCGTATTGCATGATTTTGTGATTTCTTGGCCCATGTTGCAGCGTGATTGACATACATGTTAGTTAAAAATAAAATCGTATATCAGGTTTTTTTTAAAGAATTTTTTTTCCTTCCTCTCTCCTTCACATTCGGAGGTTCCTCACATTCCCTCCGTTCCTCACGTTCCCTCCGTTCCACACACACACTACCTCCCTCCTTCTCTCTCTCTCTCTCACACTCCTTCCCTCACATTCCTTCCCTCTCTCACACGGTTATCTGGAGGTCGTCTTCACTCTGCCCGGGGGAGGTCTCTTGTACGACGCCCCAAGACCCCCACCCAGGCAAGATAATGTGCCTTTATCTAATCAGCTATTGGTCTCTGGCTACTGCTGCCGCTACAGTTAACTGGTTAATAAATAACATTAATCACATCTCCGGTACTGTCAGCTTTAACCTCTACCTCCTTCATGATGTTGTGACCTCATTATCTATTGACCAGTGTACCGGGTATTTATTTTTTAGTACCGTCTGAGGCCAAGGTACCGGGGTATACTATATATTGGTACCGTCTGAGGCCAAGGTATCGCGTATATAATAGTACCGTCTACTCTAGGTTAAGGTATTGTTTACTCAGGCCAAGGTACCGTCTATATAATTGTACCGTACCGTTTAGGCCAGGGTAGTTTGCATAATACCCTTTAGGCCTAGGTACCGTCTATATAGTAGTACCGTCTAAGCTAAGGTACCGACTCTTTCGTACCGTTTAGGCTAAGGTACCCTCTCTAGTACCGTGTGGCGTAGGAATTTGCACACAACAGGATAACACCTTCCAGCTAAACGTACCATAGAGATGTTACTGAGGTGTTAGGCCAGGTTAGGTTAATTTGGGTTAGGTTAGGTTCGATTCGGTTAGTTTCGGTTAGGTTAAGTTGACTTGCTTGAGTGGGCCGCGCCGAGTCACCCAGACAACCTGTATGTATTACCTAGGGCCAAAGAGATGTGTGTGTGTGTGTGTGTGTGTGTGTGTGTGTGTGTGTGCGCGTGTGTGTGTGTGTGCTCTCTCTGCTATACACAAAACAAGGTACTGTACTGTGATCCAATTATACATCGCGTAGTTTTATTTATTTATTTTTTATTCTATTTTATTTTTTGGGTCTTATTATTTACACACACACACTCTCTCTTCTCAAGGCTGATAAGGAGAGTCATTCTCTTCCTCCTTCAGGTTTACTGTTGGTAATCTCTCCTCACCTGTAGAAGGAAAATGAGTGAGGTTTTGTGTGTGTGTGTTTATAGGTGGGTGTGTGTGTGTGTGTGTGTGTTTATAGGTGGTGTATGAATGTGCAGGTGGGTGGTGTGTATGTATGTATGTATGTATGTATGTATGTATGTATGTAGTCAAGATTATCCAAGGTATTGCTATAAAGTCACGTTCATTTTTCATCTTTATTCATTTTATAGTTACGTAAGTTTGGGGGGTGAAGGTGAAAATATGTTGTGTATAATTTTATTTTACAATATTCATTTTAATTCATATTTATTCATTTTTATGTTTTCTGTTTATTATAGTATTCGTTTGATGTTTATTTTTATTGTTTATGGTTATTCATTTTATTCGGTCGTAGGTTGAGGTGGGAAATGGAAAGGTCGTGTTTTATTAGCGTTTTTTGGTGTTTTCATTGGTTTTTTTTCATTTATTCGCTTTTTTTCTTCATTTTATTCGTTTTTGGTTTATTTTAATCGGGTTTTTTATTTTTATTCATTTTATTCGAAGGTTGTTGGGATAGGTTAGAAAGGTTGGATTAGGTTAGTTTAGGTTATGTCAGATTAGGTTATGTCAGATTAAGTGTTTAGGTTTCAGATTAGATTATTTAGGTTATGTCAGATTAGATTATTTGGTGTTAGGTTAGTTTAGGTTATGTCAGATTAGTTAGTTTAGGTTATGTCAGATTAGGTTAGTTTAGGTTATGTCAGATTAGATTAGTTTAGGTTATGTCAGATTAGATTAGTTTTGGTTATGTCAGATTAGTTAGTTTAGGTTATGTCAGATTAGATTAGTTTAGGTTATGTCAGATTAGGTTAGTTGGTGTCAGATTAGGTTTTTAGGTATGTCAGATTAGGTTAGTTTAGGTTATGTCAGATTAGATTAGTTTAGGTTATGTCAGATTAGATTAGCTGGTTGTGTCAGATTAGATTAGTTTAGGTATGTCAGATTAGGTTAGTTTAGGTTATGTCAGATTAGGTTATGTCAGATTAGGTATGTCAGATTAGGTTATTTAGGTTATGTCAGATTAGATTAGTTAGGTTATGTCAGATTAGGTTAGTTGTTATGGATTAGATTAGTTTAGGTTATGTCAGATTAGGTTAGTTTAGGTATGTCAGATTAGGTTAGTTTAGGTTATGTCAGATTAGATTAGTTGGTTATGTCGATTAGGTTAGTTTAGGTTATGTCAGATTAGTTAGTTTAGGTTTGTCAGATTAGATTAGTTTAGGTTATGTCAGATTAGGTTAGTTTAGGTTATGTCGAGATTAGATTAGTTTAGGTTATGTCAGATTAGATTAGTTTAGGTTATGTCAGATTAGGTTAGTTTAGGTTATGTCAGATTAGATTAGTTTAGGTTATGTCAGATTAGATATTTAGGTTATGTCAGATTAGATTAGTTTAGGTTATGTCAGATTAGATTAGTTTAGGTTATGTCAGATTAGATTAGTTTAGGTTATGTCAGATTAGATTGGTTTAGGTTATGTCAGATTAGATTAGTTTAGGTTTTGTCAGATTAGGTTAGTTAGGTTGTGTCAGATTAGATTAGTTAGGGTTATGTCAGATTAGATTAGTTTAGGTTATGCATTAGGTTAGTTTAGGTTATGTCAGATTAGATTAGTTTAGGTTGCCAGATTAGATTATTTAGGTTATGTCAGATTAGTTGTTTGGTTATGTCGATTAGATTAGTTTAGGTTATGTCAGATTAGGTTATGTCAGATTAGGTTGTTTAGGTTATGGATTAGATTAGTAGTTTGTCAGATTAGGTTAGTTTAGTTATGTTAACTTAGGTTCGGTTTGATTAGGTTAGGTTTGGTAGGTTATGTCAGGTTCACTATAACTGACTGGGGTCCGTTTGGTTAGGTTAGGCCAGGGCATGGATCAGCCCGTTTGACCTTCAAGCTTCCGGATACAAGAAACAAGATTAGCCTCTGCTGGAGACTGTCCTCTGGGGGACCATTAGGACCTAACCCATGTGAACTACCTTTTACTCTCTCTTTCATTCTTTCTTTATATATATCTGTTCGTCCCTACCTCGGTGTGTGTGTGTGTGTGTGTGTGTGTGTGTGTGTGTGTGTGTGTGTGTGTGTGTGTGTGTCATCTGTCTACATCTCCGTCCGTTCGTAAGTTTTGTTCATTTATTAATATCAGGTTCTACTTTTTTGGTTCGATTGCCTTTAAATGGGAAACAAATTAGACGATTGTTTGCTTTTAGGCAAATAATTAACTTTTTGACGTCCTGTTATCATTGAGTAAATTATTTTTTTTTATAACTAAAGACAAAAACAGATAAAAGTAGCAGAATACTTTTGAAAAATATTGAAAAAAATGACAGAAAAAAGTATAAATATTACGAGTGATTTGTATAGTTAATATAAATCGATTTTTTTACCTATAGGTTTTGGAATGAGTGAGTGAATGTTTATTGTGTTAATTGTTTATATCTGTGTTGAGTACAGTGAGGAAAGTTTGAGTACTGTATCGAGTACTTTGAGGAAAATATTGAGTACTGTGTCTTAATGCTATGAGGAAAGTATTGAATTTATTAAAGATGTGAGGGAAATGTTGACTATCTTATTATTGTGAGGAAAATATTAATAATCTTGATTCTATGAGGAAAATATTGTCTTTGTTATTATTGTGAGGAAAATGTTTTAGACTCGCTTATCAAGGACTAATGTGTAACTCACCTCTTGTGTCCCACCACCAACAACACAACCCATATTTAAGGAGTCAGACTGATGGTGACTTTCTGGTCCTAATTCCAATGTACTGAGATAGTCGCTGGAAATTTTGGAAACGTCGTGGGAAAATTGTGGTGGGAACTTACCAATTGATCCTGGAAAAGTTTGGTTTGGTTGGTTGGGTTGGCGTTAGGTTTGGTTAGGTTAGGTTAGGTTAGGTTAGGTTAGGTTAGCGTGAGGATAACTCGTACCCAAGGGTTAACTCGTACACGGAGGTTTAGCTCGTACTCAAGGCGTTAACTCGTACTCTAAGGGTTAACTCACAATGGAAAGGTTAACTCGTGCTCGGAGGGTTAACTCGTACTTGAGGCTAACTTGCTTGAAGGCGTTTAACTCGTACTCGGAGGGTTAACTCGTGCTCTAGGGATCAGCAGCATGTGCAACTATAATAGGTCATGACGTCTGTTTTTTCTGTCAGAGTTGTTATCAGTGTTTATCTCCGTCCTTAACACACCGTACGTACACACACACACGTACACACACGTACACACGTACACACACGTACACACACATTGGGATCAGCATCAACAATTCTGCTCCCAACTATACCGCCCTTCAGGATTTGAACAGTCTCCAAAACTGGGCCACCAACAACCATGTCACCATCAACCATACCAAGACAATGGTTATGCACATCAACCTCTCCTCCGACATTGTCCCACCTCCTTCCATTACCCTAGGTCGAACACACCAGGTTGTAGATTCACGAAGCTCCTCGGCGTCTCCATAACAACAAGCTAAATTGGAAACCACACGTCCAGTGAGAGTTGTCAAATCCTCCAGTTTCGTCTCCACCTCCTCCGCCGACTCAAGTCCTCAGGTTCCCGCACACGAGCTCCTCAGTGTATACTTTCTATTCCCAAGCTCACCTATGCCTCCCCACTTGGTCTTCCTCCCTAAATGCACAACGTAAACACCTAGAAAAAGTGCAAAGAGGGCATGCAAGATTATTCTCTCCTTCCTACTCCACATATCAAGAAGCGCTCAACACACTGACCCTTTCGACTCACTGACCATCACCACGGCCTCATCTGCAAATTTGGTGGCTTCTACACCATCCCGACACCGGCCCCTACTACCACCTGAGATCCCTGTCGAAATTGCTGTTCGACACACAACCGCATCCAGCCCATACGTGCACGAACTGATCGCTATAGAACAGCCCAGTCCCAACCATTGTAAGATTATCAATAACTTGTAATAAACCAGTGTATTCCTCCCCAGTAAACACTGCTCCTTACCTGTCACTATGTTTGGAAATGAACTGTAGTTGAGCTGATCCCCATCTAAGTTACTATATGTCTTATTTGTGTCACTTTATGTCACTTGTATATTATTTGTAATTGTAACACATTCCCCAAATATGTAACTGTATTTTCAGCCTTCTGGCTGCCTCTTCAATAAACCGTTAATTATTATGTTATTATTATACACACACACACACACACATGCACACACTGAGCACCCTGCGTCGGACAGCTCTATGAATATCACAACTGACTGATTGACTGATTCATTGATTGTCAACTTGTTTTTACTGACTGGATGAATGACTGGATTGCCAACAAGCCTCAGTACGAGAGGCGAACGGTGTGTGTGTGTGTGTGTGTGTGTGTGTGTGTGTGTGTGTGCGTGTGTGTGTTAGAGAGAGTTTTGGCTATTGTTAGAGAGAAAATATAAATTAATCATACTCCTGACAGCGACGAAAGAAGAATGACAATAAACTCCCTCACTCGGATAAAGTTTCTATTTACTCTAACATAAAAGACGAGCGTTGGGATGACTGACGCAGACAGAGATTATAAACCATGAGTCATCGTTTATTACCTTGAGTATTAATTTGGTTTAAGACGCAAAGCTGCTTCAACAAGGCCGCCACACGCACCCTGAGATGATTACTGTGTGTATGTCAGGGAATCACCTCAACCTTAACCACCCCCCTTTCCCTTGTCTTAACAGTAATCCCCTTTTCCCCCTGCCTTAACATTAACAACCTCTCCCTCCCCCTTTAACCCCTGTCTTAACATTAACCCCTTAGCATCAACCCCATAACATTAATCCCTCTCCCCTCTCGCCGTAACATTAACCTCCCCCTCCTGTCTTAACCTCCCTCCTCCTAGCCTTAACCTCCCCCTCCCCTAGCCTTAACCTCCCCCGTAGCCTTAACCTCCCCCCTCCTAGCCTTAACCTCCCTCTCCCGTAGCCTTAACCTCCCCTCCTAGCCTTAACCTCCCTCTCCCCTATCCTTAACCTCCCTCTCCCCTATCCTTAACCTCCCTCTCCCCTAGCCTTAACCTCCCTCCCCTAGCCTTAACCTCCCCCCTCCCCTATTACCTCCCCCTCCCCTAGCCTTAACCTCCCCTCCTAGCCTTAACCTCCCCTCCTAGCCTTAACCTCCCCCTCCTAGCCTTAACCTCCCCTAACCAACTCCCCTCCCCCTAGCTTAACCTCCCCTCCCCTAGCCTTAACCTCCCCTCCCCTAGCCTTAACCTCCCTCCCTGCCTTCTCCCCTCTCCTAGCCTTAACCTCCCCCTCTAGCCTTAACCTCCCCCCTCCCCTAGCCTTAACCTCCCCCCTCCTAGCCTGTATGAACGTGGGACCGATGACGTCACAGTTCCTCTGAGTGGGCAAAACGGAAACAGAATAAAAGAAAAAAACCAAACCAAACAGAACGAAACGAAAGAAAATAAAAGAAAACAAATTAAAAACAGAAAAACATCCGAATTACATAATGATGTTTGTTGTAACGCAAGATGAGTCAGTTAATTTTCTCTTGTGTAATTTTTTCACCCAGTTGTCTCTTCAGTGTTTTGTTGAAGTGAATAGATAGTGTGTTATGGTGACCCTTGACACGTACCCCCAGAGCTTAGACCATTGACACGGAGCCCTGACACGTACCCCAGAGCTGAGACCCTTGACACGTACCCCCAGAGCTTAGACCATTGACACGTACCCCCCAGAGCTTAGACCATTGACACGTGCCCCAGAGCAGACCCTTGACACGTACCCTAGAGCTTAGACCATTGACACGTACCCCCAGAGCTTAGACCATTGACACGTTAACCCAGAGCTTAGACCATTGACATGCCCCCAGAGCTTAGACCATTGACACGTACCCCCAGAGCTTAGACCCTTGACACAGGAGACCATGACACTTACCTCCAGAGTTTAGACCCTTGACACAGGGACCCTAACACTTACCTCCAGAGTTTAGACCCTTGACACAGAGACCCTTGACACTTACCTCCAGAGTTTAGACCCTTGACACGGAGACCCTTGACACGGTACCCCAAACTTAGACCCTTGACACGTTACCCCCAGAGCTTAGACCATTGACACGTACCCCCAGAGCTTGGACCCTTGACACGGAACACACACACACACACACACACACACACACACACACACACACACACACACACACACACACACACACACACACACACGTGCTCCTTTGCCACCAACGAAAGTCCCTGGCAAGGAGACAGAATAACAACACGGTATATTATCTGTATTCACACACCGTATTGCTGACGTGTTTGTGACGTCAGCAGCGACAACCCTCCACCACCACCACCACCACCACCACCACACACACCACCAACCACAACAACCACAACAAGAACAACAACAACAACACACAACTACAACCACTACCACCACACTAGGTATTATGGTGGGTAGCCGGTCTCTCTCTCTCTCTCTCTCTCTCTCTCTCTCTCCTTCCACGTGGAGGAAATTAGAAGAGGCTGTATGCAGATTAGCTACGATTAGTTAGGATGTAATTGGTTAGGGTTGACAGATTTGATAAGGATTAGTTGAGGTGAATTGGCTTGGGCTTGTTGACAGATTGAGTAGGATTAGTAGAGATGAAATAGCTGGGATTAGTTAAGGTAGACAGACAGACAGATAGATAGATAGACAGATAGACAGATAGACAGACAGACAGACAGACAGACAGACAGACAGACAGACAGACAGACAGACAGACAAGTTTATACACGTACAAGATATATATGTTTGGCAAGTGGTAAGTAATTTCCTCAGTAAGCGAGTAATACTTTTTAACTTAATTTTCTCCTTTGAAGTGTTTGTGTGTCTGTCAGTCAGTCAGTTAAACAGTCAGTGACAGTTTGAAAAGGCAGTCTTTGTGACGGGCGTATGACAAAGCGTGTTACAGTACTGAAACTCTACTTTATTTTGGGTTGCGTTAGGTTACCTTTTCTGATTGTTTTCCTGTAATTTCTTGTAACTTTTTAAAACTTTTTGATGACTATTCCTGTAACTATTTTCTATAACCTTTCCCGTGACTTCCTGCAACTTTTTTTTTTTTTACTTTCTGTAACTTTTTTCTGTGATCTTTCTCGACTTTTCCCTGTAACTTTTTCGTACTTTTCGATAACTTTTCTGTGACTTTTCCTGTAACCTTTTCTGTGAGTTTATCCCCGACTTTCTTCCTGTAATTTTTTTTGAGATTTTTATGACTTTCCTGTAACTTTTTTAAGAACATAAGAACATAAGAAAATAAGGAGTCTGCAATAGGCCGGTTGGCCTGTGCATGGCAGCTCCTGTCGAGAGTTACTACCACTCTCTATCATCCATGAATCTATCTAGCCTCCTTTTGAAACTTTCTAGAGTTCCTGCACTTACTACAAAGTTGCTAAGCTTGTTCCTCGTCCACCACCCTATTTGTAAACCAGTTCCTTCCTATCTCCCTCTAAACCTAAACTTATCCAACTGATCCGTTGCTCCGAGTCCTATCCTGCTCGGATATTATAAGAACTTTATCTATATCCTTTATTGATTCCTTTCACCCATAAATACTTCTATCATATCTCCCACACTCTTCGTCTTTCTAGGGAATGCAAGTTAAGTTTCTTTAACCTATCCTGATATGGAAGGTTTCTAAGTCCCTGAATCATTTTGTCATTCTTCGCTGCACCGACTCTAGTGAATTTATATCCATTCTATAATAGGGGCACCAGAACTGAACCCGCATAATCGAGGTGCGGCCTAACTAGCGCAAGATATAGTTGCAATAAGACCTCTGCACTCTTGTTACTTACACTTCTAGATATAAAACCCAATACTCTGTTTGCCTTATTTCGAACATTAACGCACTGTTTTCTGGGCCGTAGGTCCGGGCTTACAAGTACCCTAGGTCTCTTTCACAAGTCGACTTCTCTGGGTTGATGTTCAGGCTGTATACATTATAGTATTTGTTCTTCCAATATTAAGTACGCTGCACTTGCTGGTGTTGAATTTCATTTGCCATTTTTCAGACCACCCCTGCAGTTTATTTAGATCCTCCTGTAATGCATTTGCATCCTGCCTGAATTAATTTTGCGCCCTATTTTGGTGTCATCGCAAACTTGCTTATGTCACTGCTGATCCCAGTATCTAATCGTTTATGTAGATTATGAACAAGAGTGGGCCTAGTACTGACCCCTGGGGCCCCACTGGTTACGGCCCCACTCAGATTAACACCATCTACGCTGACCCTCTGCGTTCTATCGGTGAGCCATGATTTTATCAATTTAAAACTTTCCTCGATACCACCAGGCCTTAATTTTTCTCAAGCCTCTGATGCGGTACTCTGTCAATGCTTTGCTAAAGTCTAAGTAAATAACATCGTAATTTTCGTTATTATCTTCTACCTCGAGACTTTCTAAAAAACGTTAGCAGATTTGTTAGACAAGATTTTTCCTTTAGTAAGCCCATATTTGAGAGTCGTAGATTAATTTGCTTTTCTCTAGATGCGATCGGATGCTATCTGCTATAATTGATTCAGAAATTTCCCCACTACTGACGTCAAACTGATCGGCCGGTAATTTGACTCTGATGCTCTGTCTCCTTTTTTAAATATGGGTTACTACATTTGCCTGTTTCCACAACTCTGGCACAACTCAGTGTCTAATGATTTTTAAATAAGTTTACGAGGTCCGCTAATCTATTCCTACACTCTTTTAAGACTCGAGGAAAAATTTCATCCGGCCCTGGGGATTTTGTGTTCTTTAGTTTATTTATCTTCTTAGAACATCCTCTTTTCTGATAGTGATATTCTTTAATTTCTCTTCTTCCTTTCCTTAAATATCAGTTCACCTCCGGAATTTCATCTCAAATTTCTTCTGTGAAAACTGATAAGAAGAGCTGTTTAATGCTTTGCTCATGTCTTCACTGCCATTTATCAATTCTCTCCCTCCTGACTTAAAGGCCTTTGTCCTTGACCTTTGTCCTATATACACAAATCCTTGGGATTCGCTCTAGATTTTCTTGCTATTTTTGATTTCATAGTCTCTCTTTGCTTTCCTTACATTTGTCTTAACATTCCTAGATAGTTCATTATACCTGTTTCTGAGCTGCTCCTCCTCCTTTAATTTCTTATATATTCCTGCCTTTATTCCTATGTCATGTTTAAGTTTTCTGGTCATCCACCTTGGCTCATTCTTATTTGACCTAATTTTTCTCGCTGACGGAGATTAAAATGTTATTCGCCGGAGTCCAACAAAGGTGAACGAGAGGTGGACGAGCGTGAGAGGCTTATAATTTACATCAGAGTAGCGAGGAGGAGAACTTATCACGCCCAGGGGTCACTTCCAAGCAACCCAGATGTCACGTCCAAGCCTACCCCAGGGTCGTCAAGCGAAGCCAGGGTCACGTCCAAGCAACTGGGGTCACGTCCAAGCAACCCGGGGGTCACGTCCAAGCCTACCTAAGGGTCGTCCAAACCCAGGGTCACGTCCAAGCAACCCGGGGTCACGTCCAAGCCAGTCAAGGTTCAAGGACATGACGTCATTAGTTGTGGCGCCAGTAATTCATCCAGTGTAAATATAGGAGAGGTTGAATGTGTAAACAAACAAACACGGTGAAATAAACAGGGTGTGTCAGAAGTTAGTTGACTCCTGTATGTAATTCTCGGTGAGCTTAACTTTTTTTTTGTTACACCCTGTACTGTATGGTCGGGTCAATGTACTCTCGCCACGTTAGCTCAGAAAGGACAAATGTTTATTGTATGACTCTGTAAGTGGATGATTGGTTACCTTACCTTACAGCACGGGTGATGGTGGGCTATTGGCTCCGACCAGACAATTCCTAACCTAAACAACACACACACACACACACACACACACACACACACACACAGACCTTCTTTTTATGTGGGAAAGTTGACGTACATAGTTTCATTGTGTTTGATATTTGATTACACTGTGTACAATACGCACCTTCCTCGTCATCTCCTATTGTGACATATTATCTGTGTGTGTGTGTGTGTGTGTGTGTGTGTGTGTGTGTTCTTGATTCATGCCTCACCCGAGTGTCTGTCTGTGATACTGTGTGTGTCCCTCTCTCTTTTAGCAATGTGGTGATGATTTCTCCCGCAGTGTTGGCCCTACAACACCTACACTTATCTGCACACACACACACACCACACACACACACACACACACACACACACACTCACACACACACACACACACACACACACACACACACACACACACACACACACACACACACACACACACCACACACACTACACACACACACACACACACACACACACACACACACACACACACACACACACCATCATGTCACTCACCACCCCCATCTATCAACTGCTCATTAACTATGTATATATGTATATTATCTATTGATTTAACATACGTAACATGTATATTTGAGTGAGCAGTATTGACAGGTATATAGGTTGCTTTACCTGACAACGTGTACATATGAACCTAATAGGCAGGAGGTCCTGGTTTACTACACAACCCCTATCGCTCATATATCCGTCCAGCCTATGTTGGAAGTTACCCAGTGTGCGAGGTTAGGTTAGGAGGTAGTTTTTGCGTGATTGATGAGGGGTATTGAGTGCAGGAATTAATTTTTTCTGTGAGTGATGGGTATTGAGTGCATTTTTTGTTGTTGCGTGAGTGGTGGGGTGTATTGAGGGAGAATTAATTTTTGCGTGAGTGGTGAGGTCAGGTCAACAGGTTCCCCTGGCACACAGCGGTGAATGATCAAAGTTAATTAAATTTTATCTGCATGAGAGCTGTGTCCTAGAGGGCCTCAGCCACACGCCCTCACTCTCCTCTCAAGTGGACGGAAGAATCTCTCACACACACACACACACACACACACACACACACACACACACACACACTAGATGCATCGTCTTGTGTGTGTGTGTGTGTTTACAAATGTTAAAGTAAATAAACACACTTCACAATATTGTGTTGCCAATTTGTTACAGTGTTGATATGGTAACTTAATCTCTTGCTCAGCCATAATAGGTATCCAAGACCATTATAGGATGTGCTATTTAGGTTGTGTGTTATAGTGAAGTCATATAAGAGAGGCCAGCCATTGTGACTACTCGACCTTACTTGACTCACTGATGGAAGATGGTTTTTTTTTTTTTTTTACAAATTTGACCAATATAGAATTACCACCTTTTCCATACTGATAGGATATTCCACCTCCTCATCCTCCTCCCATATTCCCTCTTGTACCTCTCCCATATCCTTCTACCTCCCCCTTTATCCCCTGTTCCAACCATCTCCCCTCCTTCTATTGCCTCTTACTCCCCTTACCCTCTAATTCCAGCCACCTCACCTCCAACCTCCTCTTCCACCCCGCCCACCACCACCTCCACCCACCTATTCCTCTCTCCTGCTCCTCCACCCAATCTTCCCCCACCTCCTCTTCCACCCACCCCATCGCCTTCACTCCCCACTCTTCCTCCACTCCCCACTCCTCCTCCTCTCCCCACTCCTCCTCCTCACCTCCTCCTCCTCCTCCTCTCCTCCCACTCCTCTCCCCCACTCAGAGAATGACCCTTCAGCTGCCGTGGTCACTGATCCGGGAGTTGATGGCAAAACTTGACTTCTGGTACATATTGTTATTCATGCAGGCAGCCTCACTTTCCTGCCCTGACCTTACTTAACCTAACCTGACCTTACCTAACCTAGCTTCTCTCCTTTATGTGGTTATGATTCGCTTAACTTTTACCTGACCTGTCCTGACCTCACCTGACCCTAATTAACCTAGCCTGGCTTGACCTAACCTTATTTAACCTAACCTAACCTGACATGTCCTAACCTAACCTGACCTTACTTTACCCTAAGATGACCTGACCTTTCTTAACATGACCTAACCTAACCTTCATTAACCTAACCTGACCTTTCTTAACATGACCTATCCTAACCTAACATTACCTAACCTATCTAACTCAACCGTACTCCAGGGACAGAGCGTCAAGTTATCGTACTCAAGTGGACTCCATCATTGTACTCGGGGCTTAAGAGTCCATACATAGCGGGAATTATGCCCTGTTATCAGTGAGGATGACCGGAAATATCACTGAAATTACCCAGCCTGTGTTATGACGCTCTCACCTCACCCACTGGGATATAGGTTAGTTAGGCCCCAGTCCACTAGACCCTTGTTCTAATAGGCCCCAGTTATAATGGGTTTTAGTCTCCATAAGCCTGAGAGAGAGACGGACGCCGTGTGTGTGTGTGTGTGTGTGCGTGCGTGTGTGATTCCGGCTACCATGCATTAACTACAGAGGGTAAATACCTTAATGGAGTCATGGAGTGCAAGAAAATAAACACCATTTAAGTCCCCCACTCTCCCTCCCCTTCCACCTTCTACCCCTCTTCCCTTCCCCTCCCTCTCTCTCCTCCCACAGTTGATTAAGTTGAGTTTCCACCATCACACACACACACACACACACACACACACACAGGAAACGGGGTCACGAGGTCAGCTCTTCGGGGTCAAGGATGTGGGTGGGTGAGCTGATAAAGTGTGTTGGGATTGGAGATATAGATTGGTGGTATGGAGATTCACCTGAGTGTGTTGGAGATTCACCTGAGTGTTGGAGATTGAAGATAAGGACTGCCGATATGAAGATTAACTTAAGTGTGTCGCGAGGCTGTGAATAACACGTCCCAAGAGGATTTTGATTTTACCGCTTACAACGGCTACTTTATTATTGCACCCCACACCCATCCTGTGAGCGGTAGCGCAAAAGGATTACAGACCAGAGTTTACAACGGTCATAATTAACCGCCGTTGTCGGATTTTTATGGCACTGAATGTTACACAGTATTTCATTTACATTAGGGAGGTGTAGGGAGGGGGAGGTGTAGGGGAGGGGGGTCAAAGTCCACGATAACCCTCACTGATAAGAACTGATAACGGGAAGACGAATGAGCGATTAGTTGTATACATAGATTATATAGATAACAACAAGGTTTAAAAACGTGTGGGTGAATGTCTCTCCCATGTTGTCTCTCGTGATGATGATCTCCTTTGGTATCTCTCGTGTTTTCTCTCTCGGTGGCCTTCTCCTTTGGCCATCTCTGGTTGTCTCTCTCGGTGGCCTTCTCCTTTGGCCATCTCTCGTGTTTTCTCCTCGGTGGCCTTCTCCTTGGCCATCTCTCGTTGTCTCTCTCGGTGGCCTTCTCCTTTGGCCATCTCTCGTGTTTTCTCTCGGTGGTCTTCTCCTTTGGCCATCTCTTGTGTTGTCTCTCCGGTGCTTCCCGCCATCTCCTGGTTTTCTCTCCGGTGGTCTCTCCCTTGGCCATCTCTCAGGTTGTCTCCTCCTGGTGGCCCTCTCCCTACCATCCCTAGGCTGTCCCTCCTGGGCCCCTCCTTTGCCATCCCGGTTGTCCCCCTCGGTGGCCTCTCCCTTGGCCATCTCCCTGTTGTCCTCTGGTGGCCCTCCCTTGGCCATCCCTCGGTTGTCCTCCTGGTGGCTCTCCTCGGCCATCCTCGTGTTGTCTCCTCGGTGGCTTTCTCCTTTGGCCATCTCTCGTGCTGTCTCCTCGGTGGCTTCCCTTCCATCTCCTCGTGTTGTCCTCCTCGGTGGTCTTCCTTGGCCATCCTCGTGTTGTCTCTCCGGTGGTCTCCCTTGCCATCTCTCGTGTTGTCCTCCTCGGTGTTCTTCCCTTGGCCATCCTCTGTTGTCCTCCCGGTGGCTTCCTCCATCTCTCGTTTTCTCTCTCGGTGGTCTCTCCTCCCTCACATCCCGTGTTGTCCTCCCGGTGGCCTCCCTACCATCCTTGCAGTTGTCCCCCTCGGTGGCTTCTCCCTACCATCTCTGTGTGTCCTCCCCAGGCCCTTCCCTCCTACCATCCTCGTGTTGTCTCCTGGTGGCTCTTCCCTTGGCCATCCTCTGTGTGTCTTCCTGGTGGCTTCTCCCTACCATCCTCGTGTTGTCCTCCCGGTTTCTTCCCTTGCCATCCTCGTGTTGTCCTCCTGGTGGCTCTCTCCCTACCATCTCCTCGTGTTGTCCTCCTCGGTGGCTCCTTCCCTTGGCCATCTCGTGCTGTCTCTCCTGGTGGCTCCTCCCACCATCTCGTGTTGTCCTCCTGGTGGCCTTCCTACCATCCCTCGTGTTGTCCTCCCTGGTCTTCCCCACATCTTCGTGCTCTTCTCCGGTGGCTCCTCCTTACCATCCTCAGGTTGTCTCCTCCTGGTGGTCTTCCTCCCTTGGCCATCTCAGTTGTCTCTCCGGTGGTCTTCCCTACCATCTCTGTTGTCTCCCGGTGGCTCCTTGCCATCCTCGTGTTGTCTCCTCGGTGGTCTCTCCCTACCATCTCGTGTTGTCTCCTCGGTGGCTCCCTCCCTTCCATCTCTCGTGTTGTCCTCCTCGGTGGCCTCTCCTTTGGCCATCTCCTCGTTTTCTCCTCGGTCTTCCCTTGCCATCTCCTCGTGTTGTCTCCTCGGTGGCCTCTCTCCTTTGGCCATCTCTTGTGTTGTCTCCTCCTGGTGGTCTCCCTTGGCCATCTCAGGTTGTCTCCGGTGGCCTTCCTTTGGCCATCTCTTGTGGTTGTCCTCCTGTGGTCTTCTCCTTGGCCATCTCTGTGTTGTCTCCTCGGTGGCCCTTCTCCTTGGCCATCCTTGTGTTGTCTCTCCCGGGCCTCCTTGGCCATCTCTTGTGTTGTCTCTCCGGTGGCCTCTTCTCCTTGGCCATCTCTTTGTGTTGTCTCTGGGATGGCTCTCCTTGGCCATCTCCCACTGGTTGTCCTGTTCCAGGTCTCTTAATCACTTGAACTGACTGGTAAAACTGATTGTAATTGTAGTCCTTGCAGGTCTTGAGGTCCACTTGACCTATAACCCACAGCAGTGCCATGTCTGGAATTATTGCTCCTGCCCTCACACCTCTCCCTCACATACCTCCTACATACCTCCCCTCACCTCCCTCCCCCTCACACCTCCCTCCCCCTCACCCTCCCTCCCACACACACCTCTACCACACACCTCCCACTCCCCTATCACACACCTCCCACTCCCCCCTCCCACACACCCTCTCCAACACACCTCCCACTGTCCACGTGCCTCCCATGATTGGAATTGACGACGGCTCCAGTCACTGATACGCCGAGGTCTTCACGCCTCCACCTCATCACGACCTCTCACATTACAGAGGCTAAAACACGGCTCCAATACCTGTGATGGTCGTTAATTAGAACACCTGAAGATTATCCCCAGCCCAGCTTATTGAACCCTTAAGATTAAACACTAAACCTAACCTAACCTAACCTCACTTATCTAACCCCACCCCACACTCCCCACCCAACTCCCCACTCCTACCCCACCCCCTACACACTCCTACACACACCCCCACACACACACACCCCTACACACACACACCCCCACACACACACCCCTACACACACACACACCCCACACACACACACCCCACACACACACACCCCCACACACACACCCCCTACACACACCCCTACACACACCCCTACACACACCCCTACACACACCCCCCTACACACCCCTACACACACCCCTACACATACCCCCTACACACACCCTACACACCCCACACACACCCTACACACACCCCACACACCCCCTACACACACCCCACACACACCCCACACACACCCCACACCCCCTCACACACCCCCACACTACACACCCCCCACACCCCCCACACCCCCACACACCCCACACACACCCCACACACCCCTACACACCCCCTACACACCCCTACACCAACATCCCTACACACATCCCTTACACACTCCTACACACCCCACACACCCCTACACATCTTACACACACCTACACAAACCCCTACACAAACCCTACACAAACCCCTACACAAACCCCTACACACACCCCCTACACCTACACACACCCTGTATCATCACGGTGCTCAGTGGAGTCTCGGCTTGAGTTAACACTGAATACATTGTACACTATAATGCCCGTCACCTCTCACGCCTCCTATTTCTTACCACTGGAATCCCAATGGTCTAATAACTCACTTGTTGTAAAGACTCTAGCTAAGACTGGAAGGCTTAGATAACCATCAAGACGGTAAAGACCGCTTAGATAACCTTCAAGACTGTAAAAGACCGCTTAGATAACCTTCAAGACTGGTGTAAAGACCGCTTAGATAACCATCAAGACTGGTAAAGACCGCTTAGATAACTTTCAAGATTATGTAAAGACTCCTAAGATAACCATCAAGACTGGTAAAGACCGCTTAGATAACCTTCAAGACTCTAGCTAAGACTCAAAGACTTACAGAGACTCCAAAGACTCACAAAGACACCCATAGACTGTTACAAAAGACTCACAAAGACTGTTACAGGAACTCCAAAGACACACACAAAGACTCACAAGACTCCAAAGACTCGCAAGACTCCAAAGACTCGCAAGACTCCAAAGACTCACACAAAGAAAGACTATCATAACCCCCCCCCCATAGCACTGTGACGACCCTTCTCCTGTCGATGTATCCAAACGACCGATATAAAATGGTTTGTCATATACCAGATCGCGTCTTTGCCTATTGACGGTCGCTGTGAGGTTACTGGTCAAGGTGGATTGGTCGTGCTGTGAGGTTACTGGTCGTGCTGTGAGGTTGGTCGCTGGAGGTTGCTGGTCGCTGTGAGGTTACTGGTGTGCTGTGACGTTACTGGCCGTGCTGTGAGGTTGTTGGTCGTGCTAGAGGTTGTTGGTCGTGCTGTGAGATTACTGGTCGTGCTGTGAGGTTACTGGTCGGTCGGTCGTTCTGTGAGGTTACTGGTCGTGCTGAGGTTGCTGGTCAATGAGGTTACGGTCGTGCTGTGAGGTTACTGGTCGTGCTGTGAGGTTGCTCTGCCAGGAGGTTGCTGGTCGTGCTGTGAGGTTGCTGCACAGATTCCAGTTGTAATAAGGTCCCAGTTCCCACAGGCCCAGTTCTAATAGGCCCCTGAACAGGCCCCAGTTATAACAGGCCCCAGTTAACAGGCCCCTGGTTCTAATAGATCCCAGTTCTGGCACCCAGTTCTAATAGACCCAGTTCTAATAGGCTCCAGTTATAACAGGCCCCAGTTCTAATAGGCCCCAGTTCTAATAGACCCCAGTTCTAATAGACCCCAGTTCTAATAGGCCCCAGTTATAACAGGCCCCAGTTATAACAGGCCCCAGTTCTAATAGATCCCAGTCTTAATTACCTTCAAACTAACCTAATCCTAACCTGTACCTAATCCCCAAACTAACCTAATCCTAACCTGTACCTAATCCCCAAACTAACCTAATCCTAACCTGTACCTAATCCCCACACTAACCTAATCCTAACCTGTACCTAATCCACACAACCTAATCCCAACTTACTGTGATATTGATTAGACCCATTTGGATTAGGACCCGCTACTGGGCTGGCCAACAGACTAGTTGGCCAACAGACTAGTACTGGGGCCCAACAGGACTACGTACGGGCACAGACTGGGCCCACTGGGCAACAGGACTAGTACTGGGGCCCAACAGGACTAGTACTGGGGCCCAACAGGACTAGTACTGGGGCCCAACAGGACTAGTACTGGGGCTAACAGGACTAGTACTGGGGCCCAACAGGACTAGTACTGGGGCCCAACAGGACTAGTACCAGGATAGGACTAGTACTGGGGCCCAACAGGACGTCTGGGGCCCCACTCAACCAACCACTCTCTCCAATAGACAAGATTGATTTGCAAATCTATACACAGACATAATTCGCCCCCAACCACCACTACCAGCAACAACACGAATAACAACACCACCAACAACCACCACTACCAGCAACAACACCACCAACAACCACCACTCCAGCAACAACACACCACCAACAACCACCACTACCACAACAACACCACCACAACCACCACTAAAAAGCACCCACCACCACCACTACAGCAACACACCAACAACCACCACTACCAGCAACAACACCACCAACAACCACCACTATCACCACACACCACACCACCACCAACAACACCACCACCACGCCTCAACAACCAACAACAACACCAAGAACACCATCCCCTACCATCACATCCCCCTACCACCACTATTCCCCCTACCATCACCACCATCCTCCCCTACACCACCACCATCCTCCTCACCACCACCATCCCCCTACCACCACCACCACCATCCTCCTACCACCACCATCATCACACCCCACCACCATCCCCTACCACCACCACCATCCCCTACCACCACCATCTACCACCCCTCCACCACCATCACCCTACCACCACCACCATCACCACCGCACCATCCCCCACATCACCCCCTACCACCATCACCCCTACCACCATCACCCCCCTACCACCATCACCCCCTACCATCACCCCTACACCCATCACCCCTACCACCATCTACCACCATCCTCACCACCATATTGCCGGGTTATTGAAAATGGGGAAGTTGAGTGTAATTTTGGAGGTTCGATACCCAGTTCATCAATGGTGGAGAATGGTGGCGACAGAGACATCGACTCGGGTGGTGGCGTGAGTTGAGTGGGGGTGAGAGGAGGGGTTGGGAGGGAGTGAGTGAGGGAGAGAGTGAGTTGAGTGGGGGTGAGAGTGAGGGAGAGAGGGAGAGAGTGAGTTGAGTGGGGAGAGAATGAGTTGACGGAGGGAGAGAGTGAGTGAGTGAATGAACGAACGAGAGAGAGTGAGTGAGTGAATGAACAAGAGAAGATGTGAACGAACGAACGAAAGTGAATGAGAGAGAGAGAGAGAGAGAGAGAAATGCCTCAATACCCTACCATGTTGTTTACCTGCTGGTTGTTATGTTACCTTATTCCTATACGGTAAACAGGCCGACCCTAACTAGACGATGAGCAAATACCCGCGAACGTCAGCTGGCCAGAAAAATGATGGCCGCTCTTATAGGCAGTGACTAAACCCTGACTGACGAAGATGTGTGTGTGTGTGTGTGTGTGTGTGTGTGTTCGCAGATATATTTCTTTGTGTGTACAACTAAACGTATTTGTCTGTGTGACTGTATGTAAAAATGAACGCATGTGTGTGTGTGTAAAAGTAAACGTGTGTGTGTGTGTGTGAACCCCAAGCACTGAACCTGAATCTGAACCTCGAAACCTCAATCTGAACCCTTTAGCCCGAATCTGACCCTTGAGCCCCGAATCTGAACCCTCGAACACTGAACCCTTGAACCCTTGATCTGTACTTCCTGAGCTGGTTCAATTCGTAAGAAAAAAAAAACACTTATTATTAATATATATATCTGACAAGGTCTTTCTATGCTAACTGACAAATCTTGGAGAGTGTGTGTGTGTGTGTGTGTGTGTGTGTGTGTGTGTGTGTGTGTGTGTGTGTGTGTGTGTGGTTGGGTGGTGGTTGTGACGAAGACAGTTACAGTGAATTAAGAGGAAAGTCGGTGCGATCTTTGACTTACATTTCCTCCTCCTCCTCTTCTCTTCTCCTCCTCCTCCTCCTCTTTCTCCTCCACTCCCTTCCATCTCTCCTCCTCTCCTCCTCCTCTTCTCTCCTCCTTTTCCTCCTCCTCCTTTGTTGTGATGGTATGGTTGGTACCCGTGTGTGGTAATTTTATGAGGTGACGTAATAGTGTTCTGAATTTTATGAGGTTAGGTTAGGGATGGGTTAAGTTAGGTTAGGGATGGGTTAGGTTAGGTAAGGTTAGGCTAGGTTACGTTAGGGATGAGTTAGATTATCCCTAACCTAACCTAACCTTAACCTAGATATAATAAGAGGTGTAGTTAATGGCCGTGTTAATACTTTCTCATTATGTTTCTTGACAGCTTTTGTTGTTATCTGTTTCCGGTGTGAATAATGGCCGTTGTTTATGTGTGTCATGGGAAATTATGTATAATATATATATATATATATATATATATATATATATATATATATATATATATATATATATATATATATATATATATATATATATATTCTCTCTCTCTCTCTTTTTCTTTCTCCAGATCTCTTCACATCATTTCTCTTCTCCTCTCTTTTCTCCTCATTAAATTCTCTTCTGTCTCTATCCTTCCTTTCCTTTCATCTCTCTCTCTCTCTCTCTCTCTCTCCCTCAAGGAGTTTTTACACAACTAGTTGCCAATTTGGGGTTTTAATGTGAAGGATTTTTCAGTCTCAAATTTTAGTGGTGCAGTATTTATTTTTATTTTACTTGATACTGAGGCTTTTATTAGTCGTAATATTTACCAGTTGAAATACGTTGGGTAGAGATTGACCTTAAGTTAGAATTATGGAGAGAGAGAGAGAGAGAGAGCACCTCAGTTATACAGAGAGGTTGGGACGTCTTCAACTGCCAAGCACTAGCTTATACTGAGCAAGGGGGGATCTAATTGAAGTTTATAAACATCTCAGGGGGCACTACTCAGTTGAGTGTCCTTACTTGGAGCTGGCGGACGCTCGCCCCACAAGGGGTCACAGCTCAAGGTTGAAGAAGCCACAAGTCCAGAAAACTGTGAGGGAAAACTTTTCGGAGTGAGAGTTGTGAACTCTTAGAATAATCTGCCAGAGAGTGTAAAAGTAAAGTATCACTCCAGCGCCCAGGGTGACTTACGCAGTTACCCCTTCTAGATCCGTCGTTTTCTTTGATAATAAACCACCGGGTCTGGTACCCTGTTGTGGTGTATTTGGACAACAGGTAGCCATTGGTGGAACGAGGGCTTCTCATTGGCTCATTAGCGGAACGAGAGCTGCTCATTGGCGTTCTCATTCCTAGGCACCTATATATTATATTTGAGTAACTCCCGCATAAATATATAAATTGATAAATCCTGTATACTTACAGTAGGTGTCTAAGTAAAGTAAATAAAATACGCACTTAAGGGAATAAAAGTAATCGTCGAACGTTATCCCGTCTACTTAAGGAGACGATATAAGTGTGCAAGTAATTATCCCCTGGGGTCTGATTTACTGAAGTATTAGCTTATTGCCGTGGGTCCACCAGTCCTAGGCCCCAGTACCATAAGTTCCCAGTAAAGCTAGGTTAGGTTACCCGTGGGCCCGTACTATATACCTGCACTGTCTATAGACATGCTGAACTGTATACCTGCATTGTATGTATACCTGATGAACTGTCACCTGCACACATGCTAAATCAATTGTAAACTTGTATGGTGATATTACAGGATAAACATCTATCAATATTTCTATCTATCTTCCAGGCGGAGCACATTGTTACCGTGGGTGCTGCCGCCTGCGTGTAGGAGGAGGAGGAGGAGGAGGCGGCGGTGGTGGTGGTGGTGGTGGGAGCAGCGGCCACACCCCCTCCCTGGCCATGTCACGCCCCTACCCATCTCGCCCCCCCCCTCCATGTTCCTCAGCGATGGCGGCAAGAACAACCCCTTCGATAATGTTAGCTTTAGGTGAGTCAATCAGTAGGTGGTGGTGGTTGTTACTCTTGTTATGATGTTGTTACTGTTGTTATAATGTTGTTAAAGTTGTTATAATGTTATAAATTTGTTATTGTTCGTTATGTTAGTAATTGCATTATTCCATCAACTATTAACAAATTATGAGATATGACTCGCTAGGTTGGGGTAGGTTAGGTTTGGTTAGGTTAGGTTAGGTTAGGTTGGGGGGGGGAGTTCCTTATGGAATGGGACCATTAAAAATTGGGACCTATTAGAGCCAGGACCCCATTAGAACTAGGACCCCCATTGAACTAGGACCCCCGTTAGACTAGGACCCCATTAGAATTAGGACCCCCATTTGACTGGACCCATGAACTAGGACCCCCATTAGAACTAGGACCCCGTTGATAGGACCCCGTTAGATCTAGTATCCCCATTGAACTGGGACCCCCGTTAGAACTAGGACCCCATTAGAACTAGGACCCCATTAGAACTAGGACCCCGTTGAACTGAGAACTAGGACCCCATTGAACTAGGACCCATTGGAATTGGGACCCCATTTGAACTAGGACCCCATTGAGACTAGGACCCCATTGGAACTAGGACCCCCATTAGAATTAGGACCCCCATAAAACTAGGACCCCATTGAACTAGTATCCCCATTAGACTGGGACCCCGTTAGAACTGGGACTCCCATTAGAACTAGGACCCCCATTAGACTAGGACCCCGTTGGAACTGGGACCCCATTGGAATTGGGACCCCAAGACTGGGACCCCATTAGAACTGGGACCCCATTAGAACTAGGACCCCATTAGAACTAGGGACCCCCATAAACTAGGACCCCATTAGAACTGGGACCCCCGTTAGAACTAGGACCCCATTAGAACTAGGACCCCCATTAGAACTGGACCCCGTTAGAACTAGGACCCCATTAGAAACTGGGACCCCCATTGGAACTAGGACCCCGTTAGCTGGAATGAACTAGGACCCCCATTGGATGGGACCCCCATGGAACTGGGACCCCGTTGGAACTAGGACATTGAATTGGACCCCCATTTGAACTGGACCCCATTGGAACTAGGACCTCCATTAGAACTAGGACCCCCATTAGAACTAGGACCCCATTAGAACTAGGACCCCATTAGAACTAGGACCTCCATTAGAACTAGGACCCCCATTAGAACTAGGACCCCCAAGAATTAGGACCACCATTAGAACTAGGACCTCCCCCATGACCTTATTACCAGAGAGTGAATAACCTGTCCTTGATAAACACTTCTCTGTAGGGGCGGGTCCGATAAGACGAGTCGCCTGGGGGATAAGCAGGAGGTCTTCAACTACACCTTCGGCAGTATTGAGGATGAAGGAGGCGTCACCCGACCGTAAGTGGATGGATGGGACTCATTGATTGGTTGATTGATACCGATAGGGATTAAGAGCGGTTTTGATTGGTTGGAGGAGGTGATGGGTTGATTAAGAATGGTTTTGATTGGTTGGTAGAGGTGAAAGGTTGATTAAGAATAGTTTTGATTGGTTGGAGGAGGTGAAGGGTGATTAAGAATGGTTTTGATTGGTCAGGGTGAAGACGATGTAAGTGGATTGGGCCGATTGGTTGGTTGATAGCCGATTCGGAGTGGTTTTGATTGGTTGGGATGTGTTTGAGCCTTTAAATGGATTGAAGTGATTGGTGGATAGCTAAAAAATGTGATTTTGATGGGGAGAGGGATAGAGATAAAAACGGATGAGAGGGATGGCGAGAGAGAATGGGAGGATGGCGAGAGAGGATAGAGATAAAAACAGAGTGAGAGAGGCGTTTATGCATCCATTGGTCCTGGAAGATATTATTAAGTGTTCAGTACATGAATTTAATAGGATATTGTAGGACTGTAGGATATGAGGTGTGTACTGTACGTGTGTGTTGCAGGGACCCCGGGGAGCTACAGCAGGAGGTGTTGGAGCTGGCACACACCAACCGGCGCCTCACGGGGGAGAACGCAGACCTCACCGCCCACCTCACCCACGCCGAGGATACCAACCTCTCCCTCAGAGAACAATGCCACCACCTGGAACACACGCTCAGCAGGTATGAGATTCCTGGCCCCTCCCTCCCTCCCTTGCCCTCCTGCCCCCTTCTCCCCCTTTCCTCTTCCCCTGTCCACCTCCCCTTTCCTCTTCCCCTGCCCACCTCCCCCTCTCCCTCTTTCCCCTCTCCCTCTGCCGCTCTCCTCCTACATCCCCCTTATCCCCTACATTACTCCTCCTCCTCCTCTCCTCCTCCCTCCTCCTCCTCCTCCTCCTCCTCCCTCCTCCTCCTCCTCCTCTTCTCTTCCTCTCAGTCTGCTCTTCTTCCTGTTTCTAATCCTCTTCTTCTTTCTCTATGTAGATAAACCTGAAATATGCCATGTATGAATAGCATTAATACTAATTACTAACTTATCTACCTTATCTACTTTAGGTTAAATTTGGTTCTGTGAAGATACGGAAGACTTTGTTAAATTCAGCATGTTAATCTCACATATGCACTTATTAACACGGACTTATAACAATATTAACACAAATTATCCTCATGTCGCAAAACAGACTGGTGCAGTTAGAGGCTTAATTGGACAATAATTCTAAAATGCATGGCAGTAAAGTTAGTTCACCATAAAGGCATTAAAAGTGTATTCGGAGAAAAGATTATTTTAACTACTGTGTCACTGTCTGTTAAGCATAGTGATAAAATGGATTATGTGTAGATTAGGCACCCCGGTTTATTTCAGATGAAGATTAACCACACCACGCTAATCTAACCTAATCTAACCTAACCTAACCTAACCTAACCTAACCACACCACGCCAATCTAACCTAACCTAACCTAACCTAACCCCCAAGTAGCATTAGGGTGTTTATAAGCTTGAGGTGAAATAAGCTGGGGTGCCTAACCTTCTCATGATTCTGAAAGTTTTACTCTTGGTAATACAGAATTTCTATATCAACGTTTACATGTTCTGAAACAATGGTTATAACAAGACACACTTAACATCAAAACCACCAGGTGTCATTGAAGCACTTTTGTAACGTTACGAGTTCAGGGGTGACAGTTTCCAGCCATGAGCGGGCAAATGTGGTATATTTCTTGCATGACTTGGGAACGAATTGGTGCCACTTTAATCAATGCATCCGTTCACCTTGAGATCCTTAAATGGTGTTATCATACTCCTGCCTGCCAGTCCATGATGAATATAAGTTCTTGTGAGGCTTTGTAATTTGTTATTTTCATTTTGTGATGAATTAATTTTTTTTTTGCTGTAAAGATTAACTTGGGAATGTGTAACTGGTACCTAAGTTCTGTGGTGTTCATATCGTTACTCAGATAATGTGATCTCTCTCTCTCTCTCTCTCTCTCTCTCTCTCTCTCTCTCTCTCTCTCTCTCTCCACTCCCCCCCCTCCCCTCCCTCCCTCTCCTCTCCCCTCCCCTCCCTCTCCCCCTCTCCCTTGTTTACATTTACTCAACTGTATGTATCTGACTTAAATATCTATTGCTAAAATCTGTGTTTCAGTGTTCAGCAGCAACTGGTGGCAGCGCGCAGGCTGGAGGCAGAGATGGAAGAGGTCCAGAACCAACTGGAGTGTGAACGGGAGGAGAAGGAGCAGTTGCAAACACGCCTCACATACCTGGAGAAGGACAACCTCACGCTCACCACCAGGCTTGAGGACCTCCTGCAACAGGTCCGTTCTCACCGTTTATTGACCTGTGTTTTGTTATTATTATTCCTTTCTCACTTTGTGTTGGGTGTATCATGGAAGAGAGAGAGAGAGAGAGAGAGAGAGAGAGAGAGAGAGAGAGAGAGAGAGGTGTTATGTGTGCACCTCTCACAACTATGATCTGGGTTCGAGTCCTGCTTGGCCCAGACACACGCGAGAAGGGTGTTATTCAGTGTAACAGTCACTCCCAAACATAGCAGGTTTTTCCTATCGCTGGACAATATAGTAACAAAGAACAGACCAATGTCTATTAAGTTGGTAAGTGATGAATGATGAATACAAATACAGTAATTGCAATTGTGGAAAGTGACAGGTAATGGTTAAGGTAACAAGTTGAAAAGTCTACATATATGTTTGTTTCGTTATCTTAAATAGGCAGTATACAGAGTGAATCTTGATACAGTATATATGTTGCTGCATGACTTAGTTCTATAGGGATGATAATGCTGTAACAGTTTAGACTATGCATGACACAGAATGATGGGTGTCTGTTTTGGCTCGAGGCACCCAACAGTAGAGAGGGTTAAGGCTTGCAAGGGTGAATTATAGCAGTGTGCCTGGGTTTATATTTTTTGAATACACTGTAGATGTATATGACTTGATGTATCTACCTAGTTTTCAAGGTTAAGAAATATATGGCAATAACATAGGACGGACATTCTTATATATTTTATTGGTATACAGTAATGTACTGTTCTTCACACACCCATCTTATTGTGCAGATGGAGAGTGACCAAGAGGATACGGAAAGCCAGGCAGCACTGCAGGCAGAGCTGGTGAAGAATCACAAGGATGAGGTGGCCACACTGGTCAATGAGCTGGCCAAGTGGAAGGTTGAAGCTGAAACACATGCACTGGCTGCACATCATCTGGATGAAACTGCTAAGGATCTTAGAAAACTCAATACGGTAATACTGTACTTAGTTAGAGGAGGAAGGTTTTGTCTTATGATAAAACTAAACCTGTCAAACACCTCACAGGCATAGCACACTCTCCTTTACTTTCATTTACTTTACAGTTAAGTAAAGGCTTCAACCTCATAAGCCCCAGTAATCCCCGAGAGAACTGCTGAATTCATGTAGTAGTTTGGATATAACTGGATAGGAAAGCTGCAACATTTTCCTGGTAATGAGAAGCTCTATCTTTGAGATGTTTGATGGAAGAACAACACACAGATATCATGCCAAAAATGTGTCCTGGGTGGCTTACTACTGTACTGCCCTTCATTTATGATATAAAGAAAACTGTCGCAGTATAAAGTTAATTTTGATAGCCCTTAGTAATTGCTGTGGGAAAGAAGGATCTCTGTCCATAGCTTGTGAGCAGTCTCTGCCTATTTAATATATGAACTGTTGTCGTACCTGTTGTACAGTACCTTATCTGAGCCAACCTCAGTTATACATGATAAACTGTAGATCCTTAAGTTAATGCACAGAGCAGTACTCTAAAAAGGGGGAAAGGGGATGGGCATTAGGCGAGTCAGTTGTATTAATCGTAACATTTGGTTTTACTCTGACAAGCTCACTCATGTAAGACTTAGGATAGTTGGAATCAAGCAGCTCATTCTCCCACCATTCATTCTCTGGTAACTCATCAGCAACAAACCTGATTAACCAGAACACTTTTAGAAAAATCTTTAAAACATTCTGTATTTCCAGGCTCTCCGGGATGAAAAGGCCAATTTGGAGGAACAGCTGGCCCACTTGAAGGAGGAGCTTGTCTCAGCTACCCACTCTGAGACAGAAGTAAGTTTTTATTGGTAGAAAATACATAGATGTGTAATAAGTATAAGTAACAGTAACAATATAGGACGTTAAGGAACAGCATGAAGATGTGTGTGTGTATGAGTGAGGTTTAAGTTTTAACAATGAAAGAAGAAATTATATTAGGTGTACAAATATTGAATAAATTAGACAGACAAAAAATTAATCCTTTTACAAACCCAAACTTTCTCAACATTTTTAATTGTTTTGATGCAGAGAGGTCAGACAAGTGCTGACTCTTATTTGGTAGCATTCAGCAGCTACTGTAGTGGGTTACCTTACTTTCCTGATGTGATGTTAGTCCATCATAGAGTTGTTCCATCATCAAGAAGTACAGTATACGTAACTGTGTTCACATTTTATGATATTTATTGCTGAGTGTACAAGGATTAGTATACAAGGATGGAACTCAGATCTTTTCAGTGCTACTGGTATTATATTTAACACACAGTGAAACCTCCATTTAACGAACTTTTCTCTCCATAAACCATTAGGTGGGGGGGTTTCACATGACATACCCTCGATATAACGGACTTTCTTCTCTATATAGTCCACTAAATAGAGGCTTGACTGTACAGCAAGAAAAATTATTTACTCTCATTAAACATCAAATGATATGTAATAACTATATTCCTTTGTGCTGTTGTAGATTAGTGGCATTGATGTGGGTGAAGAGGCTGAACAAAATAATGTGGATTCAGAGGAAGTAATGTTGTCCAGACCTCACAGTAAGGGGACCTGGGGAGCACCTTCGTTCTCCACTCCTTACTGCAACAAGTCAGCTTTATCATCCCCTGAAGATACTCCTCTCAGCATACACTCTGAAATACAAACAATGGTAGGTATGATAAACTAAAGCTTATTTGGTATCTCCATTACAGCTTAGTGAAAATGAAATACAATCAATGGTACAGTGAACTAAAGCATATTCAGTATCTCCATTGCAGCTTAGTGAAAATGAAATAGAAATAATGGTACAGTGAACTAAAGCATATTCAGTATCTCCATTGTAGCTTAGTGAAAATGAAATAGAAACTGGTACAGTGAACTAAAGCTTATTTGGTATCTCCATTGCAGCTTAAATATGTAAAAATGTCCCCAAAATACAAACATTAGTAAAGCTAACACTACTGTGACTAATTAGTACACTTCTGAGTATAGCTTAAAAAATAGGGTGTATAAACGACTCACAATGGCACAGGTAATTAAAGCTGGATAATAGCTTGTTACAGCTTGAAAATGAGGTTGTCCAAAGGTTAATTTAGAGGCTTGTTAAGGTTATTAGAGTACTATAATTATCACAGCAGCAGGTTTTTAATTTGAGGTCACTTTGTTTAACCCTTTAAGGACGATCGGACTCAAGGGGTTATGATATTGTACTCAAGATTTTAAGATATCGTACTCTAGGGGTTATGATATTGTACTCAAGAGTTTTATTGACAGCATGGAATTTACTGATATTGATAGAGTTTATTGAACCATATACAGATTCAGAGTGGACAATAAAAACAACTTCGACCTTTTAGAGGTTAAATTACTGGTAAATAAGGTTCATTAAATATGGTTCAGTATCATTAATGAGTCGGCGTAGGAGAATATCTTAATAGTTATTCAAGTTGGTGTATTGATACTGATAGATCTCCTCCTCAAAGACTGTTCTCCATAATACAGTAGGGGTGTATGTTCTCCACAATACAGTAGGTGGTGTGTGTTCTCCATAATACAGTAGTTGATGTATTAGTAATGAATGTGTTTTATCTTGTGAAGGGCGAGTACAGCGGGTCATTGCCGTTCTGCGAGAAGAGCAAAAACACTACCTCATCTGTCGTTAAGAGTGAGGCTGGTGTGAACACTGTGCCTCAGCCTTATCTCTCGGACAAAAGTTTATCATCACTGACTAGTCTTCTTAACAGCATGGTAATTACAGTACTATCTTTATGTGTATCAGCTGAATGTGTTATCTTATTCATCAGTTTTATCTAACAAGGTAGTTTTTATAGTGGTCTTCTCACCATCATACTATATATTAACTCTTGTTTTAATACCACGTGTACATATGTGTCAGGGCTGAGATGGTTTCAGGTGTATGTAAAGAATAGAGGAGACCAACTGGGTGAAGATATGAACTCTAAAGGAAGGAGAGTCAGGGGTAGGTTTAGAATGACATGGGAAGAGGCTGTAGGTACTGATCTCGGGGAATAAGCATCTGACGAGAGAGGCTGGAAGAGAGCTGCCATCAGGTAATCGTTTGCTAGCCCTTGATGGTGTGTGGGATGGGCCATGATAATTGGTGATGATTGAGGAAAATAATATGGAAGATAATTGATTCATTAGTTATTTATGGGTAAGGAAGATTATAAATGATAGCTAAATTTACTGATTGTTGATAAAAGGTTGATATTTTAATGGATAACGAGTATTTTATAGGATAGATTTAGTTATGAATTGTGTATAGATAATGACATTCATAAAGATATCCATCCATCCACAACAGTTAAAATGGTGGAGAGACTGGGAGGAGCGAGGTGTTCCACTGCTGAAGGGAACGATTGAGGAAGACACTGCTGCCCTTCACGTCCACTTCATAGCTCACCATGGTAAGCTAAAGAAGGACAAGTTAAAAGAACAATGATGTTTTGGTTTGGAATAATAATCTCACTAGCTACTGTAATTATCACAAATATCCATCTTCTGTATGGACTTGTCTCTGTGTGTGTGTGTGTGTTCAAGGTACTGTAACCAAACAGCTAAGTGATTACTCTACTGTATTTGTTATGAATGGCTAGGTTGGATAGTTTTAAGATACTGTATATTTCTCTTCCTATGAGGTTAAGTTGCTTTTAGATACTTTTCCTTTCATGTTCAAGTAAGGTTATTTAAAATACCAGTGTAGTATATCATCTACACTGAGAGAGAGAGAGAGATCATCAATCTTAAAACTTTGGCTGATTCCCGGTCACATCAGAGATCATCATTCACTACAGGTTGCTCCCCCTGCTCACCCCTCCCTTGTATCCTCCACTGGGTGTTAGGCTTTTGTTTATGGAGAAGAACCACCTATTTTTATTATTGTACTAAGAAGCGTCATATATTTGAGGGGGAAAATTTCATCATCATGAGGTAGAATTTCTTTGCACTGCTTCACTCTGGGGTTTGGCCATATCAGAAGAGCCTCCAGTCCTACATATCACTACCATATCTCCCCTGTTCTCCCTTTCCTCCCCCTTATTTCCCCTTTAAGTTATTGGAACATATAGACAAAATGTAATTATTTGTATATATGATGATTTTTATAATATTGTGAATTATGTTGACAGAGGAGCTGCTGAAATTAGAGAAGGAACTACAGGAGATAAAGAAACAAATTGTGATACATACTCCTCCACCGTCCTCTGGAAGAACGTCAGTAAGTGATGGTTGTAGGGAGGGTTCACTGAGTAGCCCCCGTGATACACAGTTGCCATCTGCCCAACATGTTACGCCCAAATCAAAGCCCCAGAAGACTCCAGGGTCTCTTGTGTCTCAGTTGATCTCTAGATTTGAACAGTCTAGTCGTTCCACAAGTCCAGCGTGCTCAGAGCTGAGTGACAGGTTTGGATTTGTGGAGTGTAATAGTAATTTATCCAAAATGGTGGAAAGATCCAGGGCAGGCAGAGGTTCATCGAGTTCTTACCCGGATCATGATTGTGGCCGCAGCTCTCCCAGTTATGATGGTGGTAGAAGTTCTGCCAGTTCTGACTTCGGTAGAGCTTCCCCTAGTTCTGAACACACCTCGCCTACTTTTAAGACCATGGAGGATCATAAGATTCAAAAGAAAAACTCCTCTGAGTCAGACTCATGCTTAGGCAGCAATTTAGTGATAAGTGAAGAGAGTGGTGATGAGCATTATTGTAGCAGTGATATACTGAGTGCCAAAGACTGTGTGGGTGAAACAAGCCCAACTTCTCAGGAATATATTGATATTGTACTTCATAACAGTATTGAACAAGATACGGATTTTACTTACATGGATACTGAAAATACAGTGCAAGAAACGAGCACGACTGTAGTGTGTGATAATATAGAGGAAGACAACAAAGAGGAGGACCTTCCTGAAGATACAGAGAAGTTTGGTGGAATATTACTAGACTGTGGCCTTGAAACTGAGGACCTCGTGACAAAAGAAGACAACAGAAAGGAGGATAACAGAAATGTGGAGAATGAGGACCATACAGGTTCATCAGCACACAGAGATGACCAAGAAAAGGATAATGGAAGCACCACCACCGTCGAGGTTGATATTGAACTAGAAACCGACATATACATGGAGACCAGTCACTTGATGAAGCTGATGAATGAAGTAGTTGAGCAGAGGACCATCATTCAACAACTGAGGGAACAGGTATAATACTTTTGTGACTTTTTGTTTTGTTTTGGAGGTGGTGTTGGTGTATGGGGCTGGGCTGTGTGAAGTGACAGGGATAAGCCAGACTGATATTGAGAGGAACACCACAGCAGAGGGCATTTGTAACAACTGTAAGAGTGATAGAATGACAGAGAGAGAAGATAGTCTGTATTGGCCATGTTAAGATATATACAGTACTCTACATTTAAAAGGAAGGACAGTGTAAATAAACAGTTCTTTACACCACATTGAAAGAAGGAATTGGCAATGAGGATTTGATTAACAGAGAATAAGTACCCGGTAGTTATGAAGAGGATGAAGGATGTCTTAGTGGTGATATTTAGAAATGGTATAGATAAATATGTTGGATATATGATGATGTAAAAGCGTATAGAGAATGTTTATGATAGTGCTATTGAAGGTAGAGTGGAGGGATATTTTTCTAATGGGTTCCAGGCTTAATATACCTCAGCTTAACCTAACCCAGCTTATGGTATTAGATTATGACCTAGTATTAATTAATGAATCTCACTTGTAAAGGAAACTTGTTCTGTTGGTTAGGTCAGGTTGGGGCCATTTGATCTGTAACTGAATGGGTGGTGAGGCTGTGGGTTAAAGGGAGGTAGTGGGTTAAGGGGAAGCGGTGGGTTATAGGGAGGCAGTGGGTTATATGGAGGCAGTGGGTTATGAGGAGGTAGTGGGTTATAGGGAGGTAGTGGGTTATATGGAGGCAGTGGGTTATATGGAGGCAGTGGGTTATAGGGAGGTAGTGGGTTATATGGAGGCAGTGGGTTATGAGGAAGCAGTGGGTTTTTGTTAGTAATATATTGTTTAAGAAAGAGGAAAAGGTGAAAAAGTATTTATCATCGTGGTGATCTAAGTAACATAGTTGATTAAAGTACGGTCTATAGGGGTTCAAGTTGAGTACTGTATATACTTATGTACTATTCTTAGGGAAAGTAGTGTTAGAGACATTCACACCTCTTCATGCAGATATACATTATTTTATCTTCAATCTTATTCATATTTTCATTTGTTATTTCTCAACTTGTTCAACCATTCTCCCACATGTCCAATCATCCTGACTATTTTAGGCGTCTATAAAATGAATCCTTAGTATTTTGCTGGGATTATATTTCAGCTGACCCTCATGGAAGATAAGAAGGAGTCTTTCACTGCTGTGCTGACCCGCTTGTATCGTCTCACCCTGCAGGTCTCCACAGATACTTACAAGTAGGTGCTTGTTGTGTCTCTAGTTCCTCAGTAGTCTATCTCCCTTAAGTTCTGATATGTAGTTATGTTTTTATTCTCTGCTGGTTGGTCAGAGGACATTGCAGTAATGTACAGTCCCCTTCACTAGTGCGTATACAGGGGCTCGTCATATAAACATTCCATAAATCATTGCATTGTGATATTTGTTTTAATATTGTTGTAGTCCTTTGATTCCGGTATTATGTTTACTATGGCGAGTTTCCTTCTGTTGAGTGTAAACAAACACAGGGCTACCACACTGCACAACACCTGACGAGCCACTGTAAATGCACTAGTGAAGGTGATTGTACATGTGTGTTTTGTGGTTTCTGTGACAATCTGATTTACAACCGATCATCATGGGGGTGAGAGCTGTCCACTACAAGTAGGTCCTGCCAGGTAGGTCTAATGCTGTGATTTATAATTAGTGAGCAGAAGATCTAGGTCGGTTCTTGGTATACCCAGGAAATGTTGGCATAATCCATACTGTACACTGTCTTTAAATATACCTGAACCTGTGCCAGTGTTTGTCAGATGTGGCCTTAAAGTAGCTCACATTTGGGGCTGTCACAACATTCTCTGGTGAAATGATAAATACTGTAATCTACACTTCTGATTCTAAAGAAGTTACCGCTGGACATTTCTCTGTACTTGTGGCTTAAAAGAAAATGGTCTCGTCACGGGTGTTTAATATTAGGGGTAACTTTGTCGATTCTCATGACTGTACTACATTTTAGCTCGTCGTTCGGGCGGTTAGTCTCCAGTATCCCAGGAGTCTATCCAGTGTCTCAGGGGTCTACCCAGTGTCTCATAAGTCTATCCAGTGTCTCAGGGGTCTATCCGGTGTCTCAGGGGTCTATCCAGTGTCTCAGGGGTCTATCCCACTGTCTCAGGGGTCTATCCAGTGTCTCAGGAGTCTATCCAGTGTCTCAGGGGTCTATCCAGTGTCTCAGGGGTCTATCCAGTGTCTCAGGGGTCTATCCAGTGTCTCAGGGGTCTATCCAATGTCTCAGGAGTCTATCCAGTGTCTCAGGAGTCTATCCAGTGTCTCAGGAGTCTATCCAGTGTCTCAGGGGTCTATCCAGTGTCTCAGGGGTCTATCCAGTGTCTCAGGGGTCTATCCAGTGTCTCAGGGGTCTATCCAGTGTCTCAGAACATAAGAACATAAGGAGTCTGCAATAGGCCTGTTGGCCTGTGCATGGCAGCTCCTGTCGAGAGTTACTACCACTCTCTATCATCCATGAATCTATCCAGCTTCCTTTTGAAACTTTCCAGAGTTCCAGCACTTACTACAAAGTTGCTAAGCTTGTTCCACTCGTCCGCCACCCTATTTGTGAACCAGTTCCTTCCTATCTCCCTCCTAAACCTAAACTTATCCAACTTAAACTGCTGCCACGAGTCCCATCCAGTTGTCTCCAGTCTATCCAGCGTATCAGGGTCTATCCAGTGTCTCGAGGATCTATCCAGTGTCTCGGGGGTCTATCCAGTGTATCAGGGGACTATCCAGTGTCTCAGGGGTCTATCCAGTGTCTCAGGGGTCTATCAGTGTCTCAGGGGATTACATCGGTGTCTCAGGGGTCTGTCCAGTTGTCTCGGGGCTGGAGCCAAGGGAGTATGTCAATCTTAAAAAGAAAGGAAACCACACACACACACACACACACACACACACACACACACACACACACACACACACACACACACACACACACACACACACACACACACATTTTCTTTCTTTCTTTTTCCAACTTAGCAACAACTTTCTTTCCTAGTACTCTTGGAGTTCTACTAACTTTTTCTTTTTCAATTCTTTTCCAGTGTTCGACCAAAAACAGTATTATTGCTTCCTTACTGTACTGTACATATCTTTGATTATTATTATTATTATTATTATTATTATTATTGTATTATTATTACGTATTATTTAGCGGTGGTCACTAATGCAATCTGGCCCTAACTTACATTCCCTGACCAACTAGCAGGCTGGGCCCAACCTAACTTGACCTGACCTAACCTAACTTGACCTGACCCAACATAACCTAACTCAACCCAACCCAACCTGACCCAACCTGACCCAACCCAACCCAATGCCAGAGACTATAAACTTTGAGAATCTGGTCCCTGGGGTTCGACCAATGGGAGGTAGGGAGAGGGATTAATCGACCAATCAAGAAGCTCTTTGTATTACGTGTCCCTTAAAAAAAATAAAACACCAATCAGGAGCCAACACGCGAGCCTCCCCAACATGGCGGCCATTGAGTTAAATAGTAATGTTTATATAACGTTATAAATGGATAAAATAAATGTTTATTATTGTTTTGATGTTATTTTGACGTTGGAGTAGCCAGAGTATTTGAGAACTGTCCATTGTGAGAGTGACTGTATCGTGTGTGTGTTGGTGATTATAGGAGTGACTGTATCGTGTGTGTGGTGGTGATTATAGGAGTGACTGTATCGTGTGTGTGGTGGTGATTATAGGAGTGACTGTATCGTGTGTGTGTTGGTGATTATAGGAGTGACTGTATCGTGTGTGTGTGGTGGTGATTATAGGAGTGACTGTATCGTGTGTGTGGTGGTGATTATAGGAGTGACTGTATCGTGTGTGTGGTGGTGATTATAGGAGTGACTGTATCGTGTGTGTGTTGGTGATTATAGGAGTGACTGTATCGTGTGTGTGTGGTGGTGATTATAGGAGTGACTGTATCGTGTGTGTGGTGGTGATTATAGGAGTGACTGTATCGTGTGTGTGTGGTGGTGATTATAGGGTGAATGTATCGTGTGTGTGTTGGTGATTATAGAATGACTGTATCGTGTGTGTGTTGGTGATTATTGGGTGACTGTATCGTGTGTGGTGAGGTGATTATAGGGTGACTGTATCGTGTGTGTGTGGTGGTGATTATAGGGTGACTGTATCGTGTGTGTGGTGAGGAGGTGATTATAAGGGTATGAAGCTGCCCTCGTGTGTGGTGGTGATTATAGGAGTGACTGTATCGTGTGTGTGGTGGTGATTATAGGGTGACTGTATCGTGTGTGTGTGTGGTGGTGATTATAGGGTGACTGTATCGTGTGTGTGTTGGGTGATTATAGGGTGACTGTATCGTGTGTGTGTGGTGGTGATTATAGGAGTGACTGTATCGTGTGTGTGGTGTGGTGATTATAGGGGTGACTGTATCGTGTGTGTGGTGGTGATTATAGAATTGACTGTATATCGTGTGGTATTGTGGTGGTGATTATAGGAGTGACTTTATCGTGTGTGTGTGGTGAGTGATTATGGAGTGACTGTATCGTGTGTGTGTGTGGTGGTGATTATAGGAAGTAGCACTGTATCGTGTGTGTGGTGTTGGTGCTGGGGTGACTGTATCGTGTGTGTGGTGGTGATTATAGGAGTAACTGTATCGTGTGTGTGGTGGTGATTATAGGGTGACTGTATCGTGTGTGTGGTGGTGATTATAGGGTGACTGTATCGTGTGGTGGTGATTATAGGGTGACTGTATCGTCTATTGATGTGGTGGTGATTATAGGAGTGACTGTATCGTGTGTGTGTGGTGGTGATTATAGGAGTGACTGTATCGTGTGTGTGTGGTGGGGAATAAACTCATAGCATGTGAGGACACGAGACCCACATGTTGGATCAGGAATGTTCACTCTGCATGTGTGGCCAGCAGCCCCTCGTGTTCATTGTTATCTGGTGAGTCCGCTGGTAGTTAGTCGCGGCCCAGCTATGTGTCTTGACCCAGCGGTGAAAGTGAGTCATGACCCCCCACCAGCTGGGAGTCATTTCTCGCCAGTCTGTTTTTCTCTGTTAATATGACTGTGTCCTGACTGATCTAAACAGTCAGTCATGCTTATGGGTCCCACTTCGTTCCCATCCCATCAGTCAGGTTCATCTCTCTCTCTCTCTCTCTCTCTCTCTCTCTCTCTCTCTCTCTCTCTCTCTCTCTCTCTCACGGTCACAGGGTGGTGGGTGTACCAGGCTGCGGAGGTCGACTGTCTTTTATTAGTAAAGTTTTAACAGTATTCGGCCAGGTTTTATTGACACGTGTCCAACCTTCCAGCTTTTATAGATATTTTTTTATATTTTTTGTATTTTCTTTTGCTTATTGTTTCCATGTTGTGTTGAGTAATGTAATTTATAATACAGCAGTAGTGTGTATTTATTGTGGGGTGAGGTGGCAGAGTGGATATGGCTGTAGGGTGAGGTGGCAGAGTGGATATGGCTGTCGGGTGAGGTGGCAGAGTGGATATGGCTGTCGGGTGAGGTGGCAGAGTGGATATGGCTGTCGGGTGAGGTGGCAGGTGGATATGGCTGTCGGGTGAGGTGGCAGAGTGGATATGGCTGTCGGGTGAGGTGGCAGAGTGGATATGGCTGTCGGGTGAGGTGGCAGAGTGGATGTGGCTGTGGGTGAGGTGGTAGAGTGGATATGGCTGTCGGGGTGAGGTGGCAGAGTGGGATATGGCTGTCGGGGTGAGGTGGCAGAGTGGGTATGGCTGTCGTAAGTGAGGTGGCAGAGTGATATGGCTGTCGGGTGAGGCAGAGTGATGCGGCTGCCGGGTGAGGTGGGCAGAGTGGATATGGCTGTCGGGTGAGGTGGCAGAGTGGATATGGCTGCCGGGGTAAGGTGGCAGAGTGATATGGCTGCCGTGGGTGAGGTGTGCAGAGTGGATATGGCTGTGGGTGAGGTGGCAGAGTGGATATGGCTGTCGGGGTGAGGTGGCAGAGTGGATATGGCTGTCGGGTGAGGTGGGCAGAGTGGGTAAGTGGCTGTCGGGTGAGGTGGCAGAGTGGATATGGCTGTCGGGTGAGGTGGCAGAGTGGATATGGCTGTCGGGTGAGGTGGCAGAGTGGGATATGGCTGTCGGGTGAGGTGGCAGAGTGATATGGCTGCTGGGTGAGGTGGCAGAGTGATATGGCTGTCGTAAGTGAGGTGCTGAGTGGATATGGCGGTCGGGTGAGGTGGCTGAGTGGGATATGGCTGTCGGGTGAGGTGGCTGAGTGGATATGGTTGTCGGGTGAGGTGGCAGAGGATATGGCTGTCGGGGTGAGGTGGCAGAGTGGATATGGCTGTCGGGGTGAGGTGGCAGAGTGGATATGGCTGTCGGGTGAGGTGGCCGAGTGGATATGGTTGTCGGGTGAGGTGGCAGAGTGGATATGGCTGTCGGGTGAGGTGGGCAGAGTGGATATGGCTGTCGCACTGTAGTCTCCTTACTTTATGTTTATCCTTCGTGTCTTCTTTTATTGGTCTCTCGATTTCTCTATTTTCCTCGTGTGCTCTCCACTTCCCCCTCTTTCTTCCCACCATCTCCTCCCTCCTCCCATCTCCTCCCTCCTCTCCCTCCTCCCATCTCCTCCCTCCTCTCCCCTCACCGCGTAAAGTAAGTTGAAGACCTGTATGGCTTAAACTCATCACAAATCGATTATGAAAGACTCTCTCTCTCTCTCTCTGTCTCTCTCTCTCTGTCTCTCTGTTCTCTCTCTCTCTCTCTCTCTCTCTCTCTCTCTCTCTCTCTCTCTCTCTCAGGGACCATAGTTCAGTTTCTTATACGTCGCCGGCTCTGGAGGGGAAATTTGAAGCGAGTTTACATTTTTACATTTGTTTGTTTACGCGTCCGTCCGAGAGTTTGTTGACACACACCGAGAAAATAGGATTTTAACCACAAAAAAATCTCGGGTTAGTTCATTATTGTGCAGACTTATGAGCCGAAGACACAACTTATGAAGAGGGTTTCCTTCCCCCTTACTTCACTACCAGACCGTGTACACCACTGCCACAGGGGTCTTAGATTGCCAACACATCTTCCAGAGAGAGTTTAGACCCCTTACACCACTTCCAGAGAAAGTTTAGACCCCTTACACCACTTCCAGAGAGAGTTTAGACCCCTTACACCACTTCCAGAGAGTTTAGACCCCTTATACCACTTCCAGAGAGTTTAGACCCCTTACACCACTTCCAGAGGGAGTTTAGACCCCTTACACCACTTTCAGAGGGAGCTTAGACCCCTTACACCACTTCCAGAGGGAGTTGACCCCTTACACCACTTTCTTCAGAGAGTTTAGACCCCTTACACCACTTCCAGGGGAGTTTAGACCCCTACACCACTTCCAGAGAGAGTTTAGACCCCACACCACTTCCAGAGAGTTTAGACCCCCTTATACCACTTCTCAGAGAGTTTAGACCCCCACACCACTTCCAGAGGGAGTTTAGGACCCCTTACACCACTTTCAGAGAGTTTAGACCCCTTACACCACTCCAGAGGGAGCTTTAGACCCCTTACACCACTTTCAGAGAGTTTAGACCCCTTACACCACTTCCAGGGGGAGTTTAGACCCCTTACACCACTTTCAGAGAGTTTAGACCCCTTACACCACTTCCAGAGAGTTTAGACCCCAAAACCAACATCTAGAGAGACTCCAGGTCCCACTACACCAATTCCCAAGGGAGGTTACAATCCCCTTACTCCCACATCTATCCCTTGCCTCCCCCACCACCTCCTTCTTCCTCCCTTCCCTCTCTCCCTCCCCTTTCCTTCTCCCTTCCTCTCTACCCTCTCCCTCCCCCCTCCCTCACGTAAACCCTGTGTAGGAGGCTGCAGAATCCGGCGAGCAAAAACAACGTCTCGGGAATCGATTAGGTAAGGAGAGCTGACGACCGCGGGAGGGAAAGGGAAGCTGCTCTTCAATGCCAGCGTCTGCACTTGTCCGTCTTCGTGAGGTAAAAATGGACAGGTTAATTGATATCTTTAAAAACCTCAGAAAACTTTGTTGTCCGTCGGAAGAGCTTGTAGTCAGTTACCCAGTCAGATTTACGTAAGTGGACAGTTGGCTGATTGTCAGATTTTATCGTAAGGTAAGTGGACTGGTTTAATTGGTGGTGGGAGAATCTCTCAGTCAAGGTATCGTAAAGGGATCAGGAATACTCAGTCAGATTATCATAGTCAGATAACCCAATCAGATTTATCGTAATTGCAGGTTGAATACTGTCAGGTAAACCAATCAGATTACCTTTGAATAAATAGACAAAATTATTGGTGGTCAGATGAAAGTCGGATTACCTTTGAGGAAATAAACTGGTTCTTCCTCCCACTCTTTCCTTTTCCTCTTCCTCCTACCCCGTCGTCTTACTTCTCCTCCCTCCTTGTCTTCCTCCCCCCCCCCTCGTTTTCCTTCTTCCTCCACCTTGTCTTCCTCCTCCCCCTCGTCTGTCTTCCTTCTAGTCTTCCTCCTCCCCTCCTTGTCTTCCTCCTCCCCTTCGTCTCTCCTTCCCACCCCCTCGTTTCTTCCCACCCTCCTTTTTCCTCCTACCCTCCCTCCCTCCTACCTCCTCTCCTCCTACCCCCCTCCTCTTCCTCCTACCCCCTCCTCTTCCTCCTACCCCTCCTCTCCTCCTCTACCCCTCCTTTCTTCTCTACTCCTCCTCTTTCCTCCTCCTTCCCCTCCTCCTCCTACCCTCCCTGCACCCTCTCAAAGGTCCATTACCACCCCCGTTCTATACGGCCAGGCAATAGACAACGTCCCTAGACCAACATCCGCCAGTAGGGTCGGCGGAATATGAAATAAGGCCCTTAAAATACCCATATATGGGATAGGGTAGGATGTCTAGTGCCTGTACCGACAGACAATAACTAGCCCATGACACAACCCTAACAAACCATTAGCTTAGCTAGGCGGTCAGCCCGCCCTCTCTTACCTCCTCCTAAACTTCTTCAATTTCCGAACTATAACTTCCTTCCCCCACCTCTAATCTTCTTTCACCCTCCTTTCTCTACAAAAAAAAACCTCTTTCCCCCCGTCGCTTCTGGAGACAAGAAGTCGGTCCATAACTCGGGATACGGAGGCAAAGTGATGGATACCAAACTTCTTCAAGGTCTAGTTGGGATACATCACCCACTCACTTGTTGACTTAATCGCTCTCTCAATCGCTCACTCACTCCCTCAATCACTCCCACACTCGCTTGGTTGCTTGTTCGTTCACTCGCTCACTCGTTCACTCACTTATTCACGAAGGAAGAAGAATTAAAAATAATACAGATGAGAAGGAACAAGAAGTAGGAAAAGAAATGATGATAATAATAATAAGAAATTTTTTTAAACGAACCAGAAAAAGAAGAAAAATAAACCAGAAGACGAAGACAAGAAGTAAAATTAAAGACAAAATCGGAGAAAACAAAATACCTCTTTACTTACGGGAAAGAGAGACATAATTGCGGTTAAGAGTCTTAGTGCATTTTGGTGGCCAAATTGGTGTAATTTGGTGGCCATATTGGTGTAATTTGGTGGTCATATTGTTGTAATTTGGTGGCCATATTGGTGTAATTTGGTGGTCATATTGTTGTAATTTGGTGGTCATATTAGTTTAATTTGGTGGCCATATTGTAATTTGGTGGCCATATTAGTTTAATTTGGTGGCCATACTATTGTCATTTCGTGGCCATATTAGTAGTCCTCATCTGTGTGTTAACTGAACCACTTATTAACGTTCTTAAATCCTTACTTAACGAGAAAATAAAAACGTGGAATTCGCTCGTATACAGGTGAAGTTGGAGTTCGTTAAGTCGGTTGGGTTCGTTAAGTCGGTTGGGTTCGTTAAGTCAGTTGGGTTCGGTAAGTCAGTTGGGTTCGGTATGTCGGTTGGGTTCGTTAAGTCAGTTGGGCTCGTTAAGTCAGTTGGGTTCGTTAAGATAAGAACTTTCAAGAATTCGAGGCTCAAGTTCTTACGCAGCTTTTAGGTTATTTTTATTTTACATTTGCTACTCCATTGATCGCGCTGGCCAGTAGTCTGATGGCGGCCGGTGGTAGTGTGGTGGTAGTGGTGGTGGGGGGTGGTGGTGGTAGGAAATGGACGCGCGTTGGAAGGAGGAAACAAAGTGGGGGCAGGAGATGATTGGCGGTTGGAGAGCGAGTTGTGGGTGGCGAGGTCGTGAGGTGGGTGGGTGGGTGGCAGAGGTCGGTCGTGAAATGGGTGGGTGGCAGTGGCAGGTGGTCGGTCGTGGGGTGGGTGTAGTGGAGTATAGTCTCAGCACAAGTTACCCCAGTGGCCGTCTTAAAGAGGCTATTGGTTGCATCTCACATGCCTCAATAAGGGATCACGCGAAATAATCATAGGAAGTTTCCAGAATCAGGGGTTGGTGTGCGGGTTCATATGTCACAGGGTAAGGCAAGAGTCGTTTGGTTGAACCCGGCCTAAATTTTCTGCTGTGGTGGGGGGGGTATTTTAGGTTACGTGATGGTTAGATAACTCCAGTTTATTTTACCTGATGATTAAAGAACGTTATGCTAATTTCACCTAATCTTACTTAACATAATCTGATCTAATTTAACCTGACGTGACTTACCTAACCTGACATAGTTTGACCTGATCTGGCATAACATAACCGTACTTGACCTGATCTAACTTAACCTGACCTGACATAACCTAATCTAACCTGACCTAACCTAATCTAACTTAAGTAATCAATTCTCCCAGGTACAGTTAGGGTGTTTTAATCATCAGGTGAAATAATCTGGGGTGTCTATTTTTCAGGTGATCCATTTTATTTGAGATCTGCTTCACAAAGAGATTAGACTTTGTGTGTGTGTGTGTGTGTGTGTGTGTGTGTGTGTGTGTGAGAGCTTGAACCACCAGCATTTCTTTCACAATAGTTCAGTAAATTTATTGTGTCAATGTTAAGTATTTTTAGGAGTTAGTTTAACCTCCGGCTCACTGAGACCTTTTGTGGTGGTGATGGTCTTGTGGTTGAGGAAGAGTGTGGTGGTGGTGGAGTGTGGTACAAGTGGTGCAGGTAGAGCGTGGTGGTGGTGGTGGTGGCGTAGTGTTCACATCAGTGGCCAGGATGGGGTTAAGGTTTGGCGGTGGTCACCATAGCAACCTCCCCCCGGCGGTGTTGGAGTGATCTGGCAGCCTCTGGGCCGCTAATGTGAGGCTGGGAGTATATGGCACCGCTTTACCTCTCTTTGATGAGTATTGATGGTGTGGGGCTGATAGTCTTGTTTACCTGAAGCATCATGTGAAGTAGGAGTCTTGTTATGTGAAGCAGGAGTCTTGTTATGTGAAGCAAGAGTCATGATACTTCGTTATGTGAAGCAAGAGTCATGATACTTCTTTATGTGAAGCAAGAGTCATGACACTTCGTTATGTGAAGCAGGATTCTTATCTCGTTATGTGAAGCAGAAGTCTTGATATCGCGTTATGTGAAGCAACAGTCTTATCTCTTTATGTGAAGGAAGAGTCTTGATACCTCTTTATGTGAAGCAGGAGTTATAATACCTCGTTATGTGAGGCAAGAGTCATGATACTTCGTTATGTGAAGCAAGAGTCATGATACTTCTTTATGTGAAGCAAGAGTCATGACACTTCGTTATGTGAAGCAGGATTCTTATCTCGTTATGTGAAGCAGAAGTCTTGATATCGCGTTATGTGAAGCAACAGTCTTATCTCTTTATGTGAAGGAAGAGTCTTGATACCTCTTTATGTGAAGCAGGAGTTATAATACCTCGTTATGTGAGGCAAATTTCAGAATACAGATGGAGAACGGAGGTGTGTGTGTGTGTGTGTGTGTGTGTGTGTGTGTGTGTGTGTGTGTGTGTGTGTGAGAGAGCTGGGAAGGGAGTCATGCAAGTTCTGACATGCTTCCTCTCTAGGATTAAAGTTGGTCTCTTTTGTCACAATTCTCGAGTCAGAAGTAAATGGGTATTGTAGGTGTAGTGTAGGGGTATTGTAGGTGTAGTGCCGGGTATTGTAGGTGTAGTGCCGGGTATTGTAGGTGTAGTGCCGGGTATTGTAGGTGTAGTGCCGGGTATTGTAGGTGTAGTGCCGGGTATTGTAGGTGTAGTGCAGGGTATTGTAGATGTAGTGCCGGGTATTGTAGGTGTAGTGCCGGGTATTGTAGGTGTCGTGCCGGGTATTGTAGGTGTAGTGCCGGGTATTGTAGGTGTAGTGCAGGGTATTGTAGGTGTCGTGCCGGGTATTGTAGGTGTAGTGCCGGGTATTGTAGATGTAGTGCCGGGTATTGTAGGTGTAGTGCCGGGTACAAAGGACCCTCGTGTGACTCGTGTCTATGACGTCAGAAGCCAGTACGTGACGTCATTCAAGATCATTCCCAATGGTGTTAGTTGCGTCAGACAGCTCCATGAATACCGACCTGCTGACTCACTCGCCGATGACTATTGAGATAACCTTTTGTCTTAATGGCTGACGCAGGTTATTAATTAAATCTTTTGTGACTGTGTGTGTGTGTGTGATTCCACTTGGACTGTGTGTATATTCCTGGACACCGTGTACGTGTTGATCACCAGGGCTGTGTGTACATTTGGATTACCTGTGCTGTGTGTGTGTGTCGGGTAGGGTGAGTCAGGTAGGAGCAGGACCGCCACCTCAGGAGCCAGCCAGTGAGCGCGCGGTGTGGGTGAGGGGAGGATCAGTGAGGGGAACGCGCGGTCTCTCTCTCTCTCCCGGTCCCACTCCTCTCCAGTGTGTATTCGGGACGTGCGGGAGACACACCACCCACCTCCGCTCTCCAGTAGGAAGCCGCCTCATGGAATCCCCTTTAAGATCTCACATGAATCTCTCTCTCCCTCTCACGCTGTAATTACCAAGACGGGGATAATAACTCTTCATGGCATTATTTCCCCATGAGAATGTGTCACCTGGACTGGTTTATGGGATGTGGCAAGTGTATGAGGGTGTCAAGTGTCTCATGATGTCAAGTGTCTCAGTGTTAAGTGTGTCACCTGAACTGGGTTTGTGGGGAGATGGGATGAGGTGTGGCAAGTGTCTCATGAACTCAGAGTTTGTCTTGGAGTCAAGTATCTCATGGTGGTGTCAAGTGTCTCATGATGTCAAGTGTCTCATGGTGTCAAGTGTCTCATGTCAAGTGTGTCATGGTGTCAAGTTTCTCATGTCAAGTGTGTCATGGTGTCAAGTTTCTCATGTCAAGTGTGTCACTGTGTCAAGTATTTCATGGTGTCAAGTGTGTCACCTGAACTGGTTTATGGGGAGATAGGATGAGGTGTGACAAGTGTATGGAGGTGTGTCAAGTGTCTCATGATGTCAAGTGTCTCATGATGTCAAGTGTCTTATGATGCCAAAGTGTCTCTATTACGTTGGTGTTGACATCATGGTTATGAGGTCAGCTGAGGCTATTTGACCTCATTACCTCCCAAAATACAAGACAAAATCCCTCTGCCTGGAAATTCGTCTGTATGTGTTATTTCAAGTGGAATTTAGTGTCCCGGATGTGAATTGTGTCAGCCAGTTGTGTTGTTTTTGGTATTTAGGTTTTTGGTAAATACGTTTTGTTTTCGGTGTTCAGGTGTTTGGTAAATACCTTTTGTTTTCGGTGTTCAGGTGTTTGGTTAATATGTTTTGTTTTCGGTGTTCAGGTGTTTGGTTAATATGTTTTGTTTTCTGTGTTCAGCTGTTTGTTAATATGTTCTGTTTTCGGTGTTCAGGTGTTTGTTAATTGTGTTTTATGTGTGTGTCGATTACTACTTACGTCAGGGTGCCGACTACTGTTTTCCTCAGTCTTCAGGTGTGTGTCGACCTTTCCTACGTCACTTAACATGTGTGTGTGTCGACGCCTACTTACGTCACTTAACAGGTGTGTGTGTGTGTGTGTAATAATAATAATAATAATAATAATAATAATAATTAACGGTTTATTGAAAAGTTCTGCCAAGGCTGAAAATATACATTGGACATAAATGACTTATTACATACATTGGTGGTTTAACAAAGCCTTCATTAGAAAGGTAAAGGAACATACAGTGAACATACAGATTAATGTAGGTGTTGAACAGCAAACACTTAGTGTAGTAACTCCCTCCCAGATGGTGTTAGGAGGAACCTCACGTGGTGTAGTAGTTCCCTCAGATGGTGTTATGAGGGACCTCACGTGGTGTAGTAATTCCCTCGCAGATGGTGTTAGGAGGAACCTCACGTGGTGTAGTAGTTCCCTCAGATGGTGTTATGAGGGACCTGGCGTGGTGTAGTAATTCCCTTGCAGATGGTGTTATGAGGGGCCTCACGTGGTGTAGTAGTTCCCTCAGATGGTGTTATGAGGGACCTGGCGTGGTGTAGTAATTCCCTTGCAGATGGTGTTATGAGGGGCCTCACGTGGTGTAGTTTCCCTCCCAGATGGTGTTGAGGAGGGACCTCACGTGGTGTAGTAGTTCTCTCACAGATGGTGTTATGAGGGGCCTCACGTGGTGTAGTAGTTCCCTCAGATGGTGTTATGAGGGACCTGGCGTGGTGTAGTAATTCCCTCGCAGATGGTGTTATGAGGGACCTCACGTGGTGTAGTAACTCCCTCCCAGATGGTGTTAGGAGGGACCTCACGTGGTGTAGTAGTTCTCTCACAGATGGTGTTATGACGGACCTCACGTGGTGTAGTAACTCCCTCCCAGATGGTGTTGGAGGAACCTCACGTGGTGTAGTAGTTCCCTCAGATGGTGTTATGAGGACCTGGCGTGGTGTAGTAATTCCTCGCAGATGGTGTTATGAGGGACCTCACGTGGTGTAGTAGTTCCTCAGATGGTGTTATGAGGGACCTGGCGTGGTGTAGTAACTCCCCCCAGATGGTGTTAGGAGGAGACCTCACGTGGTGTAGTAGTTCTCTCACAGATGGTGTTATGAGGGACCTCGTGTGTGTGTGTGTGTGTGTGTGTGTGTGTGTGTCTGTCCTTTGTCTGTCCGTGTGTGTGTGTGTGTCTGTCCGTGTATGTGTGTGTGTGTGTGTGTCTGTCCTTGTGTGTTTGGGTCTTGTTAGCGTGACCGTGTGTGTCTATGGTAGGTATATTGTTTAAAGTTGGGAGGAAGTTTGGGAACTTTATGATTAGAGACAGAGAGTATAAGAAAGGGAGAAAGCAAGAGGGAGAGTGTGAGAAAGGGAGAGAAAGCAAGAGGGAGAGTGTAAGAAAGGGAGAAAGCAAGAGGGAGAGTGTGAGAAAGGGAGAAAGCAAGAGGGAGAGGTGTGAGAAAGGGAGAAAGCAAGAGGAGGAGGGTGTAAGAAGGGGAGAAAGCAAGAGGGGGAGTGTGAGAAGGGAGAAAGCAAGAGGGAGAGTGTGAGAAAGGAGAAAGCAAGAGGGAGAAAGCAAGAGGGAGAGTGTGAGAAAGGGAGAAAGCAGGAGGGAGAGTGTAAGAAAGGGAGAAAGCAAGAGGAGAGTGTAAGAAAGGGAGAAAGTAAGAACGGGAGAGTGTGAGGGAGAAAACAGAGGAGAGTGTAAGAAAGGGAGAGAAAGCAAGAGGGAGAGTGTAAGAAAGGGAGAGAAAGCAAGAGGGAGAGTGAGAAAGGGAGAAAGCAGGAGGGAGAGTGTAAGAAAGGGAGAAAGCAAGAGGGAGGGTGTAAGAAAGGGAGAGGGAGAGTGTAAGAAAGGGAGAAAGTAAGAACGGGAGAGAAAGCAAGAGGGAGAGAGAGAGAATGCAAGAAAGGAAGAGAATGTAAGAGTGAGCGATGCCTTAACCCTTGAATACGATGACTTAACCCTTGAATACGATGACTTAACCCTTTAATACGATGACTACAAAACACCTTCATGGGAATAGAAATAAAAATACCTCGTAGGAGAATAAAATCGTAATGATTGTGTTTTTGGGAATATATACTACCCCTTTCACCCTCTCCCTCTCTTTTACCCCTCCTTCATCCTCTCCCCTCTCTTCACCCTTCCCTCCCCCTTCCTCCCCCACCTCCCCTCCGCATTCCGATATCGAGACCCTGATTAAATTTGCCGAGTTTATTCCACTCTGGGAGATTGGCCAATACCTGGGTATTTCTGAAGCCATACCTGAAATTCTTAATTGGAAAAATAAGGTTAAGGTGATGATTAGCCTCCTTGCTTATTTCACCTGAAGATTAACCCCACCTGCTTATTTCACCTGGATAACCCACCTGCTTATTTCACCTGAAGATTTACCACCCTAATGGTGACAGTCTTGGTGAGGGAAGGTTGGTGACAGTCTTGGTGAGGGAAGGTTGGTGACAGTCTTGGTGAGGGAAGGTTGGTGACAGTCTTGGTGAGGAAGGTTGGTGACAGTCTTGGTGAGGGAAGGTTGGTGACAGTCTTGGTGAGGAAGGTTGTGACAGTCTTGGTAGGGAAGGTTGGTGAGACAGTCTTGGTGAGGGAAGGTTGGTGACAGTCTTGGTGAGAAGGTTGGTACAGTCTTGGTGAGGAAGGTTGGTGACAGTCTTGGTGAGGGAAGGTTGGTGACAGTCTTGGTGAGGTAGGTAGGGAGGTTGGTGATCAGTATGTTTATCAAGTATTGACTACACATTACTGCTTGGTCCTGCCTGGGGGTGACCTGGTGAGATTACCACAACATTTACTTTTATTATTATTGTTGGTGTTATTGCCATTTTCTTCTTTCTTCTTTCTTCGTCGTTATCTTTCCATCACACTACACATCATCATCATTGTGAATGGTCATGCAGTGTGTGTGTGTGTGTGTGTGTGTGTGTGTGCGGCTCTTACTGCAGTACAGAGTATGTTGGTTATACATCCTTCAGGGGCCAGGAATGATTATTTTACAGCCGGGGTCTCAGAGGGTCGTAAAGCTGTATTTGTCTAACGTTAAACACCGTGTGAAGGTCCTGTACTGACTAATGGCTGACTAACTGAAACAAACTGGGGTGTGTCTAAGCTTTTAAGTCGTGCCAAATACAACGTACAATTTAAGACAAAATCGTGTCGCGGTTTTGTCCGAAGATCAAATATAACTGGTGAAACATTATGAGAGCCCTTCCACAAGGCAGACCTTCTGCATATGTTTTCACCAAATTTCACGACACGACTTTTGTCTTTCATTGTACATGCTACCCGCCACACTCTACCGCCCTACACTCTACCCGCCCTACACTCTACCCACCCTACACTCTACCGCCACTCTACCCGCCCTACACTCACCCACCTACACTCTACCCGCCCTACACTCTACCCGCCCCACACTCTACCCACCCTCACACTCTACCCACCCTACACTCTACCCACCCTACACTCTACCCGCCCTACACTCTACCCACCCACACTCTACCCGCCCTACCTCTACCCACCCTACACTCTACCCATTCTCCATGCTACCCGCCCTACACTCTACCCGCCCTACACTCCTACCCACCCTACACTCTACCCTACACTCTACCCACCCTACACTCTACCACCTACACTCTACCACCCTACACTCTACCCACCCTACACTCTACCCGCCCTACACTCTACCCACCCTACACTCTACCCACCCTACACTCTACCCACCTACACTCTACCCACCCTACACTCTACCACCCTACACTCTACCCACCCTACACTCTACCCGCCCTACACTCTACCCACCTACACTCTACCCACCCACACACTCTACCCACCCTACACTCTACCACTACACTCTACCCGCCCTACCACACTCTACCCACCCTACCTCTACCCACCCTACACTCTACCCGCCCTACACTCTACACTTCCTCACCACCCTACACTCTCCACCCTACACTCACCACCCTACACTCTACCGCCTACACTCTACCCACCCTACACTCTGCCCTACACTCTACCCACCCCTACCACCTACACTCTACCCGCCCTACACTCACCCGCCCTACACTCTACCCACCCTACACTCTACCCGCCCTACCTCTACCCGCCCTACACTCTACCCGCCCTACACTCTACCCACCCTACACTCTACCCGCCTACACTCTACCACCCTACACTCTACCCACCCTACACTCTACCCGCCCTACACTCTACCCACCCTACTCTACCCGCCCTACACTCTACCCACCCTACACTCACCCACCTACACTCTACCCACCCTACACTCTACCCACCCTACACTCTACCGCCTACACTCCTACCCACCCTACACTCTACCCACCACTCTACCCGCCCTACACTCTACCCACCCTACACTCTACCGCCCTACACTCTACCACGCCCTACACTCTACCCACCCCTACACTCTACCCACCCTACACTCTACCCGCCCTACACTCTACCCATTCTCCATGCTACCCGCCTACACTCTACCCGCCCTACACTCTACCCCCACCCTACACTCTACCCATTCTCCATGCTACCCGCCCTACTCTACCCGCCCTACACTCTACCCATCCTCCATGCTACCCGCCCTACACTCTACCCGCCCTACACGCTACCTCCCCTACACTCTACCGCCCTACACTCTACCCGCCCTACCTCTACCCACCCTACACTCTACCCACCTACCTCTACCCGCCCTACACTCTACCCGCCCTACACTCTACCCACCCTACACTCTACCCATTCTCCATGCTACCCACCCTACACTCTACCCACCCTACACTCTACCCACCCTACACTCTACCCATCCTCCATGCTACCCACCCTACCTCTACCACCCTACACGCTACCCACCCTCCTACCCGCCCTACACTCTACCCACCCTACATACCCCGCCCTACACTCTACCCACCCTACACTCTACCCGCCCCACACTCTACCCATCCTCCATGCTACCCGCCCTACACTCTACCCATCCTCCATGCTACCCGCCCTACACTCTACCCGCCCTACACGCTACCTGCCCTACACGCTACCCACCCTACACGCTACCCACCCTACACGCTACCCACCCTACACGCTACCCACTACACGCTACCCACCCTACACGCCACCCACCTACACGCTACCACTACACGCTACCCACCCTACACGCTACCCACCCCTACACTCCCTACCCACCCTACCTCTACCCACCCTACACTCTACCCACCCTACACGCTACCCACCCCATCATAATTACTTTTTTATTATCGCTTTCGTGTATATTGCCTCGTGAGTTCGGTGGCTGAGTGGTTACAGTATTCGCCTAATGGACACTGGTTCGATCCCAAGGTATACCGAGGTCATTTACACTCGGTAAAAACTACCGTTACAATTCCTGCGCGAAACAAACTGACACCATAAACGAAGTGTTTCAAAAAGGCCCAGAGGCATTCCTTCGCTCTGGTAGCCCTGGGTGTGTATGGGTTCGGCCACACGTGCTCAAACAAGTGATCGGCAAGAGTTAGTGCTGCCACATTAACACAATTTGAAACTTGATGGAAACTCTATGCCACATTTCTTCATGTTAAATACACATTGTGAGCGGTGTTGTAGCAGCCTAATATTGTGATTTACGTAATTAGTGCTACCAATATCTCCTGCTATCTTACATACAGATTAAGTATTGTTAGGTGAACTGTGAGCTATTCACATGTTTAGGGAACAGCTTGGTTATATTTTACAGTACAAATAAGAATGACATAATGTGGCATTAGCCCAAAGTGAAGTAGCAATACAAAATACAGATTTGAAATTCTGTTGCCAAATAATCTTAAACCTTTACTATATCCACTAATTCTGCCAAACATATAATGTATTCCTATATGGCAACTCATCCACTTCCATGGTTACTGTAGTCCAGGTGTGTGGAACATTTAATACAACATACAGTTTAACATACTGACATTCTCCAGTCATATGGTAACAAAGTAATTCAATATTGTCAAGGAAATAGCTAATTTAGGCCTACCAAATTAAGTACGAAATGTCTCGCATTTAGGCCTACCCACCCTCGTGAGATAACGGGAATGTTCAGTATGAAAGTCATGGGGCCCCCACCTGTACGGTAGTTGTTTTACTGAGTGTACATTGCTATTAATGGGTCAACAGATCTATGAGGACCTGATTGGTGGTTCTGGCTGGTCAGGTGGGATGGGAGTAATTAGTATGGGCAAGGTGGGAAGGATTGGTTTGAGTGTAACAGCAAAAATAACAACTGTGAGAAACTTTGTGTGTGTGTGTGTGAACTGTGTGTAACTGTGTTTGTGTGTGTGTGTGTGAGAGTGTGAGAGAGAGAGGCTTTGTGTGTGTGTGTGTGAACCTTTGTGTGTAACTGTGTTTGTGTGTGTGTGTGAAGAGAGAGAGACTGTGTGTGTGTGAGAGAGAAGAGAGACTGTCTGTGTGTGTGACAGAGAGAGAGAGCCTTTGATACACCCAGGACACATTGTGTTGTCTTGAATCCTATCAGGGGTTTAATTAGCTTCTCTTGATGTAAAATAATTCAGTTTTGTTTTAATAATCTGTGTTAATGACCTGAGTACCTGTGGCACTATGAGTGACTTTTATGTTGTACTCGTTCACTCGTTCGCTCATTCACTCGTTCTCTTACTCACTCGTTCTCTTAATCACTCAATAAACTCACTCACTATTACGCTCATTCGCTTACTCAGTGACTCGCTCATTTGCTCACTCGTTCATTTACTCACTCTCTCACTTAGTCACTTCATAACCCACTCACTATCACTCTCACTCACCCATTCGCTTCCGCAATCGCTCACCCGAGTGTGGCATTCACCCTGACCTCACACTCGACTGTTTGCTGAAGTGTGACCTGTAGCGTCCCTTACTCTCGTCTCAGGTCTTTATAGGTCCCGGGTCCCTTACTCTAACAATACATAATTATGCAGGTCCCGTCAGGTCTTACTAACACTACACACACACACACACACACACACACACACACACACACACACACACACACACATACATACATATACATACATATCCATATACATACTGTACACACATATACATACATACATACATACTGTACACACACACACAGACACTCACAGGATCATTACACTGTCACAACCTTACTTCCCATGTGCACTACAGCAGTATATACACTACAGTAGAGCCGCTGTTGCAGTGTCCATTGAAGTTTATTATCATTTTAGAGGCATTAATAAAGTGTGTGTGTATGTCCGTGGCGACCTGTGGTGTAATGGTCAGCATGCTCGCCTCGCAAGCGAGCGGACCCAGGGTCGATCTCCGGCAAGTTTCTTTACACCATTTGCCTCTGTCTACCCACCAGTAATTGGGAACCTAGATATTAATCAATTTGTGGATCGTGTTCCGGGATAATGGTTCGCCAGTGCAGTTGGCGAGTTGTCCGGTCTTCTCGGACAATTCCTTGACACTGGGTCATGCAGCTCGTTAACTCAGGGTGTGGTTGTTGTGTTGGCGACAGCTTCTACACCTTAAACACTGGGTCATGCAGCTCGTTAACTCAGGGTGTGGTTGTTGTGTTGATGACAGCTTCTACACCTTAAACAAATTCACGCCAAGGTGGCCCTAGGGCCGGCCACGAGGGGCAACCATTATTATCTATGTATGTATTGGTATGTAAATAAAAGTATGTATGTATGCATGTATGTATGTATATATGTATGTATGTACCGGTATGTAAGTAAGCGTATGCATGTGTGCTGTACTATTATGTATGTATGTATATGTGTGTTGTACTACTATGTATGTATATATGTACCGGTATGTATGTACCGGTATGTATGTATGTATGTATGTATGTATGTATGTGCTGGCGCCTTCATTCCAACATGGGGTAAAAAGTTTGCAGAGGCGACTATGGTAATTGTTTTTTCTCGGAACTGTCTTAAAACAACCTTTGAGTCCTAGAGGGTTAAACCGTCGTCCTCAGAGGGTTAAACCATCGCCTTCAAAGGGTTAAACCATCGCCTTCAAAGGGTTAAATCATCGTCCTCAAAGGGTTAAACCATCGCCTTCAAAGGATTAAATCATCGTCCTCAAAGGGTTAAACCATCGCCTTCGAGGATTAAATCATCGTCCTCAAAGGGTTAAATCATCGTCCTCAAAGGGTTAAATCATCGTCCTCAAAGGGTTAAATCATCGTCCTCAAAGGGTTAAATCATCGTCCTCAAAGGGTTAAATCATCGTCCTCAAAGGGTTAAATTACCGTCCTCAAAGGGTTAAATCATCGTCTTCAAAGGGTTAAACCATCGCCTTCAAAGGGTTAAATCATCGTCCTCAAAGGGTTAAATCATCGTCCTCAAAGGGTTAAATCATCCTCCTCAAAGGGTTAAATCATCGTCTTCAAAGGGTTAAATCATCGTCCTCAAAGGGTTAAATCATCGTCCTCAAAGGGTTAAATTACCGTCCTCAAGGGTTAATCATCGTCTTCAAAGGGTTAAACCATCGCCTTCAAAGGGTTAAATCATCGTCCTCAAAGGGTTAAATCATCGTCCTCAAAGGGTTAAATCATCGTCCTCAAAGGGTTAAATCATCGTCCTCAAAGGGTTAAATCATCGTCTTCAAAGGGTTAAATTATCGTCCTCAAAGGGTTAATATATTTTCATCATAGGTTTAAACCATCCTCACCAAAGGGTTAAGGAAGGTATTCGAGTGTGGGGTATTTACATAATCTATCAGGGGGTGTTAGTGTTATGGTCTCAGCTGTCAGGGAAAAATCCTAAGATGCAGCAAATGTGATTTTTTATTATTATTATTATTATTATTATTAGTAGTAGTAGTAGTAGTAGTAGTAGTGTTGCTCTTGTTATTATTGTTATTATTATTATTATTGTTGTTATTATTGTTATTATTGTTATTATTATTATTATTGTTAGTGTTGTTATTACTGTTCTTGCTGCTGCTGTTGTTATTATTGTTGTTTATGTTATTGTTATTATGGAGGTCAAAATAGAGACAGGTGGGGAGGGAGTTATCAGTGTTTCCTCAGCCTATCCTGCCTAACCCACCCTATCCCCCACCTAACTCACTCTATCCCCCACCTAACTCACTCTATCCCCCACCTAACCCATCTTATCCCCACCTAACCCACCCTATCCCCCACCTAACCCATCCTATCCCAACCAGTTTCTACCTATCCCCCAACCTAAACCCTACCCTATCCCAACTTAACCTACCCTATCCCCCAATCCTACCTGCCCGGCCGAATGTCATCCAGGATAGACGGGGCCTGGCATTATCCGACAGCTGGTTGGGCAATTAACATAAACGGAGCAAGAGCGACGCTGGCTGAGAGAGAGAGAGTAAAGAGAGGAGAGAGAGAGCGAGAGAGTAAGGGAGAGAGGAGAAAGAGAGGAGAGAGAGAGAGAGCGAGCGAGAGAGTAAAGAGAGGAGAGAGAGAGAGAGAGTAAAGGGAGGAGAGAGAGAGTAAAGAAAAGAAAGTAGAGAGAGATGGTCACCGTAAGTTGTAAGAGATGGAGTCAGTTTAATACATTAGTTTTTTCCTTTCTTTATGGAGTTGTTTTTTTCCTTGCCTTTCTTTCTTTCTTTCTTTCTATTTCTTTGTCTCTTTCTGACTCTTCTCTTTTATTTCTTTCTTTCTTCTCTCTCCTCCTCCTCCTCCTTCCTCCTTTCCTCTTCCCTTCCTTCCTTCTCTTCTTCCTCTTCTCCTTTTTCCTCTTTCTCCTTTCTTTCTCCTTTCTCTTCCTCTTCTTCCTCCTCCTTTTCCTCCTTCTTCTTCCTCCTCTTCTTTCCTCTTCTTCTTCTTCTTCCTCCTCTCTTCTTCTCCTCTTTTCTCCTTCTTCCTCCTCTTCTCTTTTCCTTCCTCCTCCTCCTCTTCCTCCTCTTACCGTGGTTTGTTGACGTGTGGGGAGTGTGTGGTCGCTTGGCTGGGGTCCAGAGGAAGGACAACTGAGGCTGGCTTATAGTCCTGGCTACTACAGTGTTGATGATGGGTGAGGAGGTGAAAGGAGGAGGAGGAGGAAGAAGAGGAGGGAGAAAGAAGGAGGAGGAGGAGGAGGAGAGGAGGAGGGGAGAAGAGGAGGAGAAGATAGAGGAGGAGGAGGAGGAGGAAGAAGAGGAGAAGATGAAGAGGAGGTGGAGGAAGAGGAGGAGGGAGGAAGAAGAGGAGGGAAGAAGGATGAAGAGGAGGAGGAGGAAGAGGAGAGAGGGGGAAGAAAGAAGGAAGGGAGAAGATGAAGAGGGGATGAAGAGAGGAGGGAGGGAGGAAGAAAGGAGGGGAGATGAAGAGGAGGAGGAGGAGAAGAGGAAGGAGGGAGGAAAGAAGAGGAGGAGGAGAAGATAGAAGAGGTGGAGGAAGAGGAGGAGGGAGGAAAGAAGAAGGAGGAGAAATGAAGGAGGAGGAGGAAGGAGGAGGAGGGAGGAAGAAGAGGAGGGAGAAGATGAAGAGGAGGAGGAGGAGAGGAGGAGGGAGGAAGAAGAGGGAGGGAGAAGATGAAGAGGGGAGGAGAGAAAGAGGAGGAGAGGGAGGAGAAGAAGAGGAGGGAGAAGATAAGAGAGAGGAGGAGGAGGAAAGAGGAGGAGGGAGGAAGAAGAAGGAGGGGAGAAGATGAAGAGGGGGTGGGGAAGGAAGAGGAGGAGGGAGGAAGAAGAGGAGGGAGAAAGATAGAGAAGGAGGAGGGAGGAAGGAGGAGGAGGAAAGAGAGGAGGGAGAAGATGAAGAGGAGGTGGAGGAAGAGGAGGAGGGGAGGAAGAAGAAGAGGAGGAGAAGATGAAGAGGAGGGAGGAGGGAGGGGGAGGGAGAAGAAGAGAGGAGGGAGAAGATGAAGAGGGGGTGAAGGGAAGAGGAGGGGAGGAAGAAAGGAGAAGATGAAAGGAGGAGGAGGAAAGAGGAGGAGGGAGGAAGAAGAGGAGGGAGAAAGATGAAGAAGAGGGAGGTGGAGGAAGAGGAGGGAGGAAAAGAGGGAGGGAGAAGATGAAAGGAGGAGGAGGGGAAAGAGAGGAGGAGGGGAGGAGAGAAGAAGGGAGGGGAGAAAGATGAAGAGGAGTGAGAGGGAGGAGGAAGAGGAGGAGGAGAGAAGAAGAGGAGGGAGAAGATAAGAAGATAGGGAGGAGGAAGAGGAGAAGGAGGGAGGAAGAAAGAGGGAGGAGAAGATGAAGAGGAGGTGGAGAAGAGGAGGAGGGAGGAAGAAGAGGAGGGAGAAGATGAAGAGGAGGAGGAGGAGGAAGAGGAGGAGGGAGGAGGAAGAAGAGGAGGGAAGAGATAGAAAAGAGGGGTGAAGAGAGGAGAGGAGGAGGGGGAGGAGAAGAAGAGGAGGAGAAGATGAAGAGGAGGAGGAGGAAGAGGAGGAGGGAGGAGGAAGAAGAGGAGGGAGAAGATGAAGAGGAGGTGGAGGAGGAGGAAGAGGGAGGAGGGGAGGAAAGAAGAGGAGGGAGAAGATGAAGAGGAGGAGGAGGAAGAGGAGGAGGGGGAGGAAGAAAAGAGGAGGGAGAAGATGAAGAGGAGGAGGGAGGAGAAGAGGAGGAGGGAGGAAAGAAGAGGAGGAGAAGATAGAAGAAGAGGAGGAGGAGGAAGAGGAGGAGGGAGGAAGAAGAAGAGGGAGGAGAAGATGAAGAGGGGTGAAGGAGAGAGGAGGAGGGAGGAAGAAGAGGAGGAGGGGAGAAGATGAAGAGGAGGGAGGAAGAAGAGGAGGAGGGAGGAAGAAGAGGAGGGAGAAGATGAAGAGGAGGTAGAGGAGGAGGGAGGGAAGAAGAGGGAGGAGAAGATGAAGAGGAGGAGGAGGAGAAGAGGAGGAGGAGGGAGGAGGAAAGAAGAGGAGGGAGAAGATGAAGAGGGGTGAAGGAGAGGAGGAGGGAGGAAGAAGAGGAGGGAGAAGATGAAGAGGAGGAGGAGGAAGAGGAGGGGGGGAGGAAGAAGGAGGGAGAAGATGAAGAGGAGGAGGGAGGAAGAGGAGGAGGGGAGGGAAAGAAGAGGGAGGAGAAGATGAAGAGGAGGAGGAGGAGAGGAGGAGGGGAGGAAGAAGAGGGAGGGAGAAGATGAAGAGGAGGAGGAGAGAAGGAGGAGGGAGGGAAGAAGAGGAGGGAGAAGATGGAGAGGAGGAGGAGGAAGGAGGAGGAGGGAGGAAGAAGAGGAGGAGAAGATGAAAGGAGGAGGAGGAAGAGGAGGAGGGAGGAAGAAGAGGAGGAGGAGAAGATGAAGGAGGAGGAGGAGGGGGAGGAAGAAGGAGGGAGAAGATGAAGAGGAGGAGGAGGAGGAAAAGAGGAGGGAGAAGATGAAGGAGGAGGAGGAGGAGGAAGAGGGAGGAGGGGAGGAAGAAGAGGAGGAGAAGATGAAGGAGGAGAAGATGAAGAGGAGGAGGGGGAGGAAGAGAGAGGAGGAGAAGATGAAGAGGGGTGAAGGAAGAGGAGGAGGAGGAAGAAGAGGAGGAGGAGGAAGTGTTTTTGACCTGCCTGGTGTTGTGTGCTGCTGTTGGGTCTTGATTTATCTCTCTCTCTCTCTCTCTTCCACACGCCTCACACCTCACCTCCCTCACCTCTCCCCATCTCCTTCGCATCATCCCTCCTTGTCTCACACCTCCTCCTCTACACCACCTTCTTGCCTCACCTTCTCCCCACCTCCCCTCTCCCTTCTTGCCTCACCTCCTCCAGGCCAACGTTTGGGGAGGATATTTTCACTGTTGTCACAGTTTATTTGTGTAAGTGAGACAGTGGAGAGAGAGAGAGAGAGAGAGAGAGAGAGAGAGAGAGAGAGAGTTTCAGGTTAAGGTTGGGTTAAGTTAGGTTTGTTAGGGTGGGTTAAGTTGCTTTGCCGTTGATTGGAATTGTTGGGTTAGGTTAGGCTGGGTTAGGGTTAGGTTGGTTAGGCTGAGTTAAGATAGGCTGGTTGTTAGGCTGGGTTGAGTTAGGCTGGGTTGTTAGGCTGAGGTGGAATAGGCTGAGTTGAGTTGGCTGGTTGTTGGGCTGAGTTAAGTTGGGCTGGGTTGGTTAGCTGGGTTAGGTTAGGCTGGAGTTAGTTAGGCTGGGTTGGTTATTTCGGGCGGAGTAGGAAGGCCTAATTGACCTGTACGCTTCATAAATAATTGCTCGGTGGCGTTAATGGCTCTCCGTGGTAATGGTGTTGACTCGAGGCGGTGTGGCACCTTATATAACCTGACAGATAAGCGGGGTGGCACTGTCTGTCACACCGTTTATAAATGAGACACTCTGCCGTCACACCATTATGGCTTGATACCCTCACTGTACCATTATGGCGATACCCTCACTGTCACACCATTATGGCTTGATACCCTCACTGTCACCATTATGGCTTGATACCCTCACCGTCACGCATTATGGCTTGTACCACCCTCACTGTATCACACCATTATGGCTTGATACCCTCACTGTCACACACCTTATGGCTTGATACCTCACTGTAATCACCGTATGGCTTGATACCCTCACTGTCACACCATTATGGCTTGTACCCCTCACCGTCACACCATTATGGGCTTGATACCCTCACTGTCACACCATAGCGATGCCCTCACTGTCACACCATTATGGCTTGATACCCTCACTGTCACACCATTATGGCAGTACCCTCACTGTCACACCGTTATGGCTTGATACCCTCACTGTCACACCATTATGGCTTGATACCCTCACCGTCACACCATTATGGCTTGATACCCTCACTGTCACACCATTATGGCTTGATACCCTCACTGTCACACCATTATGGCTTGATACCCTCACTGTCACACCATTGCGGCTTGGCCTCACTGTCACACCATTATGGCTTGATACCCTCACTGTCACACCATTATGGCTTGATACCTCACTGTCACACCATTATGGCTTGATACCTCACTGTCACACCAGTGTGGCATTGCTACTCACTGTCACACCATTATGGCTTGATACCCTCACTGTCACCATTATGGCCTCCCACTGTCACACCATTATGGCTTGATACCTCACTGTCACACCGTTATGGCTTGGATACCCTCACTGTCACACCGTTATGGCTTGATACCTTCTCTGTCACACCGTTGTGGCTTGATACCCTCACTGTCACCATTATGGCTTGATACCTCACTGTCACCATTATGGCTTGATACCCTCACTGTCACACCGTTATGGCTTGATACCCTCCCTGTCACACCATTATGGCTTGATACCCTCACTGTCACACCATTATGGCTTGATACCCTCACTGTCACACCGTTATGGCTTGATACTTTCACTGTCACAATTCACATTATGGCTTGATACCCCTACTGTCACACCGTTATGGCTTGTACCTCACTGTCACCATTATGGCTTTGATACCCCCACCGTCACACCATTATGGCTTGATACCCTCCTGTCACACATTATGGCTTGATACCTCACTGTCACACCGTTGGCTTGATACCCTCACTGTCACACCATTATGGCTTGATACCCTCACTGTCACACCTTATTAGGGCTTTATACCCCCACTGTCACCATTATGGCTGATACCCCACTGTCACAACCATTATGGCTTGATACCCTCACTGTCACACCGTTATGGCTTGATACCCTCACTGTCACACCATTATGGCTTGATACCCTCATCACACACCGTTATGGCTTGATACCCCACTGTCGCACCATTGGCGCTTGATACCCTCACCGTCACAACTCTTGGCTTGATACCTCACTGTCACACCATTATGGCTTGATACCTCACTGTCACACCGTTATGGCTTGATACCTCACTGTCACACCATTATGGCTTGATACCTCATCTGTCACACCGTTATGGCTTGATACCTCACTGTCACACCATTATGGCTTGGATACCTCACTGTCACACCATTATGGCTTGATACCCTCACCGTCACACCATTATGGCTTGATAATTCACTGTCACACCATTATGTTTATACCTCACTGTCACACCATTATGGCTTGATACCTCACTGTCACACCGTTATGGCTTGATACCTCACTGTCACACCGTTATGGCTTGATACCTCACTGTCACCATTATGGCTTGATACTCACTGTCACACCATTATGGCTTGATACCCTCACTGTCACCATTATGGCTTGATACCTCTCACTGTCATCCCATTATGGTTGATACCCTCACTGTCACAATTATTGTGGCTTATTACCTCACTGTCACACCGTTATGGCTTTGATACCTCACTGTCACACCATTATGGCTTGATAACTTCACTGTCACACCATTATGGCTTTGATACCTCACTGTCACACCGGATTATGGCTTGATACCCCACTGTCACACTTATTATGGCTTGATACCTTCACTGTCACACCGTTATGGCTTGATACCCTCACTGCCACCGTTATGGCTTGATACCCTGCTGTCACCATTATGCTTGATACCTTACTGTCACACTATGGCTGATATTTCACTGTCACCATTATGGCTTGATATTCCACTGTCACAATTCATTATGGCTTGATATTTCACTGTCACCGGCTTGATATTTCACTGTCAAATTCATTATGGCTTGATACCTCTCATCATTTCATTATGGCTTGATATCACTGTCACATCATGGCTGATACCCTCACCGTCGGGCACCATTATGGTTGATACCCTTTGTCACACATTATGCTTTATATTCACTGTCACACCATTATGGTGGCTTGATACCCTCACTGTCACACGTTATGGCTTGATACCCTCACTGTCAACATTATGGCTTGATACCTCACTGTCACACCGATTATGGTGATTCTCTTCTGTCGCACTATTATGGCTTGATACCCTCACTGTCACACCATTATGGCTTGATACCCTCACTGTCAACTGTTATGGCTTGATACCCTCACTGTCACACCGTTATGTGGCTGATACCCTCACTGTCACCATTATGGCTTGATACCTCACTGTCACACCATTATGGCTTTCTGATACCCTCACTGTCACACCATTATGGCTTGATACCTCACTGTCACACCGTTATGGCTTGATACCTCACTGTCACCATTATGGCTTTGATACCTCACTGTCACACCATTATGGCTTGATACCTCTCACTGTCACCATTATGGCTTGATACCTCACTGTCACACTGTTACCTGTGACACACACACACACACACACACACACACACACACACACACACTACACACACACACACTCTTTTCCCTCTCTCACCTATTGACTGAATAATAATATGTAGATATTATTGAATACTTGTCTCTGCATCTGCTGTCTACAAGGACCTGTAAGAAGTTAAGAGGTTAAGTTGCTTTGGGGTTGAATAGGCTATGAAATAAATGAGGTTAAGTTGTTTAGGTAGGTTAAGTGAGGTTAGGTTAGTTAAGTGAGGTTGTTGTTGCGTTTAGTTAGGCTAGTTTAGGTTAAATGAGGTTGGTTGCTTGGTTTAGGTTAGGTTAAGTGAGGTTAGTTAGTTGAGGGTTAGTAGTGTTAGGTGAGGTTAAGTGACCCGGTGACCTGCCTTAACCAAAATGGTTATTGTAAATTATCGTGAAATTATATCTCCGCCATTTTTGTTTGTTTGTTAGGGTGTATAGTAAGCTTGATGGGGTGATACATAAGAGTATAGACCAGTTTCTACCAGGACTACTATATACCAGTATCATCTATAGACCAGTTTCTACCAGGATATGACTTGTGTGCTGGGGGTGGTGATGGTAGTAATATAGTGGTAGTGGTAGTTATAGTGGTGTTGGCTATACTGGTTAGTGGTGGTGGTGGTGGGGGAACAGGTCTGTAAGGGTGATCCAACCAGCCAGCCACACACTCTCTCTCTCCACACATTGTTCCTCCTTCCCTCTTGCCCCCCCCCCCCCACACACTGCCACACCTGGCTGCGCCTTCCACCACACTATACTCCCTGTAGCTGTCAGCCTGTCACCCCCACACGCTGCAGGTCACACTCCCTCACCCTACAGGTCACACCACACACACCCCAGATTACACGCTACACCCTACACGTTACACCCTACACGTCGCAACCCAGATTACATCCTATAGGTCACACCCTCTGCAGGTCACCCCTGCACCCGACAGGTCACCCCACACCCGACAGGGGTCACCCCTACACACCCTACAGGTCACCCCCTACACCCTACAGGGTCCCTACACCCTACAGGTCACCCCTACACCCTACAGGTCACCCCCCACACCCTACAGGTCACCTCACACCCCTACAGGTCACTAATCTCCACACGTCACATAGATTACACCCTACACGCACAACCCATAGATTACACCCCACAGGTCACACAGGTCACCCCACCTGACAGGTCACCCTGACACCCTACAGGTCACCCCACACCCTACAGGTCACCCCTCCACCCACAGGTCACCCCACACCCCACAGGTCACCCCACACCTACAGGTGCTCACCCTACAGGTGCCCCCTGCACCTACAGGTCACCTCTCACACCCTACAGGTCACCTCTCACCCTGCAGGTTACCCCACACCCCACAGGTCACCCTACACCCATACAGGTCACCCCTCACACCCCAGGTCACCTCTTGACCCCTACAGGTCACCTCTTTACACCACAGGTCACCCCCTACACCCTACAGGTCACCCCCACACCCCACAGGTCACCCCTACACCCCACAGGTCACCCCCACACCCTACAGATCACCTCCCCTACACCCCACAGGTCACCCACACACCCCACAGGTCACCCCCTACACCCTAAGCAGGTCACCCCACACACCCCTACAGGTCACCCCACACCCTACAGGTCACCCCACACCCTACAGGTCACCCCACACCCCAGGTCACCCCCTACACCCTACAGGTGGTCACCCCCTACACCCCAGGTCACCCCCACCTACAGGTCACCTCACACCCTACAGGTCACCTACACCCTACAGGTCACCTACACCTACAGGTCACCTACACCTGGTCTTCCCTCACCCTACAGGTCACCCCTGGTACACCATGGGTCACCCATATTAACTTTGCATGTGCCCCTACACCCTACAGGTCACCCCCCACACCCTGGCAGTCACCCTACCTACAGGTCTTCCACCCTACAGGTCTTACACCCCAGGTGACCCCTACCTACAGGTCACCCTACACCCTACAGGTGCCCTACCCTACAGGGTCACCCCTTAGGTCTACAGGTGACCCCTACACCTACGGGTCACCCCCCTACACCCTACAGGTCACCCCTACCCTACAGGTGCCCTACACCCTGGGGTCACCCCTACACCCTGCTGTGGTCACCCCTACAGGTCACCCCTTTCACCACGGTCTCCCCTACACCCTACAGGTCACCCCCTACACCCTACAGGTCACCCTTTACACTTGCAGGTCACCCCCTGCTATCTCTACAGGTCAACCTTACACTGTGCTGTGGGTCTTTATGGAGCTCTAGAGGGAAGTTTTGTTTACTCACTGTCAGACTTGCACAAAAAGCCCGAGTCTGACTCGACTTTTATGGCTGTGTTGTGTGTGTGTGTGTGTGTGTGTGTTTTGATGTGTGTTTGTTTGTTTGGGTGGGAGGTTGCTGTTAACTGGGTCTCATGTACAGTTCAAGTCCTTTCAACCAGGTCTGATCTACCTAAATAACCTGACTTTACTGCCTACAGTTAGATTAACTTTCCTTTAACCTGACATAACCCAACCCAACCCAACCCAACCTAACCCAGCCCAACCCAACCCCCCAGTCAAGTCGGCACTTAGCCTAACCCTATCGTTGGTTTGTAACGCCTGTATTTTTTGTGAGTGGGGGGGGGGGAGACAGACAGACAGACAGAGAGTGAGGGAGTCAGTGTCTAAAGTCATGGTTGTATCTGAGTACTATCGACCTGTTCATGCGTAGAGGTTAGACTGGGATTGAGGAGGTGGGGGTGGCCCTCTCCTATTCTTCTTCCTACTACTTTCACCCTTCCTCCCCTCCCCCATCCTTCTTCTCCTCCTCCTTATCCCCCCATCCTCACACTCTCTGGAGGGCATGGGTAACAGTTGACATGTCTGAGAGAGGCTGAGAGTCGAGTATTATACAGGAGAGAATATCAGAAGTTTTGTTAGATTATTTTATTTAATTATATGTGATTATATATGTTTATTTAATTATATATAAAATTATTTCTGTTTTTATTGTTTTATTTTTATATTGGTTTTATTTATGGATTTATTGTATGTTGTTTGTGGGTTTATTTATTGGTTTATTTTAATTATTTGTTGGTTTTTTGTTTTATTAGTTTATTGATGTTGGATACCTGTGCAGAATTTATTTTATTTATTTTATTTATTTTTTTTGTTTATTGGATGTCCTGCTTAGCTCTTGATGAAATGATATTAGTAATTACAGCTACTATATTGTTCTATTATTTAATTATTATTATTATCGTTATATTGTTATTGTATTATTAACAAAATAATAACAATAATCTAAACAATACTTAAGCTAGACACGGCAAACAGTAGTGCTAGCAGTCAGTATTAATAGGTATAGCAAAGTGGACTATTGCACGGTCATCGTAGTCACAAAAGGGTTCATCAAAATAAAAGTATGTAATCATTTATGTGGGTATGTAGACAAAACAACAGTACTAGCAGCCAATAATAATAGCTAATAGCAAAGGGAATACATTGTCATCGTTTAGCTCACCCAAAAGAAAGGCTCCATCAAAATAAAAGTATGTAATCAATAATAATAATAGGTATTAGCAAGACAAAATAACAGTACTAGCAGCCAATAATATGGCTAATAGCAAAGAGGTTATTACATTGTCATCGTAGTCACCAGCTCCATCAAAATAAAAGTAATAGCAATCAATAATAATAATAGGTAATGGCAAGACAAAACCATGTACTAGCAGCCAATAATAATAGGTATATAAAGAGGACTGTTGGTCATCGTAGCTCACCCAAAAAAGGCTCCATCAAAATAAAAGTGTGTAATCAATAATATGTGGGTAATAGCAAGACAAAACAACAGTACTAGCAGCTAATAATAATAGCTAATATAAAGAGGACTATTAATTTGTCATCGTAGTTCACTCAAAACACAGGCTCTATCAGGGTCTGTTACTGGCCTGTGGTATTTTTATGTCTCTTTTAACATTAATAAGGCGAGATGGTCTTCATAGGTCAATCACGCCTTGTAGTCGTTTTAGCCACATCTGGTTTGTAGTTAGGTTAGATTTGTTTGGGCGTCTTGTCGTTTTTGCCCACATCTGTAGTCAGTTTTTTGCCCACATCTGTATTCAGTTTTGCTTACATCTGTAGTCAGTTTTTGCCCACATGTGTGGTCAGTTTTTTTGCCCATGTGTTGGTCAGTTTTGTATCTGTAGTCGCTTTTGCCCTATCTGTAGTCAGTTTTTTGCCCACCTGTAGTCGTTTTGCTTATTTTGGTAGTTTTTGCCCTGTTGTGTTTCTTACTGCTCGTTTGCGTTGGCTGCAAGTGAAAGTTAATGTGATCGTAATTCTAATGGGTCGTCCCAGGTCAATAGCTTTAGTGTGTGTGTGTGTTTGTGAACCTTCAGTAGGCGATTTATCATGGGTTTGGCGGGAAACTTGTGATTGGTCGATATTACATTACGTCGGTATATCGTATGCCAAACCTTACATACCTTATGCTCTACTTGCCGTACTTTACCTTACCTTACCTTACCTTGCAGCCCTATGTACCTTGCATACCACCTTACCTTACCTTGCGCTTACCTAACTTTCCATTTACCTGATTTCCATTACCTAACTCCATTACTAACCTAATTTTGCCTTACCTTACCTTACCTTACCTTACCTTACCTTACATACCTAACTTTCTCATTACACAACCTAATTTTTACCTTACATTACCTGTACCTTACCTTACCCATACATACCTAACCATTACCCTAACTTTCCATTACCTAACTTTCCATTACCTAACTTTCCATTACCTAACTAATTTTACCTTACCTTACATACCTTACCTTACCTTCTAACCTATTTTTACCTTGCTGTACCTTACCTTACTTTACTTACCTAACTTTCCATTACCTAACCTAATTTTACCTTACCTTATTTACCTTACCTTACCTTACCATGTTGTTGAGCCGGATATGTTTACGTCTTGGTATGGGAGGAGGAGGGGGACAGAGTGGCCATGGCCACATCATTGACAGAGCCGCGGTTTATGCTGTGAAATAAACCGCCTTAAACTGTGGTGGTGGCTTGGCGTGTGTTGTGGTTGGGTAGGTGTGGTGTTGTGTTGTGGTTGGGTGTGGTGTGTGTGTTGGTTGTGTTGTAGTTTGTGGTGGTTGTGCACAGATACTTAAAAAATCGTCGCATTCATAGCATTCATTCATTAGATGTCGTTTTAATAAGTAATTGTGAACTTGATGTCATCAGTTGGAGTTGGCTCGTGTGTTTGGGTAATGTTTGGCCAGTGCTGTTGGCGGGTTGTCCGGACATCCTGGGTTTTTTTGGCATTGCGTCATACAGATGGTTGTCATGGTAGCGAACACTTTAAACAATTTAGATCTGTGTGTGTGCTGTATGTGTGTGTGTGTATGTATGAGTGTAAATCAAAGTACAGTCAACACACACACACACACACAGGGATTCAGCCTTTGTGTGTGTGTGTGTGTGTGTAAATCAGGGTACAGTACAACACACACACACACACACAAGGGAGGTTCAGCCTTTGTGTGTGTGTGTGTGTGTATCAGGGTACAGTACAACACACACACACACACACAAGGGAGGGGTTCCAGCCTTTGTGTGTGTGTGTGTGGGCTGATCCCAAACGCGGCGCATGCGACACATGTGGGTGACGGTTCAGGTGGGCCCCAGTAAATAATTGGCTCCAGGCTTATTGAACCCCTGTGCTAAGGGCCCACAGTCGTATTGGGCCTGATAATCGGACCCAGTTTCTAGGGGCTTTGGACGTAATGGGCCTCACTTGTAATGGACCTCAATCCAAATGGGGCCCCAAGTGTTATGGGCCCTATTTCAAAGGGAGCTTCTCCGAATGTCCCCCACCATTCTCAAGAACAGGGTTGTTAAGGTTAAATTAGGGCTCCGTTAGGAAGAGGCCCATTAGGAACAGGGTCCATTTGAATTAGCGTCTCTCTTGGACCTGGGGACAGTTATGGCTGGGGCCGTTGAGGGCCCATTTGAACTGGCTTTTTCTGGCCTGGGGCAGTTATGGCTGGCCCTTAGAGAGAGGGCCCATTTGAACTGGCTTTTCTCTGGACCTGGCTTCTCTGGACCTGGGGCAGTTATGGCTGGGGCCCGTTAGAGAGGGCCCATTTGAAACTGCGTCTCTCTGGACCTGGGGACAGTTATGGCTGGGGCCGTTAGAGGGGCCACCAACTGGCGTCTCTCTGGACCTGGGGACGAGTTATGGCTGGGGGCCGTTAGAGAGGGCCCATTTAACTGGCGTCTCTCTGGACCTGGGCAGTATGGCTGGGGCCCGTTAGAGAGGGCCCATTTGAACTGCGTTCTCTGGACCTGGGGACAGTTATGGCTGGGGCCCGTTAGAGAGGGCCCATTGAACTGGCGTCTCTCTCTGGACCTGGGGACAGTTATGGCTGGGGTCGTTAGAGGCCCATTTACTGAGCGTCTCTCTGGACCTGGGGCAGTTATGGCTGGGGGCCCGTTAGAGGGCCCGTTGAACTGGCGTCTCTGGACCTGGGGAGGGCTGGGCGTTAGAGGGCATTTATTGGCTCTCTCTGGACCTGGGGACAGTTATGGCTGGGGCCCCGTTAGAGAGGCCCATTTGAACTGGCGTCTCTCTGGACCTGGGGACGGTATGGCTGGGGCCGTTAGAGACTGTGCCAGGGGTGTGTACGACCTTCAATTACCCACCATAAGGTGACACAGACTCTCATTATAAGTGAAATGGACGCCTTTCCCCCTCCTAGAGTCTGTTTGTCTCTCTCTCTCTCTCTCTCTCTCTCTCTCTCTCTCTCTCTCTCTCTCTCTTTTTACCCCATGATATCTTTTACTGTTCTTCCTTCCCTGTGTCGTATATATTCTTCCTCTGCTTCCTCCCTCTTAACACACACACACACACACACACACACACACACTTTCTCTCTCTCACTACACTTTCTTTCTCCTCCTCTCCTCTCTGCTCTCTCTCTCGTATGCAGTCTCCTCCTACTCTTTCTAACTCTCTCCCTCCCTTTCCCCCTTGCCTCCCTCCCCACCTCCTCACCCCCCTCCCCCCCTCCTCCATTAGCCTCCAGCATGAGCAGCAGATTCAGATGCATTATTATCCATTAGGAGTTATATATGTTAAGTGTCTCTCTCTCTCTCTCTCTCTCTCTCTCTCTCTCTCTCTCCTCACTGATTCTCCTCTCCTCATCATTATCATCCTCTTCCTTATCCTCTTCTTCTTACTCCTTCTACTCCCTCACTAACTCTGACCCTTCACACACACACACACACACACACACCATCTTGGACCCAGATATAAGGAACACATCGGGTCGAGGTATTGATGACGACAGCCTAATTGAATCTCTTGTTTGACGTGATCCCAATCGGCCTCTCTCTCTCTCTCTCTCTCTCTCTCTCTCTCTCTCTCTCTCTCTCTCTCTCTCTCTCTCTCTCTCTCTCTCTCTCTCTCTCTCTCTCTCTCTTCTCTCTCTCTCTCTCTCTCTTTTCTCCGGTTTCAGAGTGGTGCGGGTTAAGGTTGTTTGGTGTACGTGGTTCTCCTAGTTCTCTTGGGTCCTAGTTCTGATGGGCCTAATTCTGATGGGTGCTAGTTCTGATGGGCACTAGTTCTGATGGGCCCTAATTCTGATGGTGCTAGTTCTGGTGGGCACTGGTTCTGATGGGCCTAATTCTGATGGGTGCTAGTTCTGATGGGCACTAGTTCTGATGGGCTAATTCTGATGGTGCTAGTTCTGATGGGCACTAGTTCTGATGGGCCCTAATTCTGATAGTGCTAGTTCTGATGGGCACTAGTTCTTATGGGCTAATTCTGATGGGTGCTAGTTCTGATGGGCACCTAGTTCTGATGGGCCTAATTCTGATGGGTGCTAGTTCTGATGGGCACTAGTTCTGATGGGCCCTAATTCTGATGGGTGCTAGTTCTGATGGGCACTAGTTCTTCATTTCATTCTGGTGCTAGTTTTGATGGTCTCGTTCTGATGGGCCCCTAATTCTGATGGGTGCTAGTTCTGATGGCCACTTAGTTCTTATGGGCCCTAATTCTGATGGTGCTAGTTCTGATGGGCACTAGTTCTGATGGGCCCTATTCTGAGTGGGTGCTAGTTTTGATGGTCTCGTTCTGATGGGCACTTAGTTCTCATGGGCACTAGTTCTGATGGGCACCTAGTTCTGATGGGCACTAGTTCTCATGGTGCTTAGTTTTGATACGCACTAGTTCTGATGGGCACTAGTTTCATGGGCACTTTCTGATGGGCCCTTGTTCTGATGGGCCCTAGTTCTGATGGGCCCTAATTCTGATGGGCCCTAGTTCTGATGGACTAGTTCTGATGGGCACTAGTTCTGATGGGCCCTCGTTCTGATGGGCCCTCGTTCTGGGCCCTCGTTCTGATGGGCTGGTTCTGATGGGGCTAATTCTGATGGGTGTCTAGTTTTGATGGGCCTCCTTTGTTATAGGCCCTAGTTCTGTCCTTTCTCTTTTTGTGTCCTTCTTCTATGTCTTCACCTCCTCTCTCTCCTCTCATCTCCCCCCTCCCTCTCCTCTCTCCTCCCCTCCCCCTCCCAACAATAGGGGAGGGGGCTCTCCAGAGTATAGGGTGTTTATCAGCCATACCTACTGGATCATTCCAAGCGTGAGGGCCAATGGTATAGTGAACCTCCGTATAAGATGCTTTTTTTCTCCATATATACTGCATATTGGGGTTTTCCTAGCTAACGGACCCTCGTTGTAGTTTCTCTCTCTCTCTCTCTCTCTCTCTCTCTCTCTCTCTCTCTCTCTCTCTCTCTCTCTCTCTCTCTCTCTTGTGAGCCGTGAAGTAGGGTTTCACTGTACTTATATATTAAAGAATCCTACGTTGGTAAGTATGGCTCCATTGTATGTAGTGTTTACAATGGTGCTGTTTTTGTAGACTTTCTCCCTCCTCCTCCCACCAGTTCCAATGTATAGTGGAACAGTGAGGGATAGTTCCTTGTGTTTATTGTTTACAGTGGGACGGTATTGGTGTTTGTTTTGTTTGCTCGTTGTTTACACCCACTGGAAGACATGAACCTTGGCCACTGTTTACAATTTTGTTTACTTTCTCTTAATTTCCTTTTATGAGAATCCGAGTAGAGTCAGAGTGTAGGTTTGACGCCATTTTCCCCTTAGCCCAAGACCTCCCGGCCGTCCTATTTGCTTTCATTTCCTGTATGGCAACGTAGGTGGGGTAATCTCTCTCTCTCTCTCTCTCTCTCCTCTCTCTCTCTCTCTCTCTCTCTCAACACGGGTCACACTCGAGCACGTTCGGCCACTCAAGGAGACAAGGCTTCGAGCACGACCTCTTGCCTGCATCCTCCTTACGTACATCGGCATTCACGTACATTTGTCTGGTTTTACGTACAGCCTCACTCGTGTACATCTGGTTTTACGTACAGCCTCACTCGTGTACATCTGGTTTTACGTACAGCCTCCTTGACGTACATCAACATTTCAGCGTCAAAGTACATCCACGTCAATGCATATATACATCAACGCGTACACACACACACACACACACACACACACACACACACACCACATATGCCTGCGCTTCAACACACCCACGCCAACGCTTCTCACACCACCACTCCAACGCACACATCAAGGCACACACCCACGCCAACGTACACACACACACATGAACGCATCCACCTCTCATGTGTAAGTAGTATCTGCGATTTCACACTGTTTGTTTATACTGATCTTGGCCTCCCAAACATGTCATGATAAGAGGTCCTTGTTTGTGTGTCTACCCCCTCCCTCCCCTCCTCTCCCTCCCCTCCCTCCCCCTCCCCTCCCTCCCCTCCTCCCTCCCCTCCTCCTCTTACTGTGAAAGAAGAGTGTGTGAGAGAAAGAAAGGAGAAGGAAGGACGGATGTGGGGAGGAGGGAAGAATAAGAGTGAGGAGGGAAGGAGGAAATAAGGGAGGAATAAAGGAGAGAGAGAAGGAAGAGGATGAAGGATAAGAGGGGAGAGGGAAGGAGAAGAGGGTTTCTCTCTCTCTCTCTCTCTCTCTCTCTCTCTCTCTCTCTCTCTCTCTCTCTCTCTCTCTCTCTCTCTCTCTCTCTCTTATCAATTCGTACACAACAAGTTAAAAAAATCCCTCCCCACAAAAATCCCCTTTTATATTTGCAAAGATTAATCGCGTTTGTGGTTATTGACAATCTTGCAGCAGCAGGACTTATAATGGTGTCTTGGGGGGTGTGAGACGTGGATGGGGTAAATGGGGTTTTGAGGGGGGGAGGAGGTGTGTGTGATGTGGTATGTGTGTAGGTGTCTCTGTGTTGTGGTTGTGTTGTGTGTGTGTGTGTGTGTGTGTGTGTGTGTGTGTGTGTGTGTGTGTGTGTGTGTGTGGAGTGGTGTATGTCTGTGTTGTGGTGTGTGTGTGTGTGTGTGTGTGTGTGTGTGTGTGTGTGTGTGGGGGTGTGTGTGTGTGTGTGTGGGGGGGGGGGGTAGTTGGCCTTTAGCACTCTCTCTGGTTCTGTTGACACGTGGTAATTGGGCGTTTCCTACTTGGTAAGCCTGGGTGATGGGTACTCTAGTTTATCTATCCCTCTCTGCTTGTCTGCTTACCTCTCTCTGCTTGTCTGCTTACCTCTCTCTGCTTGGCTGTTTACCTCTCTCTGCTTGGCTGCTTACCTCTCTCTGCTTGGCTGCTTACCTCTCTCTGTGTGTTTACCTCTCTGTGGCTGTTTACCTCTCTCTTCTTGGCTGTTTACCTCTCTCTGCTTGGCTGCTTACCTCTCTCTCTGGCTGCTTACCTCTCTCTTTGGCCTCTGCTTGGCTTTACCTCTCTCTGCTTGGCTGTTTACCTCTCTCTGTAGCTGCTTACCTCTCTGCTTGGCTGTTTCCTCTCTCTCTTGGCTGTTTACCTCTCTCTGGCTGCTGCTTACCTCTCTCTGCTTGGCTGCTTACCTCTCTCTGCTTGGCTGTTTACCTCTCTGCTTGGCTGCTTACCTCTCTCTGTAGCTGCTTACCTCTCTCTGCTTGGCTGCTTACCTCTCTCTGCTTGGCTGTTTACCTCTCTCTCTTGGCTGTTTACCTCTCTCTGCTTGGCTGTACCTCTCTCTGCTTGGCTGCTTACCTCTCTCTGCTTGGCTGCCTCTCTCTGCTTGGCTGCCTCTCTCTGCTTGGCTGTTTACCTCTCTCTGCTTGGCTGTTTACCTCTCTCTGTGGCTGCTTACCTCTCTCTGCTTGGCTGTTTACCTCTCTCTGCTTGGCTGTTTACCTCTCTCTGCTTGGCTGTTTACCTCTCTCTGCTTGGCTGTTTACCTCTCTCTGCTTGGCTGCCTCTCTCTGCTTGGCTGCTTACCTCTCTCTCCTTGGCTGTTTACCTCTCTGTGGCTGTTTTACCTCTCTCTGTGGCTGTTTACCTCTCTCTGCTGCTTGGCTGCTTACCTCTGTTTACCTCTCTCTGCTTGGCTGTTTACCTCTCTCTCCTTGGCTGTTTACCTCTCTCTGCTTGTCTGCTTACCTCTCTCTGCTTGTCTGCTTACCTCTCTCTGCTTGTCTGCTTACCTTTTTCTGCTTGTCTTCATCCCTTTCTCCTTCCTCCTGCCTGTTTGTCAACCTCTCTCTCTCTCTCTCTCACATTCCCTCACTGCTCCATGTTCCTCAGTTATTCATTTGTAAGGTAAACAGAGTGTGTGTGTGCTGGAGTAGACAAACCACTGCAGGCTGTTGACTCGTGTAAACAGTTTGTACTAGTAAACACAGCCATGCATACACTCTTAAGATGTTATTTACACTTCAGTATATATATATACAACAGGTAAACAATGTATACTAAACACACTGCAATATATACACTAATTTGGGGTAATTGGGTCATTAGAGGTCGTTAGGTCACTCGTAGGCTCAGGCTGGTTACAGGAAGTAGTTGAATAAGGTGAGTGTCTCCGATGGAGTTGTGTGTGTGTGTGTGTGTGTGTGTGTGTGTGTGTGTGTGTGTGTGTGTGTGTGTGTGTGTGTGTGTGTGTGTGTGTGTGTGATGCCCCTGTTTACTGCCACATACATACATACATACATACATACAACGTCGTCTAAAAACACAGAAACAATCACATGCACACAAACACAAACAAAACAATAAAAATTACGCACTCACGCACGCACACAAGAAACAAACACATACACATACACACACACACACATACACACACACACACACACACACACACACACACACACACACACACACCCTGTCTGCATTTACATATCCGATTGATTTTCAGTTTCGTCTTGACTCATGATTGCTAAAGTTCACTCACATCTTGGCCTGGTATGTGTTGGGATGTGTGAGGGGGTGGTGGTAGTGGTGGTTGTGGTGGTTATTGTTGTAGTGTGTTGTGGTAATGGTGGATTTGTTTGGAGTTGGTGGTTGATGTGGTTATTGTGTTGATTATGGTGGTGAGTGTGATGACAGTGGTGGTGATAGTGATGATGGTGGTGGTGATAGTGATGATGATGTGGTGGTGGTCGTGGTGATAATGATGGTGGTGATAGTGATGGTTGATGATAGTGGTCTTAGTGGTGATAGTGATGATGGTGATGACGTGGAAGACGATGGAAGAAGAGGGAGGAGGAGGAGGAGGAGGAGGAGGAGGAGATAGTTGGACCACCAGTCTCGGAGGTTGGTGAATTATATGGTTGAGCGGGAGGGGAAGAGGGGAGGGGGTTGGTGGGCTTATCGATTACCACACCTGAAATAAACACGTCATAGTGTGGCTCCTCCTTCCTTTCCTACCCCCTTTCTTCTATCTCCTTCCTTCCTCCTCTACCCTTCCCTCATCCTCCTTTTATTCCTCGGCCGCCCTCCATCATCACCCTTCCTCTCTTAGCTCCTCCCTCTCCCTCTCATTTCTTCTTTCTTCCCTCTCCTTCCTTCACCCGCCTCCTACTTCCCCCACCCTTTATCACTGCCCCCTTCTTCCCCTCCCTGCTTTACCTCCCTCAGTCATCCCACCTCCCTCCTTACACGGCCACACACACACACTGTTCGGTCTCATTGAGCTTCGCCTGAGACGGTCATCTAACATTAGCAAATATAATTTAGCCTGAAGTTGCCCAACCTAACCTATCTAACCTAACCTGTCTTAACCTAACCTAACCTCTTAACCTAACCTAACCTATCTTAACCTAACCTGTCTTAACCTAACCTAACCTATCTTAACCCTAACTGTCTTAACCTAACCTAACCTATCTTAACCTAACTAACCTATCTTAACCTAATGCTTAACCCTAACCTAACCTATCTTAACCCAACCTAACCTATGCCTAACCTGTCTTCTAACCTAACCTATCTTAACCCTAACCTGTCTTAACCTAACCCTAACCTATCTTAACCTAACCTAACCTATCTTAACCTAACCTAACCTATCTTAACCTAACTAACCTATCTTAACCTAACCTATCAACTTTACCCCTAACTCTTGGCCCAGCCTGACCTGATTTGACCTAACCCGACATGATCAAACTTAATCTGACCTGACCTATCATGACCTGACATAACCTGTAGGTTGGGAAGGTACACCATACACTGTTACCTACACCATACACCTATTACCTACACCATACACTATTAAGTACACCACAACTAATACACTATCAACTATTTCCCAATCCACGTCTCTCCGTTCGGGTACATGGGGTCACTTGTTTTGGGTGGCTGAGGACCCTCGCTCGAACCCGCCAGGCCAGGAAACTAGACCAAGGGGAGACAGTCATCATCACATTGTTTCCGGTTTCAAAGTTATAGAGTTTCTGTGTGTGTGTGTGTGTGTGTGTGTGTGTGTGTGTGTGTGTGTGTGTGTGTGTCCCATTCTCAGCTACACCATCCCCGGCACCGGCTCTACTACCACCTGAGATCCCTAGTTCGAGAATTGCTGTTGACACCACAACCGCATCCAGCCCATACGTGCACGAACTGATCGCTATAAGAACAGCCCAGTCCCAACCATTGTAAAAATATCAATAACTTGTAATAGACCAGTGTATTCACTCCCAGTAAACACTACTCCTTGCACTGTCATTATGTTGAAATGAACTGTAGTTTGAGCTTTTCCCCATCTAGTTATTATATCTTATTTATATCCTTATGTTACTTGTATATTATTTGTAATTCGTAACCCATTCCCCAAATATTAACTGTATATTTTCAGCCTTATGGTTGATAGCTCTTTCAATAAACCGTTAATTATTATTATTATTATTATTACCGTATCGATCTGTATCCACACCATTCTATTCTGTGGTGGTTGTGGGAGTATTGTGTTCTGGGGAGGAAGGAGGCGTAAGGATTATGTTCTGGGGAGGAAGGAGGAGATAGAAGGAAGAGTTTGTTCTAGGTTAGGAAGGAAGGAAGGAAGCTTGTATTGTTGACATACACAGAAAACCAAACCTCCTTCACTACCAAACACCTTTCCTCATTATTTACCTTAATTACTCAGTCTCGGTGTTGATTTCATTTCTTTTCACACCTGAGAGATTATTTTCATCAATACCTCACTTACCTGTTTGCACCTGAGGCTTGTTTTAGGGTGGTGGCTTTAGGTTGGTGTGGGTGGTGGTGGTAGTTTTAAGTGGTGGGTGTCACGCTATATGTTTCTGGTCAATATTTCAACTGCTTTAACCTCACCGCCCATGGCACCATCCTCATCCCTCATGACACCATCCTCATCCCTCATGACACCATCCTCATCCCTCATGGCACCATCATCCCTATGGTACCATCATCCTCACCCCCTCATAGCACCATCACGCACCACCATTATGGCACCACCACTTCCTCATTGCACCATCAGGACACCATCACCCTCATGGCACCATCACCCCTCCATGGCACCATCAGAACACCATCACCCTTCATGGCACCATCGGGACACCATCACCCTTCATGGCACCATCCTCACCCCATCATGGCACCATCACCTCATCCCTCATGGCACCATCATCCTCACCTTATGACACCATCATCCCATCATGGCACCATCACCCTTTCATGGCACCATCCTCACCCCATCATGGCACCATCACCCTCATCCCTCATGGCACCATCACCCTCACCTTATGACACCATCATCCCATCATGGCACCATCACTTTTCATGGCACCATCCTCACCCCATCATGGCACCATCACCCTCATCCTCATGGCACCATCACCCCCACCTCCTATGACACCATCATCCCATCATGGCACCATCACCTTCTGGCGGCACCATCCTCACCCCATCATGGCACCATCACCCTCACCCCATCATGGCACCATCACCCTCCATGACACCATCAGAACACCATCACCCTTCATGGCACCATCGGGACACCATCACCCTTCATGGCACCATCCTCACCCCATCATGGCACCATCACCCCTTCATGCACCATCACCTCACCCCTTCATGGCACCATCACCCCTTCCTCATGACACCATCACCATCACCCCATCATGGCACCATCATCACCAGGACGCCTATACCTTAATCTTGGTGATCAGTCTCCGGAATCACCACCATTAGCCTCACTAGTTGTGTTTACACGTCTGTCCTGGCAGTGACCCCTGATGCCTCAATGGCCTTCTTTGGGCGGGGGGTTGTTCATCGCTGTTCTCGTGTTATTCAATGGCCGTTCATGTTTTGTTCATCGCTGTTCTCGTGTTATTCAATGGCCGTTCATGTTTTGTTCATCGCTGTTCTGTTATTCAATGGCCGTTCATGTTTTGTTCATCGCTGTTCTCGTGTTATTCAATGGCCGTTCATGTTTTGTTCGTCGCTGTTCTCGTGTTATTCAATGGCTGTCTGGCGTTTTGTTCATCGCTGTTCTCGTGTTATTCAATGGCCGTTCAGTTTTGTTCATCGCTGTTCTCGTGTTATTCAATGGCCGTTCATGTTTTGTTCATCGCTGTTCTCGTGTTATTCAATGGCCGTTCATGTTTTGTTTCATCGCTGTTCTCGTGTTATTCAATGGCCGTTCATGTTTTGTTCATCGCTGTTCTCGTGTTATTCAATGGCCGTTCATATTTTGTTCATCGCTGTTCTCGTGTTATTCAATGGCCGTTCATGTTTTGTTCATCGCTGTTCTCGTGTTATTCAATGCTGTATGTTTTGTTTTGTCCTTCCTCCTCCTTCCCTACCCCTTCACCCCTCCTCCCTCCCTTCCTCCTTTCTTCTTCACCTTCCCTCCCTCCCCCCATCTCTATCTACCCTTCACTCCATCTCCTCTACTTTCTTCATCTTGTGTTTAGAAATACTGTACAATCAGTCGGCCACGCTGTTTCTATTCTCTCCTTTCCCTCTTTCTCCAACCCCTCTTCTCCTTCTTCTTTTTCCTCCTCCTCCTGCCTCCCTCTCCTCCCCCTTTAATTGATGGTGATTTTTGCAGGTACAGTATTTTGTATGAGGTCAAATACCAGAGAGAGAGAGAGAGAGAGAGAGAGAGAGAGAGAGAGAGAGAGAGAGATCTAAGCGACGTCACCCCCCCACCCCCATGTGACCTCCAACATTGTGCTATATACCGTTTAGGAACACTTAGGAGATGAGACAGGTGCAATTGGCTTCTGTTATTACCTGTTCTTTGAATTCTACTTTTTAATTGCGTTTGAATTCACCTTTCAATTGCGTTGTCGCGGATACCTGATGACAGTACGCACAAGGGGAAGTTTGGATTCTATTTAGTTCCTGTGAAAATGTTTTGACTTCCATTGGATTTGTTTGGATTCGCTCTAGTTCCTATAATCTGTTTTGACTACGATTTTATTTGTTTGGATTCACTCTAATCTCTTTAATCTATTTGACTTCCATTGGTTATTACTTCACGGAATATTTTTGTTATAGATACGTAATGTAAGACTTGTATAATGATCTCCTGGGGCCCATTAAGACCAGCCTAGAGCCCTCGTTAGTATTTTGGGTCTTATTAATGGGGTCTATTAGGACTTGGGGTCTATTAGGACTAGGGTCTATTAGTATTGGGGTCTACTAGTATTGAGGTCTATTAGTATTAGGTCTATTAGGACTGAGAAGCCATTAAGACTGTTCATTTACGTAGATTAGGTTATTAGTGGGTCCAATTACTGGTTTGTTAGATAATAATAATAATAATAATAATAAAACTAATAATAATACTAAAAAATAATAAAAAATAATATTAATAATAAAAATAATAATAATAAAAATAATAATAATAAAAAAAAATAATAATAATAATAATAATAATAATAATAAAATAATAATAATAAAAATAATAATATTAATAATAAAAAATAATAATAATAATAATAATAATACACCTTTCTTTCTCATTTGCAATTGAACAATTGACCACTTGCCTTTAAATAATCAAGATTTTGGAATGACAAATTTTCATTTGCTTTCAACTATTTTCAAATCCATTCAACAATCAGTTATTTTGATTGACAATTTACAAAACCTTTCAACAGCCACATATCTCCGATTGCTTTCAACAGTCAACCAAACTTTTCAACAATGCCACTGAAACAATCATCATTGAAAAATAATTTATTCAACAATCTTTAAAATCAGTAACAGCCATGAATATTTAATTTTTGGAGTATAATTTTTACACACAAACATCAACAACACAATGAATTCTGGGATAAACATATGTATTATGTAATGTCTTTAGTCTTTAGTATGTAGTGTAGCTACATAAAACATAATGATTAAGCTTAAAAAGAAACAAAGAAAAAGGGCTCTTATAATTAATAGCTAAATACATTGGTGAAACATGATATTTCCGTCGAAGCTAGCCCACAGTAAAGGCCCTGTACACCTCTAAGGGTTGTTTCTTGCCTGGCTGTAAGGTAGGGATGGAGGTAGGAGGGGTGGAGGGTAGTGGGATTGGGGAGAGAGTGTCACATCAGCATCCCAAGCTGGACTTTGGCTTCCTTCCTCCCTCTGCCTCACGAATAGTAACCTGTCAGGTAAAAAAGGAACCCATGAGTGTATAGAAGGTTTTTGCTAGAATTGTTTCAAGTGAAACAAACGGTAAGGCAGTAGGTTATACTCTATTATCAGACCTACTGTATATCAATTGAAGATGTCTCGGCGCTCAATACATTGAACCAAGTAGGTGTTGACATGGTTATATAGTCTTCATGACACAACATGTTCCGGTGACACTAGGCAGTGCAATTCCACGCCAACTTGCAAAATGTTCTCCTCAGTGCATTGAGTCACCTTCCATAGTTCGGCGTAAGCGCGTTGCACCGTGAGCTCACGGTGGAGGTACTGCTTCAGGCATGATTTAAAACACAGAGAAACAGTTTATGGGGGTTCGCCAAAGGAGAGTATGGAGGGAGGTAAAATTTAAATTCAGCTCGGGATAGACTGCTGCGATACCGTTGTGAATTGGAGCGTTGTTCAGAACAAGTATGGATCTTTGCGTCTCCGATTATTGCTGCAAGTGATGTGATGAAATCACTGAACACTTCCTTCGTCACTGAACCATAGTGAATTTCGTGATAGAGTATTCCATAGTAGCCCAGCTATCGCAGCAATCACTGTCGTGTGTTTTCTTTCACGTTGTTCACCAACGGCGCGATGCACAATGCTCCTCGCGTCTTTGCCCTGCTGTACGTCCTCTTGGTCCACAGATTGAACCTGGAAATAAAACATCAGTGTATGTAGTCATACTGTAATGTAATTAAATTATTAACACAAGGAAAGTTGTACGATGCATCAAACTGAGATCAATATTAAGTACTCACTGTTACATACAGTTTAGTTAAGT